>NW_006921605.1:1048200-1070848 GCF_000298275.1 Orycteropus afer afer
ACAGGTGGGTGTCCAATCCTCGGGCAGCCTGGGACAGAGGACGTGTGGAAGGCCCAGCCCCCAGCCCCACTGTGCCGGAAATAAAGTGCTTGTTTTTCTGGTTTCCTGAGTCCCCGTCTATTTCTCCCTAGTTTGGGGGGTAGGGTGCATGGTGGGCGCTGGGAGGGGGAGCCTAGGCCTCCCCTCCACACTCCCTGCTGGCATCCCCACAGGGTTTCAGCAGGTGCTTTCAAGGGGGAGTCCCTGGGGGTGCAGACAGTGAGTGGGCTGAGCTGCCAACTGAAGGGGCTGGGGGCTCAAGTCCACCTGGGGGTGCCTTGGAAGAAAGTCCTGGCAGTCCACGTCTGGAAGACCTGCCATTGGCCATGGAATGGCAGGCGCACAGCCCTACGACGGTGCACCTGGCCCCCACGGGCCGGAGCTAGTGCACCTGCACGTCCTGCTTCTACGGAGAGCCCCAAGGCACACCGACGCCCAGCACAGGGCTGCTGCAAGTGCAGAAATCACCAACTGGCCAGCGGCCCGGCGGAGTGGGCTTGGGCCCAGGCACCGCAGGTGTTTGCCCTGCTGTGGGGGACTCTGGACTTCCCCTAGGGTGCTCACAGGACACCACGGAGTGGCACAGATCCCTATGACACGCCCCCATTCATAAGCATAAAACAGACGTGTGTGTGGCTATGTCCCCGCGTTTACACGTTTGTTTGTCCAGAGTGCGAAGCAAAAGAGGATCGGACACCAGTGCCAGCCCCAGGCCCTTCTCTGCTCTTGTCTGTGTTTCATTCTAATCGCAGCAAAGTCTGCGTACAGCAAGCATTTACCATTTCGACCATTTGCAGGTCCACATCAGTGGCGCTGATTCTGTTCACCATGTGGTGCAGCCTTCACCACATCCATGTCCAGAGCAGACACTTGAAGCCCCTAAACCATAACCAATAGGGGTGCCAGGTGCCCTTCAAGCCACAGCTGGGGGTGGGGGCACGTAACCACTGCCACACCTCGGTCTCCGCACATCTGCCTGTCCAGGTACTTCACTCAGAGGGTCAGGCAATATCCGCCCTCTCATGCCTGGCCCCTTCCACTCAGCGTGTCTGCAAGGTTCCTCCACCCCACGGCAGGCACTAGAGTGTCATTTCTGGTCACAGTCTCTATGTGACAGCGGTGTGGTAGCTGGGGACTGTGAGTCATCAGGACCCCTCAGATGTGGGATGAGCAGCCAGGGCATGGCTGAGGCTCTTGGGGAGGGCACCAGTGATCAGCCCAGCTGCCCTGCACCCCTGCCCCGGCTGCACCCACAGAGCCTCTCAGAGGGGTGGCCAACAGGGAGGTACCACCACACGTGTGAGGATCCCACTGGGGGGACTGTGGGCATGGCAGGCCCTGCAAGCTCTCAGACACAGGAACTCTGTCCTGTGTGTCCTGGACAATACACATCACCTGTAGAATTTAAGGGGGAGATGGTATGCTACAGGTACAATTATGTATGTAGCATGTGGCTGGGTGCTGTCAGTCCCGTCAAGTTGATGCCACATGACAGTGAGCTGCCCCATAGGGTTTCCTGGGCTGTGACCTTTACAGGAGAAGAGTCCCAGGTCTTTCTCCCGTGGAGTGGCTGTGGGTTCAAACTGCTGACCTTCTGGTTAGCTGCAGAGCCTCTAACCATTGTAGCACCAGGCCCTTTATGTGGTACGTCATTGGTGGATGGTCAGTGCTCACACCACACTACACAGACACCTCAGAGAAGAGGCTCACCCCGGCCTGCTCCAGCCCAGCTCAGCTCCCAGGGGGATGGAGGAGACAGGCTTCTGCTGCTGGCCCCCCAGGTCCTGTCCCAGGAGCCAGCCACGCAGCAGCACTCTTAAAGTGCCCGTTCACTTTTGGTCCTGATTCTTGGCCAGATGACAACATAGCTTCTGATAAGTCCCTGCTCCTCTGGGCCTCAGTTTCCCTGAATGTAATTGGAAGGAGTGGAGTCTAAGCTCTTTAAGAGCCGGGCTCTGGGTCTCCAGACTCAATGGACCAAGATAGACCATGTTTCTCACTGGACCCTGACTTCTGACCCTGCCCAAGGGCCAGAGCTCTAGGCCTGACCCTGCTGTTTCTGATCAACTTCCTGAGAGCATCTCCTACTGACCCCTCCACACACAGGGCCGTGCCCCACAAGTCCTCATCCCCCTGTGTTCCCCTCCACGCACAGGGCTGTGTTCCCCAAGTCTTCCTCTCCCCACGAGTCCCCAGTGCTGCGCCAACACCAGCCTCAGGGCCCATCATCTCTCTGCCCTCACCCAGGATGATGAGAATGTGTGGGGTGGCTGGGACCTTCATCCTGTGTCCCCAGCCCCAGCCCTCCCTCAAAGGGCACCTGGCACCCCTCCTGAGCTGGTATCAGACGTGCTCAGTGAACGTGAGGGACTGTTGGGTTCTACTCAGGAGAAGGGGCCTAGTCTTGCGATTGCATCCTGGCTCCACATTACCTCCTCTCCGACCGAGCCCCGGCTCCGCACTGCCTCCCTCCCAGACTGAGCCCCGGCTCTGCACTGCCTGCCTCCCAGACTGAGCCTCTTAGAATCAGGGTTTTCTTCCTCTTCTGCCTTAGTCTGGAAGCTCTGCTGAAAGTTGTCCCCATGAATGGCCCTGCTGGTATTTGAAATCCCAGTGGCATAGCTTCCAGCATGGTCATGTGACACGTAATCCAGCCACAGGGAGTGTAAGGGTTTAATGAAGACATTCTCAGGCGTGTGGGTTCTGAAGACACCCAAAGCGTAGGCTGTGAAGCAGGGTCTAGGCACGAAGACTCGAAGCAGGACCGACAGTGAGCGATCAAAAGTAAAGGGGAGAGCTTATGCTCGCCTCGAAATGAAACCCACAACCTAACAGACCATAGAAACAACAGACACCTACGTAACAATGCAGACTAGAACTGTAGGTAATGGCAACACGGGAAGCCGGTACGGCAAGACGGAAACGGATGAGGACAGGCTGACATCTATCAGTCCGAGGACGGCGGTGAGGTTAGATCAGTCCAAGGAAACCACTGAGTGTGTGGGCCAGGGTGACCACGAAACAAACCCACTACCATCGAGTCAGACCCGACTCCTAGCGACCCCTCCTTGGGTTTCCGAGGCGGTATCACTACGGCAGTAGATTGCCCAGCCTTCCTTCCGAGGAATGGCCGGTGGGTTTGAACCGCCAGCCTTCTGGTTAGCAGTCAGGAACCTTAGGCAACCACAGGGAGAAGGAAACAATGATTGAGTCAAAGATTTAAACCAGCACCAATCCCAAGTAGCACAAGGAGCCTCCCGGTGGGAATAGGAAAGGGACCAACATGACCAATGTGTGGTGACGGAAGTCCGACAGTGAACAAGATAAAGCCCAAATTTAGCACACAGAACAAGCCCGGAGGACGGCAATGCGCCAAGAGCAGAGAGGAGGTTGTGTGCGAGGCAGGAAGGGGACAGGGTGTCCTGAGGTGCCAGCAGGCGCACTGGATGGGGTGGGAGAGGGGTGGCTGCGAAGTGAGGGGTGGGCCTGGAGCTATGGGTGGGTGCTGCATGGGGAGGGGGCGTGGTGGCCTACAGGACTGGGTGGGTCAGCCAAGCAGGACCCAGCCAGAACCCAGCCTGTGGATGGCTGAGGAGGGCGCCCAGGCCCTGGGGCGTGGGTGAGGATTCAGCCCTCAGGAGATCCCCACCAGATACAAAGTGTTGGGCGGGGCTGGGGGCACCTGATTAAAGGGGTGGACCACAGAGTAAAGGGAGGAGTCCCAGTGGCCTGGGGTGGGGAGAGGGGAGGTCTCTGGGAGTGGCAGGGCTTTCCAGAAGCTTCTGAAGACCCCTTGGGGAGGAGAAAACCCGGTCCCCACGCCCACCCCCTGGCCTCAGAGCAGCTGCCAATGTCAGTCATCTGCAGGATGTCTGTCTGTCTGCCCCAGACCGCCCTTCCTGCTGGGCTGGGGCTGTGGTGGGGGCAGGAAGGGGCTCAGGGCTGCGACTCCCCCACATTCTCATGGGCCCCGGCAGCTGGACAGGGCCCCCCATCCACATCCGGTGTTGGCGACTTCACACCTTAGAGTCCTCCCCCGCACCTGGGCGGGACTGCGCCAGGCTCGGGTCCCAGACGCACAGATGCAGGAGGAAGCCCCCAAGGTCCCCCTTCATCTCTACCCCCTGTGCCTGCTCCTGGGCCCCCCCACCAAGGGGCTAGTAGGAGGACCAGACAGGTGTGTGAGGGTGGCCCAGGGCAGGGCGAGAGTTACTCTGGGGCCTGGGGGACCATGGAGGGCAGGAGCCTTAGGGGCCAGTGTTGGGCCTGGGGAGGGGGCAGGAGAGGAGCAGGAAAAGGGAGGGAAGTGGGCAGAGCCTGGGCCTCCAAGGCCTTTGGGGCTACACGGAGGGGGTGGGCCTGGTCAGCTTGGAGGGTCAGCCTTCAGAAGGGAGCAGGTTTCTTGATGCTGAGAAAAACGGGGAGTCCTTGACCGGAAGCAAGAAAGATGGCAGGCCATCAAGACTTCCAGACTGTGAGGCAGTCTGTCTGTCTGTCTGCCTGCCCCAGTACCACCCCCAACCCAGGAGGGGTGGCAGTGGCTCCTTCCTGAGTGGACATAGATGCGTTGCCTCAGGGAACATGGAGGGGACTCGGTCAGCAGGGCTGGGGAGCAGGGGGGGACCCCACCCGGGAGGTGGTGCTATGACAAGGGGTCAGCCCGCCCTGGCCAGGCACCCGGGGCCCCAGGAGCCCCACTGGTCTCTGAGGAAGCCCCCCGACCTTGCCCAGGTACAGCCCAGGAGGCCTGTCACCTGGGTCTTACAGCTAAAGGACTTGGGTGGCCGAGACATGCGGGCCTGGTGTGGGCAGGGGCCTGGTGTGGGCAGCTGGTGTCAGCAGGCGCCTGCTTCTTCGGGAAGGGCACCCAGCAGCTGAGGTCGTGTCGGGCATACGTGTGACTGTGTGTGGTCAGTGCCCAGCCCAGGGCCTGTCCTGCATCCTGAGCCAGCTCTGACCCACAGCTAGGACTCCCCATGGAGAACAGCCCTGTTCCTCGAGGGGCCTGTGCTCTTTCTTCAGTGACAACACTCAGCTCCCTGAGCTCCGCACACCCCTCTCACCTGGGCCTCCACCCTCCATCCCCGCTGCCTGGTACCCTGTCCCAGTCTCAGGTCCCCTTCCATCACCATGCTGCCCACGACTTGTTTCCTGTGGCCTGAGATCCCTCCCACCACGGCTGAACCCCCAGGCACGGCCATCCTGGGCTCAGAGGTAGGCAGCCCAGCCCCTCCGTATGGGCAAGAGGGATCAGGAGGGACAGCCGTGGGTGGGCCCAGAAGTCGGACACTCCCAGGCTGTGCTGGGCCCAAGAACATGCTAGGGAGCAGGGGATGCCACCTGGCTGCCAGGCTGGTCTCTGTCCCTGAGCCCGGTGCCCTCCTGGGGAAAGCCAGCAGGATGGGGACCCTGCGTGGTGGGGAGGCCTGTGCCTCAGCCACTGGTGGACACCCAGGGGCAGTAACCCTCTGGACAGCGGCTCCTCAGAGCCACTCCACCAGCGTGGAGCTCTGAGACGGGAGCCTGCTCTCTGGCAGTGGCACCGGGACAGCAGGCCAGGAGACTAGCAGCTAGTCTGTGACACACCCCGGCCGGAAAGGCGTGTTGTTGTTGCAGGGTGGGGAAACTGAGGCCCAGGGGAGTCTGTGCTCCTGCCCCCCCAGGCCCTCTACCCATTGCCAGCCCAGGTGGGCTTCCCCTCATCCTAGGGCTTGTGCTCCTGCTGCATCCCGGCCCTGTGTCCAGCAGCACCGCCTGGATTAAGGCCTGGGAGTCACACTGCGCAGAGATGCCCAGAACAGCCGGGCCCTGCCTGGGCCGGGAAGGGGCCCCCAGGAGGGGGTGGCTCTGTGGGGGAGATGGGGGTGGTTCTCGGGTGGCTGAGTGCTCTCGGTCATCAGCATTTCCTTGGAGGACTGGCCTCCATGTCGCATATGCCTGGTGACGCTCCCGGCCCACAACTTGTCCAGGGTAGCTATTAACAAGGTGGGGGTGAGTCAACCCTTCCCTCCAAAGAGACAGCTGGGGTTCTCCAGGAGAACAGTGCCCTCTACTGGCTGAAAGCTCACATCCAGGCAAACCCCGGTTCCCGGAAGAGCCCCAGCCTATGCCAGCATCTCCCCACCACACACAGGCAAGCCTGCTCCCCAAACCCAACCTGCTCACACACACACACATAAACACACACAAACATACACACACATTGACAAGCCTGCTCCCCAAACAAACCTCACATGCACACACACGAAAACATACACACACATGCAGAAACATACCTGCGCACATGCAAGCCAACCCCCCCTCAACAAACCTGCTCTCGCTCTCTCTCTCTCTCTCACACACACACACAAGCCTGTCCCCTCCACACACCCTGCCCCGCTGCATTAGTTTCCTAGGGCTGCTGTACAAACTAGGTGGCTGCATACAATGCAACGCATTCTCTCACAGCGCATGAGGCTGCAAGACGCATTCTCTCACAGCGCATGAGGCTGCATACAATGCAACGCATTCTCTCACAGCGCATGAGGCTGCAAGTGAGGAGTCGGGGTGTCAGTGGCTGCTCCCCCAGTGCTGGGAGGGCTTCCTTCCCTCACTCCCTTCCCATGGGTCCTGGGGTTCCGTGGTTCATGTCTCTTCCCCTCCTCCTGTGGATCCCAGGGGTCCATGGCTCATGCCACTTCTCATGGGTCCTGGTGGTCCATTGCTCATACTTCTTCCCCTTTTCTGTGAGAACCCGCCTGCTGCAGTGTGACCTCACGTGAACTGACACAATCTGCAAAGACCCAGTTTCCAAGCAAGGTCGCGGTCACAGGTCAGGATGTGACCTTTTTGGAGACACAGTCTGACCCTCACACACACACAGCTGCCCCATCTCCATGACGCTGCCCCCCAGCCCTGGAGGACTCTTCCTAGCTTTATCCCTCCCTGCTGTGTCAGCCTCCACCCCTCCTACTCCATCTGGTCTCAGATGGAAGGGCACCTTCAAGTCCTCCGAGGAGTCTGAGCTTAAGGCCCAGGCTTCCAGCAGAAGGGACCTGGGGGGTCAGCGTTTCCTGAGTCAAGGGCAACACAGGGCTGAGGTCAGGCCTTGGTCTGGGTGTGCCAGGAACAGAATGGCCCCCTTTCTGTTAGTTTATACCCTAAGCCACTTACAAAAGTAAAAACAAAAGGTATAGCACAAACCTTATTAGAAATTTTACTAAGGTTTCAAACACACCAAACCCCTGGATTGAGTAAGTTTGAGCACAGACATCACAAACTGGACAGGACACTGTCGCAGGCCCTTTGGCCCATGGGACAGTCCTGGTGCCACACGTGGAGACGCACTGTCCACCCACTGGTGCCTGGGCTGGGGACTTGTCCGGGACACGGCCATCTGAGGCTAACTGTGTTCAGTGGCCTTGTGTTCTGACCCACACACTGACTCCCCTGAGGGCTTGAGGGGCCCCCCTCTTCACCGTCAGGGCAGGGTATGGCAGACCGCAATTCTCAGCTGTTCCCGTCCTCAGGTGGTAGCAGCCCACAGCCGGACACAGGTTTCAGGGCCTTGTGTCCGTCCTGAAAGAGCAAGCTGCCCGCAGGTGTAACACCCCAGCACCATCCATGGACCTCGCGTCTGTCTCTCTCCACACTTCCGGTTCTCTCCACACATTTAGAAAGTGTTGTTTGTGTTGCCTCCCTTTTTGGTTTCCACCATTTCCCACCATTGCCCAAGGATGCAACGCCTGTGGCCTCTTCTCTGGGCAGCTCCTAGCTTCATTCACCTGGATTTACCTGGAAGGCCCAGGTAGAAGATGGGACTGAGTGCTGGCCCCCAGAGCAAACCAGACCTCTCCTGTGTTGACCACAGACGCACTTCATCCCAAGGCAGCTGATGCTCAGCACAGACGCTCCGAGCTCTCCAGGCTGAGCTGTTTCCTCCCGTCTTCCTCCCCCGTCATGGCCTTGTGTGGGGCGGTGGAGCTCGTCACAGGCCTGAGAGAAAGGCCTCCTGGTCTCCCTTCTTCTCTCCAGCATCCTCCATGCCCCTCCTCCACGGACAACTCTGTGGATGTGGTTTGTGCCCACGTGCGTGTTTTATCTCAAGAGATGATAGCGTTTAATGCCATTGAGCCCGGCATGCTTCCCTTAGTGACATACGCTTAGATTCATCTCGTCTGGATAGACGGATGCCTCATTCCCTTCTCACCTCCAAACAGTGCCCCGTTCTGTGTGAGCACAGTTGGTTTAGACACTCACCTACCACCAGACACCTGGGTTGCTTCCAGTTCTGTGTTACTGTGACCAAAGCTGCTGCGAAAAGGGTCTGGAGATGGCATCCTCTCACCTCCTCTCACCTGCTCTCACCTGCTCTCACCTCACAAGAAGGAGACAGTCATCGTCAGCAGCCCCAGGCTGGTTCCTGTGAGGCCAGACATGCTGCCACCCCCAGCCTTTTACCAATTCTGACACCAGCCGTCCCTCCTACAGAGACAGTGTAGCACTCACTACTCTGCTGGGTTCTGGGTTCGATAATTTGTTGCACTGGCCACAGAGACCTCACAGTAACAGGCTACAAGTCAGGTTCAGGGTTCAGGAACCCACTCAGGATACAGTTCTTTGATCAGGACAGTCTCCCCTCTGCTGTGCCCTCAGGCACACCTCTCCGGCCCTTGGCCTCTCAGCCTGACCCCTGCCCTGCTCCGGCAAGCGTTACAAAGCCCTTTCAGCTCTGCTGATAGGTGCACCTAGGTGCACCCCATTCCACCAGCAAGCCTTCTGCCCAAGGGCACTCAGCTTTCTTGCTCCGTGGGCCACAAGCCTGCCGTTGACTTGTGCCACTGTCTCTCAGCTGGGCATCTCTGCCGGGCGTCTCTGCCGGGAAGGTCCAGTGCAGGGGTCTTGGGTCCAAGGACTCACTCTGCTTCCCCTCCTGCTCTTTTCTCTTGATGGTAGTGAGATTCCACCTCTGCCTCTAAAACCAAACCAAACTCACTGTCATTGAGTCAGATTCGACTCATAGCGACCCCTCCTAGGGCTTCTGAGGCAGTATCACTATGGAAATAGATCGCCCAACCTTCCTTCCAAGGAGTGGCTGGTGGATTTGAACCGCCAACCTCCTGGTTAGCAATCAAGTGCCTTAGGCACTGCGCTACCAGAGCTCTTATACCTCTGCCTCTAGGAGGGCTCATTCTAAGCCTGGCAGAATGACAAAACTAACCAATCCCAACATCAGAGTTCTGCACACCTTATTTGCATGGTCCCACCCAGTAATCCAGTGGGAGTCACAAAACCATGGCTAGAAAAGCCAGGCCAAGCCATTTCCTGTACCTTGGCAGCTATATACGTTCACAGGCAGCTATTGTATGGACGTTTTCACCTCGGTTGGGTAAATCATGGTTGCTGGATCACGTGGTCCCCAGGGTTATGTGTACAGGAGCTGTGTGACTGGGCCTCTCCTCTGGTCCTGGTCTCCCACGACAACCAAACCCACTGCCATCCAGTCTGACACGCAGTAACCCTGTATACCTACCCCATGGGGTCTCCAGGCTGTCAATCTTTGTGGAAGCAGACTGCCACATCTTTCTCCTGCTTCTGCTTCTGGAGCTGGTGGGTTCAAACAGCTGAGCGCTTAACCACTACACCACCAGGGCCCCTTGGTCATGGTCTCAGCCACCACTAAATATATGGTTGCTGCAGCCTCAGGCAGGAGCTCTGGTGGCGCAGTGCCTAAGACATTTGACTGCTAACCAGAAGCCTGGTGGTTCAAACCCACCAGCCACTCCTCGGAAGGAAGGTTGGGCCATTTACTTCCGTAGTGATACTGCCTCGGAAACCCGAGGAGGGATTGCTATGAGTCGGATCTGACTCGAGGGCAGTGGGTTTGTTTTTTTGGTTTTGCAGGTTTAGGCATCTAACCTTTACCACATGAGGGAAAACCAAAACCAAACCCATTACGGTTGAGTTATTCCAACTCATAGGACAAAAATTTTGTTAGGTGCTATGGTGATTATGCTGTGTGTCAACTTGGCTGGGCCTGGTTGAGTGGCTGGGCAGCTGGTGGTAGTTATTCCCCATGATAAGATTGGCAATCTGTTTCAAGTGCTGAGGAGCAAGGATATCTCCTTGAGGACTAAGGTGCGCCTGACACAAGCCATGCTATTTCCAATCGCCTCATATGCATGTGAGAGCTGGACAATGAATAAGGAAGACCGAAGAAGAGTTGATGCTTTTGAGTTGTGGTGCTGGAGAAGAATGCTGAAAGTACCGTGGACTGCAAAAAGAACTAACAGATCTGTCCTGGAGGAAGTGCAGCCAGAATGCTCCTTGGAAGCAAGAATGGCCAGACTTTGTCTCACCTATTTTGGTCATGTTGTAAGAAGGGACCATTCCCTGGAGAAGGATGTCATGCTTGGTAGGGTGGAGGGTCGACGAAAGAGGGGGAGGCCTTCAATGAGATGGATTGATACGGTGGCTGCGATGATGGGCTCAGGTACAGCAGGGATTGTGGGGCTGGCGCGGGATCGGGCAGTGTTTCGTTCTGCTGCGCATGGGGTCGCTATGAGTCGGAAACGACTCGACGGCACTTAACAACAACAACAACAACAACAAGATTGGCAATCAACTCCATGATGGAATCTACCACAAGCAACTGAGTAGCTGCCTTTGGGATATGGCCTGCTTCCTGTATATAAGCAGAAGTTTTGGGGAATGGTCTCTAGCTTATGGCACGCTTGGACCCTGCATGTAGCCATGTCATTGTTCAGCAGCCTGTCATGCTCTGCTGACCTTGGGACTTAAAACGGACTTAAATTAATGGCCTGCCATGTGGTTTGGTAACATCAGGACTGTGCCTTTTTTACTTGTCTACCTTGGGCTTGTCAGCCTCAGCAGCCAGCAGCTGTCTGAGTAAAGAAATGCCTCTAGCTCTAGTGGGCCGAGAGCAGAAGGCAGAGCTGAACCCCAAGGTTGAGGGGCTTTCACCCAGCCCCTAGAGCCTGGCACTTTGAACTTGGACTTAAAGCCTCCAAACTGTAAGAGAATAAACCCCTGTAGTCAAGGCCATCCCGTTTGTGGCGTATTCTTGTCAGAACGGCACTGGTGTCATCACGTCAGTTCTGACCCGTGGCGATCCATGGACAACAGAAGGAAACACTTAGGTCCTGCGTAGCCTCACAGTCGTGGCTGTGCTTCAGCCGTGGTGTGGTAGCCGCTGCAGACTGTAGACCACAGACGCCGTAGACTGACTGTCAGAGTCGAACTGCCCTACAGGCTTTGGCGGGTTGCCCAGTCTTCCTTCCAAGGAGTGGCTGGTGGGTTGGAGCCACTGACCTTCCAGGTCAGGTTAACAGCTGAGTGCTTTAACCGCTGCATCACCAGGGCTCCTCACCCTGAGAGAGGAACACTTTCCCACTTTCTAGGAGGTGGTAAATGATACACTGTTATCTTAATCAAATGCTTTTCTGAATCTATTGAGATGATCATAGGATTTTTCTGCATTAGCTCTGGGGATGTAGTAGATAAGGCGTTTGGCTGCCAACCAGAAGGTCAGTAGTTCAAACCCACCAGCTGCTCCAAGGGAGGAAGGTAAGGCAATCTACTTCCATAAAGATTTACAGCCTTGGAAGCCCTGTGGGGGTAGCTATGGGTCGGGATCAGCTCAACAGCAGTGGGTTTAGTCTATTAATGGGATGAGCTGTCTGATTCCCACCTGGAGAAGCAGAGTGGGCCATGGGACCCACTTCTCCTAATATTTTATTCCAGATTTTTGGGTCCAACTTCCTAAGTGAAACAGGCCCATAATTTTCCACGTTCGCTGTCCTTCTCTACTCTTAGACTTGCAATCCCCAGCCTGATACAATGAGCTGGACACTCCCCACCTTTTCCACTTGTGGGAACACTGTGTCCTTCGGAGCTGGGTGGAGCAGGCTTCCAGAGCCGCTGGGCGGGAGGCTGGAGGCAGGATGACTCCCACAGGCATCATGTGGTCTGTCCTGATCTTTGCTTCTTCCGTGTGTATTTTTTCAGGGGTTTGTCTACTTCGTCTAGGGTTCCGGCTTTCTTGGTGTGTAGACGTTGGGGTTCTGGTTTCAGTCTTGCGTGTGTGTTCCTTTATCTGAGTACTTGGATTGGCTTCCTCTTCGTTGTTGCTGGAGTTCTTCCACCGGATTGATCTCCAGGAACCAGCTTTGGGTTTTGTCAGTCCCCTCCCGTGCCCCGCCCCCTCCTTCTCTCCTGCTCTGTTCCTCCCCCTCACTTCCTCCTCGTTTGATTCCTCCCCTCTTTCAGTCTTTTAAAATGTACTCCTTCCACGTCTGGTTTGCCCTGAATTGAGTGGCCTTCTTGAATGGACGCTCAGTTCAGAGCTGAGCTGGGCTGGAGGCAGCTGCCTTCCTAGCCTCCCCCCTCTCCCCACAGCAACAGCGCAGGTGACTTGTAACTGTAGTGCGACTGTTCTTTCTCCAGCTCTCGGCAGCCCCTCCCACCTTTATCCCAGCCGCAGGCCAGGGAGGAGGTCAGAGAGGCCATGGGTTTGCTCAGCCCTAGGTGTGTGCAGTTCCAAAGCTTCACTACCCCCAGTGTGTGTGCACGCACACACATACGTGTGCGTTCACACACATATGCACATACATTTGTGTGCATGTACACACGAACTCGTACACACACGTGAGACACACTTGCGTGCACTCACACACACACACTTGTTGCACATAGGCCTGGACAGCTCCCCAGTGGTCTCATGAGGGGAAGGTGCTTGGTGCCAGGGTTGACCAAGGACCTACCCTATTTGTGTCAGTCACCTTGGCCGAGCGCCTTCCTGGCCAAAGCAAGATGATCTTCTGGTGTTTCAGTGGAATCGTCTGCCTGGAGGAGGTGGCCACAGGTGCAGCCTGTGCCAGAAAGGAAGGAAGGTGCCAGGAAGGAGGTGGTACGTTTGTCTGTCATCACAGGCCCCCATCCTATTTGCAGCCGCCCCATGGGGGCCTCTGGGGGTTTGGCCAGCCAGGCTGGGTGGGAAGACCCCTGACACCTCAGTTAGGCCAGCCCACCTGTAGCACCTGGAAAGGCAGTGCTCACCTGGGATACATGGAGCCAGGGAGAAGCTCCACCTGGTGACTCAGTGTGGTGACTCAGGACATGAGCAGAGGATAACAAGGTCAGGTGCCAGATGTGGGTGCTCCCCGGCTGTGGGCGCCTGGGGCAGCAGGACACGCACAGGCCCTTCTGCCAACTCCGTGCTGCCTGACAGGATGAGCCCACCGAGCCCAGGGGCAACCATGGCTTCCTTGGAGCCAGCAGCCATGGCCTTGGGGCTGGGCATGGGACCTCTGAAGTCTTCCAGGCTTGCTGGAGCACCTCCACCAGGGGGCTCGGAAGGGAGGGATGGGAGCAGGTGTAGACCTCATGGGAGGGTGGGGCAGCCACGCCAGCAGGGCCCAGGTGGTGATGGACAGAGGAGGTGGGCCAGGTGGGGGCCCGCCATGCCATTCGGGCCCTCGGCTAGATCGGGGCCAGGAGGGAGGGCTGTGGGAGGCTCTCTGAGGCCTGAAGCTGGAGCCTGGAGGGGCCTGAGGGGCGGTGTCATGGGCCCTTGAGGGGCCACCTTCAGCCTCCGCAAGGGAGTGGAGCCTGGGGCTATTCTGAGCACCAAGGGTGCACTCCCAGGGCAATGGCCCATTGAGTCCACGGCTGAGTGGGACAGCAGCCCCCCACGGGTGCCACGTCACCGTGAGCCTCTGTTGTCCTGTTCCGGGGTGCTTTCTGTCGCAGACTGAATTTGTCTCCAGGAAATTTGTACTGTCAATCCCGACCCCTGCCTGTGGTCAGAATCCCTTTTGGGAACGGACCGTCTTTGTTAGTGAACGAGGCGGGATTAGTGTAGGATATGCCTTGAATCCATCTCTTTTAGCATAGAAAACAGATCAAACAAGAAGCAGTGGAGGTTGGGGGGGACGCTGCACGGAGACTGTGTGGGAGCAGAAGCTCAGAGAACAGGGACCCTCCTCAAGAGCCGACATACAGAGACAGCCTTCCCCTGGGGCCGGCGCGATTCAGAGTCTAGCCTCCTATTCAGAGTCTAGCCTCCTAAGCTGTGAGAGAATGTTTTCTGTTTGTTAAAGCCACCCCCTTGTGGTGTGTCTGTTATGGCAGCCCTAGAAGCTAAGATAGCACCCATGGCGACAATCACAGGATTTCCCTCCTGTGTCAACAGGGGAGCCACACTGACACTGATACCAAACAAGCGAAGCGAGTGAGTCATGAGGTGCAGGGCTTGTGTACAATTCGGTCCAGTCACCTGGATCTCTATTTCCGGTTCTTTTGGGCCTAATTCCCTTGGGGCCCAGAGGACAATGTTTACAGGTCACCTGCTGTTTCTGGGCTGAGCTGAGCTGGCAGCTTTGGGCTGGAGACAAGCTCCCTGTCTGGGGGTGTCATGAGGGGATGGGGATCAAGGTTGGCAGGCTCCCACAGCAGCCCCACATAGCCCTCCTGTGCGGGGCCGTGCGGTTCCAAAGGCTGCCTCATCCGCTGCCTGTCCAACCTGTGCATTCCAAGCATTGGGCGTCTGAAACAGGCCCCATTGCAGCCGAGGGGTTACAGGAGCTGCCCACTGCACATCCTGGGTGAGCACGCCACAGTCACCACAGGGTGGGGACCAAGGACACAGCAGGCAGGGGAGCCAGGGCCCACAGCACAAGGCCCAGTGGATGGGAGGCCCTGTGTGGGAGGGAGCAAGGGCCTTCTTCTCATGGTGGTGTCAGGCCTCCAGGCACTCTCAGGCGTCTTCAGTATATACCACTGAGCAGAGATGCCCCCTGTGGGTGGATGACAGGAGGACCAGCACAGACTGGGCAAGGGCCCAACAGCTGAGGGCCCCACTTCAATGGGATCCCCTCCTAGCAGCCCCATCATTCCTGGGGAGTCTCAGCTGTTGCATGTCTTCCCCACAGGGAGGTGGGCTCTCTGGGCAGTGCTGGAGTAAACCCAGGCCCGGCGAATGGGCCCAGTCTCCTTTCTCAGTGCACCCGCCCAGCCGATTCTCCAGCCAGTTGCTCACCGAGGGACCGGGCCTGGCCAGCGGGAGGGCCCCTTGGCCCAGGCCACAGCCTCTGATGGTCTCACATGGAAACCACACAACAGTTCTTCATGTGTTAAGGGCCTCAGTGTGTTTAATGACAACATGTAAGACACATCAACACCTTGGAACCCTGTTCATTTTCCACTTCACCAGAGCCCCTGTGGGTGGGAAGCGTGGGCCTGCCCCTCTGACAACCCCTGCACAGACATGTTACCTCCTCCAGGTCCAAACTCCCTTTTACCTAACAGACACCTGTTCCCCCCATCTGACAGAAGCCTATGAGGGCCTCTGTGGTGGGCACTGTGCCCCGGAGACCCCAAGCCCCTGAGATCTGGGGCTGCTTTGTTACTACGGCGGCCTGGCGCAGCCTTCCTGATGCCACCTGTACCTATATACAGGCACCGCACCACCAGGGCTCGTTGAATATGGGACAGTGGGCCTTAAAAGCCCAATGGCTTGTATTTCAATAACTAGAGTAGCCAGAAAACCATGGGAGCAGAGGGGAGCAGAAAGGGCTGGAATGGGGGTTTTCCCACCAATGAGGACAGCAGTGGAGGAGATGCAGGCCCCAAGCCCAGCTGCTCACCCGCCAGCCACAGACTATCTCTTGCTTTCCTCTTTCCTTCCTGCGTCTGCCAGCTCGGCCGCTGTGTCTGTGCACTGGGACCTTGGTCACTGGAAGCTCCCGGTGCTCTTGCAGCCCCTCCCTGTCTTTCCCTGCCCGGGGTGGGTGGGGGGGACTGAGCAGAGACAACTTCCACACGTTCATTTGAAAACAAGACACCAACTGTGTCTCCTGCCCAGTTGCTCGGTGCCTCACAGCCTCCGCCCCCAGCAGGAGGAAGTCTATAGAAGGCTATTGTTTCCCCTCTTCCCTGCCCCCACTGCTGGATGAGCCCTTGGAATGACTTGACCCCCCCACACACTTTGCAGGCCAGCTGGCTGGGACCACTCCCTATAGCAGCCCTTCCTATTGCAAGAGTCTTTACTTAACGCTCACATCCCCTCCAGACAGGCACAAGTGTACATGCACATGCACACCACATGCATGCATTGTGTGCATTTGTGCACACCTACATGTGTGCACACAGACATGTGTAAGTTCACATAAATGGACAAGTGATACCTGTTCACACATGTGTACATTTGTGTATCTACTATATTTTCACATATAATGCACCCATGTAAATAACATGCACATGTATGTAATGCTCATAGTGCTCATAGGAAAGTGACACATGAACGGGTCCTGCAGAAACATATACTGTGTGTTTTATTTGCATAAATATATGGTACATGATGACATAGCCACACAGACACATGACATGTACACATGCACACACATGCATGCATGTGTGCACGGTACCTTCTATGTGCATGCACACCTGTACACATATGTGCAGAGATATGTGGTTTATGTGTACATGCATGTGCAGGTGCGTGCATACACACAACTTGCATTTGTAAAGCCATACACATGTGTACGTGTACATATGTATATGGGCATGCAAGTGTACTTTCATGTGCTTGTACCACCACACACATACATACACGTGTGTGTATGTATGTGTGTGGGCACATAAACATGCGTGCATATGTGTGCAGAGCTCCTGCAGGTGGCCGCTCACCGCTGCCCTCCTCTCCTGTTCACCTGTCTGCTCATTCTGCCTTGTCGCTTCCCAGGAGGCCGATCCACCCCTTTCTGGCTCTCGAGGCCTCTCTCCACCCTGCCAGGCCAATGGCCTCTGTGCTGACACACAGGCACTGATGCCGCCTTCTGTGGGCCCTGGTTACATAGAAGGAGTCCGGAGCCAGTTGGACTTCCTCTTCCTCTTCTAGCAGCATCTTTCTGAAAGGGCCAATGTTCTCCCAGTCTGTGGAGTTCAGGAGTTGTACCAGGTCAGCTAAGGAGCGATGGTGGTGCAGAGCCTAAGGCATTTGACTGCTAACCAGAAGGTGGGTGGTTTAGCCACTCCTCGGAAGATTGTGCAATCTACTTCTGTAAAGATTTACTGCCTCAGAAACCCAACAGAGGTTGCTATGAGTCAAAATTGACTCAATGGCAGTGAGTTTTTTTTTTTTTTTTTATCAGGTCCAAAGAGGAAGACTGCTGGGATGATACCTGTGCACCATGTGCATCCCACTGGGTTAGAAACACCAATGGCTCAGCCTCAAAACTCACATCAACATGTCACCATGGTAGGACAAACCGACAGACAAGTTTGCCTCCCTGTTGGAAACTTCTCCTACCACGTACCACGGTGGAACAAGGGATATCATAGCTGTTGTCAGATGGATCTTGGCTCAAGGCAAAGAATACCGGAAAGATGTCTACTTGTGTTTTATTGACTATGCAAAGGCATTTGATTGTGTGGATCATGACAAATTATGGATAACATTGAGAAGAATGGGAATTCCCGAACACTTGATTGTACTCATGAGTAATGTGTACCTTGATCATGAGGCTGTTGTTCGAACAGAACAAGGGGACCCTGCATGGTTTAAAATCAGGAATGGACTGCATCAGGGTTGTATCCTTTCCCCACACTTATTCAATCTATATGCTGAGCAAATAATCCGAGAAGCTGGACTATATGAAGAAAAACGTGGCATCAGGATTGGAGGAAGAATCATTAACCACCTGAGATACACAGACGATACAACTTTGCTTGCTGAAAGTGAGGATGACTTGAGGCACTTACTGATGAAGGTTGAAGAATACAGTCTGCAGTATGGATTACATCTCAATATAAAGAAAACAAAAGTCCTCACAACTGGACCAATGAGCAGCATCACAATAAATGGAGAGAAGATTGAGGTTGTCAAAGAATTCACGTTGCTTGGTTCTACAATTGATGCCAATGGAAGCAGCAGTCAGGACATTAGACGACGTGTAGCATTGGGAAAGTCAACTGTGAAGGAACTCTTTCAAGTGCTGAGGAGCAAGGATGTCTCCTTGAGGACTAAGGTGCACCTGACAGAAGCCATGATATTTCCAATTGCCTCGTATGCATGTGAGAGCTGGACAATGAATAAGGAAGACTGAAAAAGAGTTGATGGCTTTGAGTTGTGGTGCTGGCGAAGAATGCTAAAAGTACCATGGACTGATAAAAGAACTAACAGATCTGTCCTGGAGGAAGTGTACCCAAAATGCTCCTTGGAAGTGAGAATGGCCAGACTTTATCTCACCTATTTTGGTCATGTTGTCAGAAGGGACCATTCCTTGGAGAAGGATGTCATGCTTGGCAGAGTGGAGGGTCAATGAAAGGGGGAGGCCTTCAATGAGATGGATTGACACAGTGGCTGTGATGATGGGCTCGAGTATAGCAGGGATCGTGGAGCTGGAACGGGATCGGGCAGTGTTTCGTTCTGCTGTGCATGGGGTCGCTATGAGTCGGAAACGACTCGACGGCACCTAACAACAACAACAAAGAGGAAGACCCTCAAGGAGGTGGGTTGACACAGTGGCTGCATCAGTGGGCTCAAACACAGCAACCATTGTGAGGACGGCATGGGACTGAGCAGGCTTCGCTCTGTGGTATATGGGGCACTGCGGCTGAGAACCAACTCAGCGGGCCCTAACGAGAACATCAGGTGGGTCCACATGCACGCCTACCCTTGCAGACCCCCTGCCTGTCAGGGTCCCTCTGTCTGCAGCTCTGGCTCTTCCAAGGACTGCCCCTGACCCCTGCTGTGTGGCCCCTTCTGGGATGCCCGCTCCTACAGCCACACCCGCTCCCAGCCCCCCTCAGGGTGTGCGCCTTTGCCCCTTGACTCTGAGCTTTCAGATGCTCCTTCCGCTGGAGGCGGGTAGCCCGTCGGAGTGCCCTCTCCTTCGGCTCATCGGCCAACAGTGCTTCAGTCTGGAGTCGTGTGGGTTGGGTGTGTACCGAAAAGAACTGAAAGCAGAGATTCAGAAATTTGCACACCAATGTTCATTGCAGCACTGTGCCCAAAAGTCAAAAGGTGGAAGAACCATGTGTCCCTCAACAGATGGTAGATAAACAAAATGTGGTCCATGCATATGATGGGATATTTCCCGGCCACAAAAAGGAATGAAGTTCTAATACATGCTACAACACGGATGAACCTGGAACACATGAAGGGTACACAGAGGGTAAATGCTGTCTGATCCTTCACATGAAGTTTCTAGAACAGCCACTTACATGTACTGTCTGACCCCTCAGGTAAACCCTCCAGACAAGTACACAGAGACCAGGTTTATCTAAGATCACCAGGGCTGGTGGGAGGGGGCAGTGACTATGCAGTAAGGGGTAGTTTGTTTGGGGGCCTATAAATGTTTTGGAAACAAACAATGGTGGTGGTTGCAAAACACCATGGGTGTGGCTGATGTCACTGGACAGTGCTCTTGGGAATGGTCAAGCAGCACACAACAGGCTGTGTACCGCACAGGAAAGGAAGCCATGTTGTTTGCATTTTCTGCTGTGTTCCTGGTGGTAGCGGGCTACCGTGCTGTGTCCATCTCCTCCCTCCGGGTCCTGGGCCCCCACGGCCACACTGTCCTGTGCCTTTGTCAGCTGGATGGCACTAGGTCTGGTGGTGGAGTGCCCTGGCATCTGTGGTAATGGCCCCAGTGGTAATGGACACCAGAGGTGGCCCTGCGTATGGCCGCCCTGTGCACTCCACCCAGCAGAGCTGGGAGTGGCAGAGAGAGAGCCTCAGGACCACATCGTCCCAGAGCCCCTGCTCTTCCCGGGCCCACCCCTCCGCACTCCCAGGCCCCACAGTCAAGATTCAGCAAAGAAGCAAACACAGGCCAACAAGCAGTGGTTGTTGCTGCTGCAGGCCGCGAGGAAGACTGGGGCCCCCGAGAGAGGGAGACGTGAGAAGGAGTGGGCGGAGGGTGGGCTGGTGCTGACGAGTGAGGGGGTGAGGCGCCCAGGAGGACGGACGGCCAGCCACCTCTACCAGCCCCTTCAGGCAGGGATGTCTCCACGCCTCCACGTCCTCTCCTTCCGTTCTCTCTCGACCCTCTGCTTTTGCTGGCTGGCCATTGGAGCTGCACCGGAAGATCTCCAGCTGTTCAATGGGTAGCCTTTCTGGGCCTCAGTTTCTACATCTGCATGAGGATCTCTGTATGAGAGCCCAGGCATAGCCATAACAAACGAACCCTAACTGGGCGGCTTGACCCAAAGTTAGTCGCTCCTGGTTCCAGGGGACACAAGTCTGAAATCAAGGTGTCGGTTGCACCAAGCTCCCTCTGAAGGCTCCAGGGGGGCTCCTTCCGGGCCTCTTCCAGGTGTGATTGGGCTTGGGGTCTGCCTCATTCCATCTCTACCTCCATGGTCACATGGCTGCTTCTCTCTGTAGCTGTGTTTCTTCTCTCCTTAAGAGGATACCAGCCATTGGTCAGGACCCACCCTAGTGCATACAACCTCATCTTATCTAATCACACCTGCAAAGGCCCTGCCTCCAAGCAGGGTCACAGTCTGAGGGTCCAGGTGAACATGACTTTGGGGGGAGGCACTATTCAACCCTGCACTCTCTGAGGGAATGATATGCCAACATGTATTAAGAGCAAAAAGGAACCCTGGCAGAGTAGAAGGTAGTAGGCTGCGGACCGGGAGGTCAGTGGTTCAAACCCACAAGCTGCTCCAGGGCAGAAACATGTGGCAGTCTGCCTCTGTAGACAGCGCCTTGGCAACCCTAAGGGCCGCTCTGAGTTGTAATTGACTGGATAACAGCAAGTTTGGATTTTGGGTTTCGATTAGGAGCAAAAACAAGGAGAAATTCGCCCTCTGTTTCTTTGGGGAGCCGGTTGGGGAGCAGCAGCTAGATGGTCTTCTCTCAAGTGCAAGCCTGGGGCACAGCCCCGCCCCCTGGGCCACTGCAGGCTGTGGCCAAGGGGAACCAGGGGTGGCCAGGTGTCTCTGTGCCTCTGATGGCGACCTAAAACGGAGGAATAGATGCCTGGCTTTCCCAACTTGACTTCCAGCCATCTTTGTAAGGGCAGCATGCCTGAGGCTGAGGGTGGAGAGGGCAGACCTCCGAGTGGCAAGAGGTGGCCCCCTGTTCCATGGGAGGGCACACCCTCGGGGCCCTGTCCTCAATCTCTGTGACTCCTGTGCCCAGCAGGACTCCCTGCTGGATGCTTAGAAGGGTATCTTACCAACCCATCCCTGGTTCTTTTATCTCTGGGGGCGTGCTGTCCCGAGAAGCACTCACATGCAAAGTTGCCGTGCTCGGTCGGGCTTGGGGGCCACAGGCCGCTGTGCTGGAGTGTCAGCATCCTGGGCTGTTCGCAAGTAAGAGCATCCACCTCCCACCAGGACTTTGGAGCTGTGTGGTCATCATGTCCACCGGGCACCCAGGTAATGGCACTGGAGAGGCGGCGCCCGCTCGCCCATTGGAGGCCTGCTCCCCCCGACACGCGTCTTCTCAAGGCACGGCCCCTGACTGGGTCCCCAGACTTGGGTCCTGGAAGGCTGCTTAGCGCTCTGCCTTCTATCTGAACTCTCGGCACGTCGGTGACGGCAGGAGGCTGCAGGCATTCATTTCCTAAGGCCCTTAAACCCCAGGACTGGCAGCTCCTGGGGGTCCTGGCAGCTCCTGGCTATCACTCGTCCCCGGCAGGGCCACGAGACCGGCGCACACCTCCATGCCGCCGTTCTGTCCGGGGGCCGGGCCTGGTTACCTGGACCCTGCGCCACCGGGGCCGGCGAAGGAGTGCAGCGTCTCCGCGGACCTCCATGCCCCGAAGGTGCTTGTGCTGGGGCTGCAGGGACAGGCTCCAGCCTCGCTGTGCGTCCTGCACAGGGCCTCTCCCGGGACTCTCCCGACGACCCGCAGGCTTCCCGGACCTAGCAGCAGCGCAGGACGCCCCCTGCACGAGCTCTTGGATCTGCTCGCGGGAGGAGGCTGGGGGTGGGGCAAGGAGAGGAGGGGACGGACCGGGGCGGAGAGGACGCCCCGCCGCGCCCCCTCCCGAGGCTCGCAACCCACCCACCTCCGCGTCCCTGGAGCAGATGCCCGCTACCAGCTACCGCTCCACCCCGCCCCCGGCCGGCTCGGCCCCGCCCCCGGCCGGCTTGTTTCCCGGCCCCGCCCCCGGGCGGTGCGGCTCCCGGCCCCGCCCCCGGACGACGCGGCCCCGCCCCTCGGGTGTTGCTAGGGGAAGTGACGTCACAGCGCCATGGCGGCGGCTCCTTTAGGCAGCTGAAGGGGAATTTAGGCCCGGAAGATCCGAGTCCATCCGCGGCGGGGAGAGAGTGAGAGGGCCCGGCAGCGGCCGGAGCAGGGGCGGCGGCGCTCGGACTGTCCCATCCGCCCCGTATTGAGGCGCTGGGAGCGGCGGGGCGGCCGAAAAGCGATGGTGAAAGCGGGGCCGTGAGGGGGGCGGAGCCGGCAGCCGGACCCGCAGTAGCGGCAGCAGCGGCGCCGCCTCCCCGGAGTTCAGACCCAGGGAGCGGCTGGTAGAACAGGAGCGAGCTGGGCCACCGCCATGGAACTGAGAGTCGGGAACAGGTACCGGCTGGGCCGGAAGATCGGCAGCGGCTCCTTCGGAGACATCTATCTCGGTGAGGCTGCGGC
>NW_006921605.1:1071233-1117337 GCF_000298275.1 Orycteropus afer afer
GGGCAGGGCCTGGGGGGCCAGCCCTGGGCTGGAGGGTCTGCGCCGGGCGTGAGTGCCGGAAGCTCGGCCGCGTGGTGCAGCCGACCCTGTGCCCGGGGCAGGGCTTCGCTGCTTTTGCGGCCTCGCCGGGTGGGGTCGGCCTCGCCGGGTGGGGTCGGGCGTGTGCTCAGCCCAGGCCTTCAAGTGCCCTCGAGTCAACGCAGGCCGCGGCTCCGGGCTGTGTCCACGGGGCGATCGAGTGGGTGTGCGGGTGGGGACAGTCCCCGGTCTGCCCCCGGCCCTCCGGCCCCTTTCCCTTACGTTCCTGCACTTTGCAGCGGTGGCAGCTTTGGTCAGTCAGCAGGACCGGCCTCCGTGGATCTCTCCAGCCTGTGACCTTAGTCTCCCGGGGCTGAAGGCAGGGCCTCGACAGCGCTCTGTTTGCGCGTTGGCTCTGCAATGAGGCAGAGCCTCTCGTCTCCCAGGTGAGGGGCCCCGAAATAAACAGGTGACCGGCATAAAGGCACAGAAGGGCAAGATGCTGGAAACATCAAAAAAAAAAAAGCCAATCCGGTGCCGTGGAGTCGGACCCGACTCATAGCGACCCCTCCTTGGGTTTCCAAGGCAGTGTCACTGTGGAAGTTGGTTACCCAACCTTCCTTCTGAGGAGTGACTGATGGGTTTGAACCGCCAGCCTTTTGGTTAGCAGTCAAGTGCCTCAGGCACTGCGCCACCAGAGCTCTGAGGCTGTTAAATTCGGAGGACAGTTCTACCCTGAGCCTGGTGTTTGGCTGTTGGAACTCGAGGCGGGCCTGAGCAGATGTTTGGGATGAAAAAAAGAAACGGCCATCCCCATGCCGGTGTGGTGAGAGAGGGGATCGACCGAGGTTGGGAACCAAAACACCCTGGGTTTTCCGCATTTCCGGAGCGAGCATGTTGGGACTGAGCGATTCCTAATCTCCTGGACTTGAACCTCTGCCTGGCCTGTGCTGGTGTATGGAGGACTAACTTCGGGGTCACCGTGGTCTGCTGTTGGGCTTGGGCAGTTCTCTGGCTCTGTGCCTGTCGGGGAGGGCCAGGAACCACTGTCCTCTGCTGCAGGGCTTCCGGGTGGGCCTTTGGCTGGGCCTAGACTGTGCACGGGAGCTCTGGTAGCGCAGTGCCTAAGGCACTTGACTGCTAACCAGAAGGCTGGTGGTTCAAACCCACCAGCCACTCCTCGGAAGGAAGATGGGGCAATCTACTTCCGTAGTGATACTGCCTCGGAAACGCAAGGAGGGGTCGCTATGAGTCGGGTCCGACTTCGACAGCAAACAACAACAACAGACTGTGCGCACCCCCCCTTTACTTTTTACCGGGGAGGGAACCCAGGACCTGTGGCTGGCCTGTTTGGGTGGCCCCCAGCTGCTTTTGGTGTCAGGGTAACCCCATGACGTGCGGTGAGGGTGCCTGGGGCCATGCTTTTGCCACACTGGCCTGCTGAGTAAAGACACTTGGATTCTGCTGTTTAAATATTTATACCCAAGAAGTCTGTGGGGTGTGTGCGGGGACATCTTATTTATAGAACAAGTTTTGGTAAAAGTCTTAATCTGAGCTGTATGTTCCGAAAGGCATCCCATTATCCACATTTACATAGACATCAAAAAGTAAACACTTGGAACTTGTCCTGTGGTCTGAGAGCTTGCCAGACAGCTTTGTGCTTTCAGAAGATGAATTCAGACCATTGGATAATCGAGCTCTTCTTTCCCGTTGTTCACAAAGCTGTGTCCTCCTCCTGCTGCTGAAGCTTGGTGGGGCAGGCACCCAGTCGGTGTATTTCCTGCTTCATCCTTCGGGCCTGCCTCCCGCTGGACCCAGGGTGGGCGCCCGATACAGATGGGGGCCGGGTGCCAAGGCCTCTGCTCTCAGGCTGCTCTGTGTTCTGAGGTGGTAGGCTGCTGCAGTCCGTGATTGTAGGGGGCTAGGCAGGACGTGTTGAATCCCAGTCACCGTTTGCATGTGGCCCCTTTCTGGGTACTTGAAGACTATGTACCAGCCCCCAAGGAAAGGAGAAGTGACCCTATTAGCTCGACTCAGACATGGCTCGACTGGTGTCACAGTAAAGTCTGCACGTTCTGTGGTGAAGAGTCTGAGGCTGGTCCGTGACCGTGGGGCACGTTGATTCACTCAGAGTCTCTCCACATTCTGTGGTGAAGAGTTCAAGGCTGGTCCACGACTGTGGGGCATGTTGACTTCACGCAGAGTCTCCACTTTCTGTGGTGAAGATCTGAGGCTGGTCCATGACTGGGACACGTTGATTTGTGCGCAGTCTCCATGTTCCGTGGTGAAGAGCCCGAGGCTGGTCCACAACTGTGAGGCCCATTGACTCACACAGGTTGTCTTGTTCCAAGGTGATCTGTGACTATGGGACACATTGACTCACGCAGGGTCTCCATGTTCTGTGGTGAAGGGTCTGAGGCTGGTCCGCGACTGGGACACGTTGATTCGTGCATAGTCTCCATGTTCCGTGGCAAAAAGGCTGAGTCTGGTCCACACTGTGGGACACGTTGAGTCACGCAGAATCTCCGTGTTTTGTGGTAAACAGTCTGAGGCTGGTCTGCCACTGGGCCATGTTGACTCATCTGTGCCAGCAGTTGCTATCGGCGCAGGCCGTCAGGTGACAGAGTTGGTTTCTCATCTTGAAAACCTAGTCATAGGTATTTAGTCTGATTGTGACTAGAATCATTGACTGCCACCACTCTGAAATTAGTCAGAAAGCTCTGGTCCCTTCCAGGTAGGGTTCCCCTTGTTTTGAGACTGTAGGTCTTTGAAAGAGTGGGGAGAGGAGCCCATGCTGGTTTTGCTGAGAACACGGGGTGAGAAGACTCGGTGCCGAGTGGCCTGTGTACAGGTGGATCGCTGGCAGTGTGGGGTGCTGCCCTGTCCTTCAGAGTCGTCCAGCTAGAGGGCGTCTAGCTTCCGTCTTCAGAAAGTGTGTGCATTGGACCAGGGCCTCTGTAGGACCTCAGAGAGGCTAGTGTTGACGCCAGTTCACTTCCCCCCGAGTCTGCTGTACCTGCAAGGCACCTGTGAAGGGCGTGCCCCCAGCAGAGCTGGCCTGCCCTGCCCTTGGTCTCCTACGCCACACACTTTGGCCTATCTGCTGCTGGAGTGGTATCTTTTGGGGAGCAGGGGAGCCAGAAGCCCTTCAATTTGTTGGCAGTGCCTCATTTGTGGATTTGGTGAAAAGGAGGACCTGTATTCTCCTTATAGACCGTGTTTTGCATCCTCTGGTGTGACAGGTGTGTGTCATGGGCACGGGACCACAGGAAGCGTTGTGGGAATGCTAGGCTGCATGATGCTGTCAGGAGCAGTGGCTGTCCCCGGGCACTGGGCATGGCCCTTCTTGGACTTGGGTTTTAGTCTGTGTCTGGTGTGTGCCTTGTGCTGGCAGGGTCTCAGTTATAGTTTCAGTCTGTCACTATGTCACTTCACCAGCTTGCCATCTTGTTTGTCACCCAGGTGTTCTGTGCATCTTGACTTCATGGTGTTGCCAGGTACCTTTGGGAGCTAAAGGTGAGCTCTAAGCATTCCTACTTGGTTTCCATTCCCCCACTGACTTTATTCACTTCTAGGGCGCCTGGCAGGGGTGAAGCATACCAGGGGTTCTGGTGACTGGCTGGCTCCCCACCCAAGCCCCCTGGGAGAGGCACCACTGACACCCCCTCATCACCCTGCGCACCTTCTGGAGCAGTGGCTTTTCTTGAACGGTCCCTGTGAGAAGTGACTCTGCACCCCTGCAGTGGCCAGTGCCCCAGGAACAATCTTTGCCCTTCCTGGGACTCTGTTGTTGCTGAGAGGTCCTTGACGAGTGCCAGCACCCAGGCAGCACCCAGCATCCCTTCCCTGTCCCAGGGCTGCCCTGGCTCAGAGTTCAAAGACCTGCTGGCCATGGTCTCCTGCTCACAGTGACCGTGTGTGTACCAGAGTAGGGTGTGGTCCTCAGTGTCCCCGCTGGCTGAAGCTCCTGAAGGGGCTATGCCAAGGAGCCTCTGGGTGGGTTCAAACCACCCACCTCGGCGAGTAGCTGAGCTCATTGACTGTCTGCAGCACCAGGGGCTGCTCAGGCTTCAGGCCCGGCTCCCCATCCGGCTGGTCTGCACAACTTGGAAGGACCTGATTTGGTTCTCCTGGGACTGACGTTAAGCTGTGTGTAAACCTAGAGAAGTGTCCATGCCTGCTGAGGGCAGCCCGTCGGCCTGCTGGTGGTGTGCAGGGAGGCTGGTGTGTCTGGATGGCCACTACCTGGACCAACATCGGCTTGTTACTTGTCTTGCCCTGTTCTCAATCTGGGACCTGGAGTGGAGCCTTCTCTCGGAGGTACTTGTTTGTCACGGAGGAAGACTTGCCTGTGCTGGAGAACTGCTTTTTGTAACGCCTGTTCTGTGGCAGGCCAGGGTTTTTCCTAAGATGAGCCGGAGATGTGCAGTGGTGTCACGGTGCTGTCAGGGTCGCAGTGCTCCCCCAGCGCCTTCCCTCTGAAGGCCTGCGCCTTCCCTCTGAGCGCTGTCCTCGGAGCAGCTCTGACAGCAGAGGGCGTGAGGTTCCGCCAGTCGTGGCGCCATGGGTCTCTGCCTTGCAAGGGGGTGCCAGGATGGCTGGGGCCCAGGGAGCGAGGTGTGGCTCCACGGCTTGGCATCTGCCTTGGGACCCAGGTTTCCAGAGGAGGTAGTGTGGCACTTGCTATACCTGTGTTGGGTGGGGCCTTCTTCAGTCTCTGCTCCTTAGCTGGTCTTCAAACTTGGGACGCCCTTAATGTAATAGCCGCACGGGGCACGGTGTACAGTGTCTGGGGCTCTGTATAGGGTGTGCTCCACCGTGTCAGCCTTGCAGGGCGGCTGTCGACAGGAACTGTATCAGCCACAGAAAGGCGGAGTTAGCAGCACCCTCCTCCTCCTGGCAGGTGCGGGTCCTGGGTGGCCCAGGGCTGCTAGGTCACTGAAGAACCTGCCAGCTACCAAGGAAGGGCAGAGTGCTTTGCCGGGGGCTGGCGGCTCTTGCCCAGCAGTGCCGGGATTCTGGCGTTAGGGTGCGACGTGTCACTGGTTCCCGTCCAGGCTGATGCTCACCAGCACTCTGGGGGTTCATTTTCAGTGGCACGTACGTGTCTGGATGAGGTCTCCTGTAATTGAGTAAACTGTCCAGCTGCGGGCCAGAGGGACGAAGCAGGACCTGCCTGTCTTCTGAGTGCTCAGAGTCCTTGGGGTGGAAAGCGGAGCCCTCAGTTGAGCCTGGTTGCCATGGTGATCACTGATGGTGGTCCCACAGACTGGCACTACCGTTCAGTGGATTTGACGGTCTCAGAACCTGGCTTGCCAGAAGCAGGCTGCGTCTTCCGGGCACTCTGTCTCTGTGGTTCTCAGCATTCATTGGACGGGCAGTAGTTTTGCCTGGAGGTCACCTTGTTGCCCTAAAGCTTGCTGACCTAATCCAGTGGCTGTTACCTGTGATCCCCAGGGGCTTTGTAAGTAATCCCCCTCCATCAGCACAAGGCTTCATGGCCCTGGTTGACTCTGGGTGGCAGGAGAGACCAAGGCATCTTGGACAGGCTGCTAGGCTGCCCGGTGAGTCTGGGAAGATGTCCTGCCTTTTGCCCAGACTGCTGAGTGAGCCCGAAGGAAGTGACCTGTGAGAGGAAGTGGCAGGGGGTCTGCTGACGAGCCTCCTTCCTGTTCTCTTACCTGAGGCAGAGATGCTCCCGCACAGCAGACGGACCCAAGGCCTAGGGACAGAGCTTTGGCTCAGTTCGGAATGTTTGTAATTGGGGTGGGTGGCAGGCTTTTGGTCCATCATCAGAGTACAGCAGAGATAGGACACCTTCAGGTAAAAAATGTAATTCCACTCCCAGACTCACGGGCTGATAACAGGGAGGCAGTGCCAGCAGGAGAGACGTGTACAAACTCAGGCTGACCTGGTGGCACTGTTGGAGGCTCGGGAAGCAGTCTGTCCCCCTGGTCCAGCATGGGTGAGAAGTCCGTGGTGACGTTTGGCTTCTGGGAGGGCAGATGTGCTGAGCCTTGCTGGTCAGGCCTTACCAGGCTTGTGGCGGGCTAGTGATGACCCTGCCACCTTGTGAGAACTGAACCTCTCTGAGACATACAGGACAGACAGAAGATGGTGAGGGTGGCTGAGACAGACAGCTGCCTTCTAGAGAAGGTACATCTGCGCAGACACAGGAAGGTAGTGCCACCCTGGAACTCAACCACAAGCCATTGGTGTTCTTGGCACTGGGCCTGCGGATATGGGATAAGAGAGAGAGACCGCGCATCTCCGTCAGCTGCTGTTGCTAATGCGTGTGGCTTACACGTGAACAGGCGATAGCTTTTCGGAAGTGGTCGTTTGCATGTTGGGAAAGTCAAGCCATGCTTTTACCTCTGGTGCACTGGAACGTGGGGTCCTGTGGCAGACACCAGGCCATCGGGTGTGTGACTGGCTGTCATCCTCTTTCCCCAGGTACGGACATTGCTGCGGGAGAAGAAGTTGCCATCAAGCTTGAATGTGTCAAAACCAAGCACCCTCAGCTCCACATCGAGAGCAAGATCTACAAGATGATGCAGGGGGGAGGTGAGCTTCACAGTCAGGGCTGCAGTACTCTGGGCGGTCGGTGCTTTCCTTGAGAGGCAGTCTTAGGCCCCAGGACAGGTAACTTACACACTGTGCTCTCTTCTCCCTCTTTAGCTGCTGAGTAGTAATGTCTTTGGAGTCAAGGCTTCGTGTGAATTTTAGGGAAGACAGACACATGCTCTTGGTGTCACTTGTGCATGTCATCATGCTGGTCACCTGGGGGCCCCAGGGGTGTCCTACCAGGGAAGCCTTCCTGCCACATGAATGCAGCCACGTGCTCTCTTGCTGCCTGAGGGGTCAGACCATGTGGCCTTGAACTCTCTCCACTCGATGATGCCCTTGCTCGGTGAGATGCTCTCTTGTTAGGGCCTCATGTGCCTGCTGCTAGACAGTCATTGGGCTTGTGGAGCAGAGGAGACTGTTGTTGGGGTCTTGGCCCTCGCAGCACCGTGCCTCATGAAGGCAGTACCTGGGCCTGCTTGCCGTTGAACACCTGCGGCCTGGCTGCCGCCTGATCACCATGCTTTCTGGGGGGAGGGCCTTAAATCTGACAGTGACTGGAGCGTTGGACACCCCTTGAGCCCCAGTGGTGCCTTGCAAAGTCTCCTGCATTGGGGTGGAGTATGGCCTGTCTCAGTACGTGACGGGAGGAAAGCTTGTCTTCAGAGCCTTCAATGACCCCTTTGCCTGGAAAGGGGAGATTGGATTTGGCTGTTCAGCATTTTTCCTGGATGAAGGAAATGGGATCTGGGCAGCGGGAAAAACATTCTGCATGTGAGCCGCACGCACAGCCTGTTTGACTGGAAGGGGCCCTGGCCCTCAGCCAGCACAAGGGGTTCTCAGCTCCTGTGGCCCCAGGGAGAGCTCAGCAGAGGAGCCAGCCTCTGTGGCCTCGGGAGTTAGGGACTGTTTGCTTGGCTTCTGAGGGTGGTGACAAGGAGAGGGATGTGGCGTGGGGTGTGGCCTTCATGGTAGAGGGAGGATCTTGATGGAGTGACCCTGTTATTTTAAGGAGCGATATTGTTGTGAGAACCTGCATGCTGAAGGCACTAAGGCAGAGGAAGAGCAGCAGTCGCCTCATGCCCAGCATAGGGCCTGAGCGGGGGAGGCCGTCTGCACTGCCTGCATGTGGACACCTCATGTCTCCAGACCTCCCCCCAGAGGGAACTGCTCGCTCTTGGGACCTTGCCTGTGGTCTTTTTATAGGACCCTGGAAACCCAGCATGATCCCAGAAGGGCTTTCTCCTGCCTAAGCCTGGAGCGCCTGGCCACATCTGCCTGTCCCCTGGGCACTCAGGCTTGTCTTACACTGTGTACTACGAGGATTTCTGTCAAAGCAGACTGGCCAGGATGCTCTCAGGATGCTCCATGAGCCCGTGCTACTTGAGATAGCTCGGGACCAGCAGGCGTGGGTGGCAGGAGTCCAGGGTGCCCAGAGAGCCAGTTTTGCTGGAGCGCAGCCCTCTGCAGCACGCCTCACTCACATGGGTGTGTTGGTTGTCCTGTTTTCTGGAAGGGCCCACCAGCTTCTCTGGCTGTTGTTCTTTTCTGATGGGAGAGCCCAGTAGTGGTGGCGGTCTTGACTGATTGGGTTCTCACGCTGCATTGGAGAAGCATCTCAGAGCCGTTGTCAGAGCATGCTGTGGGCTGGGACCTGTCTGGGGAATGCCCTGTATGGACAGGCAGTGCTGCCTTCCAAGCCGCCTGGCCAGCCAGGACAGCCCAGCCCGGTCCGAGGGCTTGAGGGGTCAGCATTTACCAAGGAAACATGAGGGTCAGGGTTGCTCAGAGCAGGCCCCTGGTGCCCACGGCTTTTGCTGCCTTCTGTCTGCAGTGGTGCTTGGGTTCTTTAGTGCTGCTCTAACAGAAAATACCACAAATGGGTGATTTTCACAAATAGGGATTTACTCTCTTAGAGTTTAGGAGACTGGAAGTCCAAGTTCAAAGTCCTAACTCTGGGGGTTGGGTGAAGGCCCCTCAACCCTGGGCTTCCACTCCGGCTCACTGGAGCTGGAGGCATGTCTTAACAGCTGCTGGCTGCTGAGGCTGACTAACCTGAGGTCAGTAAGTAAAGTGACACAGTCCCAAGATGATCAGGTAACACAGCAGGCCACTGGTTCAGGTCCAGAAATAGTCCCAAGATCGGCAGCAACATGGCAGGCTGCTGAAAGAAGATGCCACTAAATGCAGGATCCAGGGCTGCCAGAACGTTCAAGAGACCTTTCTCAGCGCTTCTCTTTCTGTTACTGGAAGCAGACCACATCCGTAAGGCAGCCGGTCAGCTGCTCACTGCAGACTCCACCATGGAGTTGATTATCAGTCTTATTATGGGGTCACTACATCCAGCTGCCCAGCCACTCAAACCAGGCCCAGCCAAGGTGACTCATGACCTTAATTATCACAGATGGGCACGTGACAGTTTCTAGCACTGGGGTCCTGTGCTGTGAACGAGGAAACAAATACAGAAAGGCTTGGTAATGATGTGGAGGCCACAGATCTGGATGTATGTTAGCGTTCCAGCTTCCGGGAGGACTGGTGGTGCCCTTGTGGCATTGGTCAGTCAGGACTCTGCCAGATGGCTTCCACCTTGCCCAGACCTAGTTGGATGGGTAGATGTTTGAGGAGCAGAAATTGACTGACTGTGACAGATTGGACACACACCACACTTTGATCACAGCGGTGTGATCAGCCTAGACCTGGTCTCAGCTGCTTGTTCTGGTGGCATCTTCAGAAAGCAGCCGTGGCCGCTCCGTCCTGGGCTGCAGTCAGTGTTGGCTCGGCCCACCGCTGCTTTGTGAAGGTGGGCATGGTGGGGGTTGGGGGCTGCCCAGGGCCTCTCGTTGAGAAACAGAGCTCACCTCACCTCGTGACGCCGCTGCCTTTCATGTCAGGCTGCTGGGTCCCAGCACAGGTTTCTTCCATCTGCTGCTGCTGCTTCTCACAGTTAACTTCCTCGTTCAGATGGTCGTGGTTTTTTAAAAAATGGGATCTGATTTCCTTGTTGTTTCTTAAACTTGTTAATGTGATTTGGGTGCAGTTTTACAAAGCAGGTTTGTGTGAGATTTCTTTATGAGATATTTTATAATACAGGATAACATGTGTGACATGTCAGGCATCAAGAACATGAACATGAACACCCACAATCTGCCACCCTGGCTATGGGGTTTCGTCTCTGCCAGCTCTTAGGAGTTAGTCTCTGTTTTTAACATTTTCTCTGTCATCCTTGAGAAATTTGTTTTTTAAAATCTAAATTTTGATATCTGGAAACGTCTGACAGCTTTAAGTGTATGTGTCCTGGGGTTAAATTGCTGAACAGCAGTGATGGGAATTTGTACTCACTCTAAAGCTGAGTCCCACGCTGGTGATTTGTCATCATTGATGGTGGGAACACTTCTTGGCATCTGCCTTGGGCCTTTTCCAGCCCCAAGCACATATTCCCATCACTTATCTATCACTTTGTTGTACTGCGGTGGCTTGCTTGGGGCTGTGATGCTGGAAGCTACGCCATGGTATTGACATGCTAACACGGTTACCCGTGATGGACAGGGCTCAGCAGAGCTTGCAGACGAGGCAGGAGGACCTGGTGACGTACATCAGAGAAAAATCGGCCAATGGAAGCCTTAGGACTAGGAGTGGAACATTGTCTGATAGAGGGCTGGAAGGTGAGCCTCTCAGGTTGGAAGACACTCAAAATACAACTGGGGAAGAGTTGCCTCCGCAAAGTAAAACTGACCTTAATCACGTGGATGCAGTCAAGTTTTCTGGACCTTCATTTGCTGATGTGGTACCACTCAAGATGAGAAGATAGAAACACCCATTAATGATCAGAAGGTGGGCTGCACAAAGTAAGACTCAGGAAAATTGGAAGTCTTCAAAAACGAAATGGAGTGAGCTGAAATGGACTAGCATTGACTATTTTGACAATCATATGGTCTGCTATGCTGGGAATGACAAACTGAAGAGAAATGTTTTAAAATCTGTCCTGCATTACAACAGAATATTATTGCAAAGACGACCAGCTAATAAAGCTATTACTCAAATTGACACAGCAACCACTAATGCCAAAAATGAAGAAGTTGAAGCTTTTTACCAAGTTCCGTAGTCTGAAATCTACCAAACCTGCAATCAGGATGCATTGATAAAATTACTGGTGATTGGAATACAAAAGTCAGAAACTGAGAAGGATCAGTAGCTAGAAAATAAGGTCTTGATGACAGAAACAACACTGGAGATTGCATGGTGGAACTTTGCAAGAGCAGTGACTTACTCGTTGAAAATACCTTTTTTCAAAAACATGGACGATGACTGCAGCTAGACCCCACTGGATGGAATACACAGGAGCCAAATACATCTGTGAACATAGGCCATAGAGACGGTCAGTATCATCAGCCAGAGCAAAACCAGGAGCTGACTGTGGAACAGATCACCAATGGCTCATACACAAATTCAAGTTGAAGCTGAAGACAGTTAAAACGCGTCCACGTGAGCCAAGGTACAACGTTGAGTATATCCCACCTGAGTTGAGAGACCATCTCAGAAACCAATTTGATCCATTGAACACCAACGACCGAAGACCTGAGGAGTTGTGGGATGGCATCAAGGACATTGTACATGAAGAAAGCAAAATGTCATTAAAAGGAAAGAAAGCAAAGACTAAAATAGATGACAGAAGAGACTCTGAAACTTGAGCAGAGAGTAGCTAAAGTTAAGTGGATGAAATGAAGTAAAAGAGCTGAACAGTATTTTTAATGAAATGGGCAAAGACCTAGAGTTAGAAAATCAAAAGGGAAGAACATGCTTATCATTTCTCAAGCTAGAAGAACTGAAGGAAAAATTCAAGCCCTGAGTTGTACTATTGGAAGTCCTGTGGGTAAAATGTTGACAAATACAAGGAAGCATCAAAAGAAGATGGAAGGAATACAGTCATTGACCCATAAAGGATTGATCCACCGTGTCAGGAGGTAGCACATAATCAAGCACTGATGGTACTGCAGGAAGAAGTCCAAGCTCCACCAAAGGCATTGGTGAAAAACAAGGCTCCAGGAATTTACAGAATACCAGTTAGGTTTGAACAAACGGATGTAGTGCTAGAAGCACTCACTCATCTACGCCAGGAAGTTTGGAGGATGGTTATCTGGCCAACTGAGAAGAAGAGATCAATACTTGTGTCCATTACAAAGAAAAGTGATCCAACAAAATGTGGAAATTAGTGAATAATACCGTTAATGTCACACACAAGTAAAATTTTGTTGAAGATTTTTCAGAAACAGTTGTAGCAGTACATTGACGGGGAACTGCCAGAAATTGAGGCCAGTTCCAGAAGAGAATGTGGGATGAGGGATATCATTGCTGATATCAGATGGGTCTTGGCTGAAAGCATGGACTACCAGAAAGATGTTCACCTGTGTGAATCATAAAAAATTCTGGATAAAGTTGCAAAGATTGAGAATTCCAGAACACTTCATTGTGCTCATGAGGCACCTGTACACAGACCAGGAGGTAGTTATTCAAACAGAACAAGGGGATGTGTATGGTTTAAAATTAAAAAAAGGTGTGCATTTGGGTTATATCCTCTCACCATACTTGCTCAATCTGTATGCTGAGCAAATAGTCTGAGAAGTTGGACTCTATGAAGAACATGGCATTGGGATTGGAGGAAGACTCATTAACAACCTGCGGTCTACAGATGACACAACCTTGCTTGGTGAAAATGAGGATGGCTTGAAGCACTTAGTGATGAAGATGAGAGACTTGTCTGCAATATGGATTATACCTCAGTATAAAACAAAAATCCTCACAACTGGACGGTAGACAGCATCATGATAAATGGAGAAATGATTGAAGTTGGAAAGGATTTCGTTTTACTTGCCTCCACAGTCAACACTCATGGAAGCAGCAATCAGGAAATCAAATGATGTGTAAGCATTGGTCAGATCTGCTGGAAAAGACCTCTTTGAAGTGTTTAAAACCAAAGAGGTCACTTTGAAGACTGAGGTGTGCCTGACCCAAGCCATGGTGTTTTCACTTGCCTCATACACATGTGAGAGCTGTATAATGCATAAGGAAGACAAAGAAGAGTTGGTGCCTTTGAATTGTGGTGTTGGAGCAAAATGTTGAATATACAATGGACTGCCAGAAAAGTAAATCTGTATTGGAAGTATCCAGAACGCTTCTTGAGAAGGGAAGATAGTGAGCCTTGGTTCCATGTACTTGGGTCCTGTTATCAGGAGGACCTGTTGCTGGAAGACCAGCCCACTTGGTAAAGTAGAGGGTCAGTGAAAATGAGGAAGCCCTCAACGAGGTGGGCTGAGGTGGCTGTGACAATGGGCTCAACCGCGGCACTGCTTGTGAGAATGACACAATGTTTCGTTCTATTTGCCTGGGGTTGGTATGAGTCCCAGCCATCTTGACAGTGCCTGAGAACCATAGGGAGCATATATTCAGGCATCTTAGGACTCCAAGAAGGAAAAGTATCAAACATGCAGAACCACAAGTAAATGAGTAAGTGGGGAATCCCCACGTACGCTGCCTGTGGCTGGACCGGCCTGTGCACTGCTGTGGCTTTCAAGCCTCTCCTGCTTCCCACAGCAGCACTGGGGTGGCACTCGGGGCCCCGGTGTGTTTCTGACTCCGGATCATTGCTGGTGCGAGATGTCTGATTTCATGGATCCAGAATGCCTGGAGTCATAAGGTCCCTCACTCTTGCGTTCGAGCAGGCGTTCTCGCAATTGGCTCTCACACTGAATTGTGTCCTGGTTGCCCAGTAGCTGCTTGCTTGGCTGAGCATCTCCCTAGAATGGAACGTGAGACCCAGGAAGCCAGGAGACCACCCTGAAGCTAGAAGGCTTCATGTCCCTGTGTCGGCCCATGTCTGACACACGGTAAGTGCTGTCACGAGAGGAAGGTGCTGCTGACTGAACACATGTACTTCATCAGATCTTGCTGTTGGATTCTGTAGCTTTTCCCACTGTGTTCCTGAGGTTCTTCCATGTTGATGCAGCTGCAGTTCGTTGATTGGCTTTTGCTTAGAGTCATAAGTCTTCTAAAGAGATTTAAGCCTTTAAATCTTGTGAGTGTGCTCATGTTAGTCCCAGTGCTCGTCATTGCTGTGTGGACCCAGAGTGCCATCTGGTATCACTTTCCTTCTGCTTGGAGGGCTTCCTGAGCAGACTGCACAGTGCATGTCTGCTGGCCGTGACATCAGCTGTGTTTATGCCTGACTGTGTCTCTTTTTGCCTTTGCTTTTTTTTTTCCTTATGCAGTCTATAAAGTTGGAAGTTGCCAGGGTTTTTTTTTTCATTTCATACCGTCAGTTGCTCTTCTGCCTTCTCACTTGCCTTGTCTCTGACGAGAAATCCGATGTCATCCTTGTCTTTGTTCTTGTGTGTGCTGTCCCCTCGGCTGCCTTCCTGCAGGAAATGTGCTTGGTGTTTGTTGTGCTTGGTGGATCTGTGGGTTTGTTGCATAGTGTGCAGCCATTGTTTCTTTTCACGCCCCTCCCTCTCTTCTCTCTCCTCCTCCAGGGATTCCAGTTATATTTTCAGTGGCTGTAAATTGTCCTGCAGCTCACTTACTTAATTTCGGATGTTTTCTATTGCTGTGCCTTCTAGTTCACTAATTTTTTCTTCTGCAATACCTGATTTGCTATTAACCCTACCCCAGTGTATTTTGCATCTCAGACGTTACGGTTTTTCATTGTCTAAAAGTTAGGTTTGGGTCTTTTTTGGTACCTTCCATTTTTGTATTTAACTTTTCTGCCGTGAAATGCAATTATAGACTATAATAACTTCCTTTTCTTCTCTGCTAGTTCTAACATCTGTATAAGGTCTGGGTCCATTTCCCTTGATTAGCGATTCTCCTTGTTATGGGTTGGGTCTTTCTGGTGCTTTGCATACCTGGTAATCTTTGATGAGATGCTGACGTTAGGAAGTTGAGCCTTGTGCCTGCCCAGTAGCTTGTATTCCTGTGAGTTATTCTTCAGCTTTGTGCTGGGATGGAGTTGAGCCATGGAGCTCTGTTTTGTTCTTACTTTGATGAGTGGCTAGGTTGGCCCATTGCAGTGCCGAATCCAGTGGCACAGAACCTTCCTGACATCCTGCCGAGTGCCTTGTGGATTGAGTTTTCCCACCCGGCTGGTGGAAGCAAGTTCTGCTTCCTCTGATCCTCCCGGCTGGTCTCTTCCCGGGCTCCTACAGACCTCGGTGTGCAGACATCTCCCTGATTGTCCGCCTGTGAGCCCAGCTCTGTCCCTCATCTCTGGGAGTCCACCGGCTGCACCCACGTTTCCTCCCTGCACTACAGCTGCCAGCACTAAAGATGGCGAGCTAGGTGGTCTTTGTTCCATCTTGGACACAGCTGTCATGTATTATCTGATGTCCAGTGTCTTAGGAATTGCCTTTCTGTAGAAACTGCCTTTGTAGGCTTCATGTTTTGTTTTGGTTATTGGGCCTTTGTTCCTCCATCTTGACTAGAAGTAGAAATAACTTTTAAAAGATAGTCATAGGGTACACCTGTGTTCATCACAGCACCCTTCACAGTAACCACAAGGTGCAGACAGCCTACGTGTCTGTAAGTAGCTGAATCAGTAAGCAGAAGGTGGTCTGTCCCTGCAGTGGGGCATTACCCCAGCTGTGGCGAGAAACGCCTTTCTGGGACATGGATAAACCTTGCCAGCATTATGCTGAGTGAGTCAGTCAAACACAGAGGACAGACACTGATGCCAAATATGTGGCATGTCCAGAATGGGAGTAGGCACCTGCAGAGACACAGAGTTCATATAGTGGTTACTAGAAAATGGGGAGTGACTGCAGAAGGGCACTGACTTCTGTCTGGGAGATGCAAATGTCTGCAAGTGGCTGATGGTGGTAGTCATTCAGCAGGTGGACATGATACTACTGGAGTGTACACTTGAAGATGTCAGATTTTTTTGATATGTGTACTTTGCCACAGTAAAAATACAATAAGAATGTTGCTTTCTTCGTCTGTGACCCAGAGAAAGTTCTAATGTGGGATACAAACAGGATTACTCATAAAGGAGGGAAACATTGAAATTAAGCATCTCTTTTCATCAAGAAAGACGCCCCAAAAGATGGAAAAGAAAAACCATGCTATTAACTGAGAGAAGTTATCTGCCTCACATAAAGCCAACAGTGTATCCAGAAAACTTAAATAATTTTTATAAATAGGAAAGAGACACCTTGATAGGAAAAACAGGCACAAGGTAGACACAGGCTTCTCAGAGAAGAGGAAACCTGGGGCCGATAAGTACACGGGAAGATGAAGCTGAGAATTCGGTGTGACTTTTTACATGCCCTGCTGTACTCTTGCTGGCGATTCCAACTCAGCAACATTATGGGACAGGGTCCCCATAGCTTCAGAGGTGAGATCTTTGCAGAAGCAGACTGCCACGTCTTTTTCCTGTGGAGCAGCTGGTGGATTCAACCTTCCGCTTAGAAGCCAAATGTTTATTCTGGGGTCTTAAAAGCTTGCAGGAGGCCATCTAGACACAATGGTGGGTCTCTCCTCATCCAGAGCAAGGAAGAATGAAGAAAACCAAAGACACATAGAAACAGTCCAAGGGATTGGTAGACCATGTGATCCTCAGCCTATATGACAGACCAGAAGAACTAGATGATGCCTGGCTACCATTTCAGCCACTCGGGGTGATTGGTACAGGAGATCTTGAATAGAGTGGGAGAGCAATGTGGAACAAAACTCAAAATCATTTTAAAAAAAAAAAAAAAGTTTACTGGTCTGACGGAACCTGGTGAGACCCATGAGACTATGGCCCCTAGTTATCCTTAGGTCTGGGGCTGAACTTACTCCTGTGGCTTCCAGCCAAACAATAAACAGACATGTGTGGTGAACCTTTACACCAGGTAGATAACACTTTTTGGAGCCATCAATCGTAAGAGAACAGAAGGGCAGTGTTTGCAGAGGGAGATAGTTGGGGGCTGGAGAGTGTATGGGTTGGGAAAGATAGGGAAGAGGTAACTATGGGGAGGAAGTGGGAAGAGAGCTGTTACATTGTGGGGAATTACAGTGTCATGAAACAAAATGTGTATAAACTGCTGTGGAAAATGAATTTGCTCTGTAAAGTTTTACAGACAATAAAAATTTTAAAAATAAAAGCTGAGCACTTAACCATGGTATCACCATGACTTTTTAAATTGTGTATGTGTGTGTGTGTGTGTGAGAGAGAGAGAGGGTGTGTTAGTGATTTGGGTGAAAGTTCATAGAGCAAATGATTTTCCTTATAGCAGTTCATAGACAATTTGTTTCATGATACTGATTGCAATCCTCATGATGTAACAACTCTCTTCCCACTTACTACTACCTGTGGGTACCCCTTCCCCGTATCCTCCTTTCCTGTGCATTCCTGCTTGAGATGTCTCACCAGTCTACCAGACCAGTAAGCTGGGTCTTCTTTATGATTCTGAGTTTTGCTTCACATTTTTCTCCTACTCTATTCAGGATCTTCTGTTTTGATCCCTTTCCTGGTGGTTGTGCCAAAGGTGCAAGGAGGCCGCATCTTCTGACCTCCTCTAACCCCACAAAAGGAAGACAGAATCACCATTAGTAGCCCAAGGCCTGTTCTTGCAAGGCCAGACATGCTGCCTCCCTCCAGGCTTTGCATCAACCGTTCTTCCCACAACACCCACCACTTCTCCGCTAGGTTCGATAATTCGCTTCAGTGGCCACACACAATTCACAGATTACGGGGTTTATTAGAGAAGCACCAGGCTATAATTCAAGTTCAGGAAGTATGCTCAGTCTCTCAGCCAACAGTCTCTCTCCCAGCAGTACATGTCTCTCAGTGTCTCTCTCAGGAGCACATTTCTCTCAGCAACACGTCTTTCTCAGCCAGCAGAGAGACCTCTTCTGCCTCTAGGAGGGCTCCTTTTGAGCCTGGCAGAGTGACCACTAACCAATCCCAACATCTGAATTCCTGAAAGAGAGTGAACTTCCCAGAAGATTGCCTTGTGCTGGTTCAACAGAGATACTCCAGGTGGATAACTTTAGCAGTCAGGAGCTACTCAGTTGCTCATGGCAAATTCCACCACAGAGTTTACAAACACTTATGGCTAGAAAATCCATACCAGGTAATTTACTACACTGCAGGTTGACAGTGGTAGCCAGGCACCATCTAGTTCTTCTGGTCTCATGGTCATGTAGGCTGAGGTTCGCGTGGTCCACCAGTCCCTTGGGCTAATTGTCTCCCTGTATCTGCTTTTCTTCATTCTTCTTTGCTCTGGACGAGGAGAGGCCCATTGTTGCATCTAGATGGTCTAGAAGCTTCTAAGACCTTAGTCGCTACTCACCAAAGTAGAATATAGAACAGTATTTTTGTGTAATATGTTAATGCCAGTTGAGCTTGCTGTCTCCCATGACCATGGTCACCATGGCTCTTTTTACATACACTAGATGGCTGGGAGTTCTGATAATACTAAGTATTGAAGACAGCATGAGTCAGCAGGAACGCGTTGCTAGAGGGGGTGTAAATTGGTTTTGTGTATTCTGGAAAACAGTCAGAAATTGTCTTGCATGAAAAAACCATTGAGTTGTTCCCAACTCAACAGTGACCTTGCAGGACAGAGTAGAACTATCCCACAGGGTTTCTAAGGCTGTGATCTTGACAGACCACCACTGATCTGTCGGTTTGTCATACTGTGGTGGTTGAGTGTTGCTGTGAGGCTGGAGACTATGCCACCGGTATTTGAAATACCAGCAGGGTCAACCATGGTGGGCAGTTGTTAGTGGAGCTTCCAGATTAAGACAGTGCGGTGTAGTAAATTACTTAGTGTGGCTTTTCTACCCTTAAGTCTTTGTAAACTCCGAGGTAGAATTTTCTATGAGCAACTGAGGAGCACCTGATTGCTGAAGTTGTCCACCTGGAGTATTTCTGTTGGGAGTGGCACAAAACAATGTTCTGGGAGGTGCCCAGTCTCTCTCAGGTGCTTAGAGTTCTGATGCTATGATTGGCTAGTTTGACCACCCTGCTGGGCTCAAAAAGGAGGCCTCCTAGAGGCAGAACTCTCTCTCTGACTGCTGGTTGAGGAAGACGTGCTGGCGAAAGAGACACGTGCCCCTGAAAGAGACACGTGCTGCTGGGAAAGAGACGCAAGAGACATACATTGCTGAGTGAGACACTGAGGGACCAGCACTGCTGGGAAAGGGACTGTGAGAGACTGTTGGCCGAGGGACGGTGGGCTGGGAGAGATGCTGAGCATTTTTCCTGAACTAGAATTGTAGCCTGTAGTGCTTCCCTAATAAACCCCATAATCTCTGAGCTCTGTGTGGCCACTGCAGCGAATTATCGAACCCAGGAGAGAGGTGGTGGGTGCTTTGGGAGGAACGGTTGGTGAAAGGGCTGGAGGGAGGCAGCATGTCTGGCCTTGCAGTAACAGGCCTTGGGTTACTGCTGGTAATCCTGTCTTCCTCTTGTGGGATTAGAGGAGGTCAGAACCTGTGGCCTCCTTGCCCTTTTTGCAGACAGACTGGGAAGAAGGATGGGGCCATCCAGAACTGGCCACTGAAAACCTTATGAATAGTAGTGAAACATCGGTATATTACTGGAAAACCTTATGAAGAGCTATGAAACACTGTCTAATATAGTGCCAGCAGGGGCCTCTCAGATGGGAAGGCACTCAAAATACGACTGGGGAAGAGTTGCCTCCCCAAAGTACAGTCGACCTCAGTGATGTGGATGGAGCAAAACTTTCGGGACCTCCATTTGCTGATAGGGCACAACTCAAAATGGAAAGAAACAGTTGCAAATATCCATTAATAATAGGAACGTGGAATGTACAAAGCATGACTCTAGGAAAATTGGAAGTAAAAAAATTGAAATGGAATGGATAAAGATCGATATCCTAGGCATTAGGGATCTGCAGTGGACTAGTATCAGTCATTTTGAATCAGGCAATCATATGATCTGTGTCCTGAATAACAGGCTGAAGAGTGGCATTTCATCACTTGTCAAAAAGAACATCTCAACATTTATCTTGATGTACAGTGCTGTCAGTCATAGGATAATACCCATATGTCTACAAAGAGGACCAGTTAATACTGTTGCCCAATAATTAAGGCATCAGCTACTAAAGTCAAAGGTGAAGAAATTGAAGATATTTACCAACTTTTGCAGTCTGAAATCAACAAACCTGCGATCGAGATGTATTGATAATCATTCGTGATTGGAACATGAAAATTGGAGACAAAGAAGCATCATCAGTACTTGGAATATATGGCCTTGGTGATAGAGTAACGCCAGAGATTGCATGATAGTATTTTCCAAGACCAACGACTTACTCATTGCAGATACCTTTTTTCAGCAACATAAATGGCGGCTAACCCATGGACCTTGCCAGATGGAACACCCAGAAATCAAATCAGCTACCTCTGTGGAAAGAAACGATGGAGAAGCTCAACATCATCTGTCAGAAAGGAGCCAGAAGCTGACTGTTGCAGCACACCATCAGTTGGTCACATACATGAAGTTGAAGCTAAAGAAGATTAAAATATGTCCACGAGAGCCAGCATTCGACTTGGTTACAGCCCACCTGGATTTAGGGACCATCTGAAGAACAGTGACTGAGGGCCAGATGAGTTGTGGGATGACATCAAGAACATCATACATGAAGAAAGCAAATGGTCATAAAAAAGACAGGAAAGGGAAAAGAGACAAAACGGATGTCAGAAGAGATTCTGAAATTAGCTCTTGAATGGAGAGCATCTACAGCAAACGGAAGAAATGCTGAAATAAGAGAACAGACTAGTTCAAATGGTAGCTGGAGAAGACAGTACTAAAATGGAACGCGCAAAGATCTGGAGTTAGAAAACTAAGAGGGAAGAACACATATGGCATTTCTCAAGCTGAAAGAACTGAAGAAATTCAGGCCTCAAGTTGCCATGTTGAAGGATTCTGTAGGCGAAATGTTGAATGATGCAGGAAGCATCAAAAGGAGACGAGAGGAACACATAGCATCACTGTATCAGAAAGAATTGGTTGATGTTCATCCGCTTCATGCAGTGGCATGTGATCAAGAACCAATGGTATTGAAAGAAGTCAGGGCAGCACTGAAGGAATTCGTGAAAAACAAGGCTCCAGGAATTGACAGAATACCCATTGAAATGTTTCAACAAACAGATGTAGTGCTGGAGGCATTTACTCACTTATGCAAGAAATTTGGAAGACAGCTACCTAGTCAACTGACTGGAAGAGATATCTGTGTCCATTTCAAAGGAAGGTGATCTGACAGGATGTGGAGATAATTGAACAACATCATACACGAGTAACATCTTGCTGAAGATAAGTCAGAAAGGATTACAGCACTGCATTGACAGGGAACTTCCAAACTGCAAGCTGGGTTCAGAAGAGGATGTGGAATGAAGGATATAATTGCTGATGTCAGGTGGATCCTGGCTGAAAGCAAAGAATACCAGAAAGGCGTTTGCCTGTGTTTTATTGACTCTGCAAAGGCATTCAGCTGTGTTGATCATAACAGATTATGGATAACCTTGCAAAGAATGGGAATAACAGAAAGGATACTGCATGGTTTAAAATCAGGAAGCGTATACATCAGGGTTGTATCCTTTCGCCATACTAAATTCAATCTCTATGCTGAGCAAATAATCAGAGAAGGTGGACTGTATGGAGAAGAACAAGGTACCAGGATTGGAGGAAGACTCATTAACAGTCTGCAATACGCAGATGAAACAACTTTGCTTGCTGAAAGTAAAGATGACTTGAAGCACTTACTGATAGAAAGATAAAGGATACAGTCTGCAATCTGAATTATACCTCAACATACAGAAAACGAAAATTCACCACAACTGGATCAGTAAGCAACATTGTGATGGTTGTAGGAAAGATTGAAGTTGTCAAGGATTTCATTTTACTTGGATCCAAAGTCAACGCCCATGGGAGCAGCGGTCAGGAAATCAAACATTACATTACACTGGGCAAATCTGCAAAAGACCTTTTTAAAGTGCTGAAGAGCAAAGATGTCTCTTTGAAGAGTAGGGTGTACCTCACCCAATCTATGGTGTTTTCAGTTGCCTCATATGCTTGTGTGAAAGTCAAACAGTAAATAAAGAAGACAAGGAAGAGGTGATGCTTTTGAGTTGTGGTGTTGGCAGAGAATACTGGAAGCACCACGGACAACCAGAAGAACGAACAAATCTGTCTTCGAAGAAGTGCAGCCAGAATGCTCCTTGGAAACAAGAATGGCCAGATTTTGTGTCACCTACTTTAGCCATGTTGTCAGAAGGGACCGTTCCCTGGAGAAGGATACCCTGCTCGGTCAAGTGGAGGGTCTGCAAAGAAGAGAAAGACTCTGGAGATGGATTGACACTGTGGCTGCAACGACGGGCTCAAGAATAGCCAGAGGGTTGGCACAGGACCAGGTGGTGTTTCCTTCTATGGTCCGTGGGGTCGCTGTGAGTCTGAGCGGACTCTGGCGCCTAACAAGAGTGATCTTTACAGAAGCAAAGGCCAAGCCAGATGACCTGGGGTGGAGTTGATTCCAACTCACAGTGCCCCTAGAGGACTGAGGAAAACTGGCCCACCAGGTTTCCAAAACTGTAATCTTTATAGAAGCGGACTGCCATGTCTTTCTCCTGAGGAGAAGCTGGTGGGTTCAAACTGCCAACCGTTCACTTAGCAGCCAGATGTTTTAACCACTGTGCCACCAGGGCTCCGAATAATTTGTCTTAATGACCCAAGGAACTACAATGGAAATAAGAATTTCATATTTAAGACTTTTTTACCAGTGCATATCTCTAAGATTGTTCTTTTTATTATTACTGTTTTTTTTTTTTTTTTAATTAATTTCATTACTGTGCTTTGGGTGCAGGTTTACAAAGCTCATTCACATTTGATTTCATGGCCCCGCTAACCATCCCCAAGCCATGAAGACCTCTCCTCCCCTCTCCCTCTGCCTCCTCTATCTGTGCATTGCTGTGTGTCCAGCTTTCCCTCTGTGAGTGCTGCCCCTCTGATGTCTCATGGCCGATGGATCTAAGGGGTGCATCTCCCTAGGGTGGGTGGGTGCTGAATCACCCAGGGGTAGGTGTTCTGCATGCAGGTCTTTCCACCGTTGGGCTGATCTGAGAACGTTCTTAATAGCACTGTTCATAATTCAGCGAGGGTAAGAGCAACCACACAGCCACACGCTAGGCAATGGGTCATTGGTGGCAAGCTCTCTTTAATGGCAATGGCTAGTGTGGACTGACGTTTCAGTGAGCAAAGGAATCCTGTTTCAGGATGGTGGTTATCTGAGGAGCAGCGTATAGCGTTTCTCCCCACCTGCCACCATGTGCCCCCCATCCCAGCTTTGCGTTCTCTCCTGTCTTCTCCATCTTGTCCCTGTGCCACCAGTGTTCCTGACTAGCTGTGCCACTTGCATCCACCTGAGACACACACACCACCCCATGTCGCTCATGTCCACCTGGGACACACACATACCACCTCCTGCTCAGCCTCGTGTCTCCTTTGCTGCATGTTCCCCATACACCTGTCGTTGGAGCCCTGTTGACATCTGGCAAGTTGGCCTCAGGTTCTCTCCTTGTCCTCTGAGCATTACCACGTGTTGACTGTCCCATTTGATTATAACCAGGTCTCAATTATGGCTCCTTGAGGTGGGCCTGTGGCATCTTTCCCAGGCGTGTCCTCAGCCTACCTCTGGACACCTGTGAGGACACAGGACAGGTGTTGTACTAAACTGCTCTGTCTGGCTTCCGTGCAGTGGGGATCCCCACCATCCGGTGGTGCGGGGCGGAGGGTGACTACAACGTCATGGTGATGGAGCTGCTGGGGCCGAGCCTGGAGGACCTCTTCAACTTCTGCTCGAGGAAGTTTAGTCTCAAAACCGTCCTGCTTCTCGCTGACCAGATGGTAAGAGTAACAGGTGACAGTAGGGAGCCTGGTCTGTGTACCTGTCAGCCTGAGTTAGTGGGACCCTCACCTCAGTCAGTGGGGACTGGGCAGTTCAGTCGGGGGACCCAGCAGTGGAGATGCCCAGTTAGTGTTTGTTGGTTCAAGAAATTTTTCAGTTGCTGTTGGTTTAGTTTTTATGCCTATTAATGTTTGGGGAGAGGATGGAAATTGACTTTTGATTGATTTGGTTTGAAGGTCCACTGTCATGGCCTCGGTGTTCACGTTGTAGGTCTCCTGCTGGTCTTGGGAACACGTTGGATCTCTAGGAGGACTTTGTGGTGTTTGAGTGGATTCTTGGGTGCAGTGTCAGTAGTACAGACTGTTGGCAGGTGGCCTACTGTCTGTCTGTCCACCCACAGCCTGTGCAGGGGCTGAAGGCTGTGTGGGAAGGGCCTTGGGGTCAGTTCAGTGACTACCCTTTAGCAGTTAGTGCTCTGTTCCTAACGGGTGGAGAGTGTGGGACACGAGTCTGGCTCTTGGTCGACTCGCTTCCTTCTGCCAGGCCTGGAGGCTCACCTCCTGCCTTTGCTCTTTGCCTGTAGATCAGTCGCATTGAATACATCCATTCAAAGAACTTCATCCACCGAGACGTGAAACCAGATAACTTTCTCATGGGGCTGGGCAAGAAGGGTAACTTGGTCTACATCATAGACTTTGGGCTGGCCAAGAAGTACCGGGACGCCAGGACCCACCAGCACATCCCTTACCGCGAGAACAAAAACCTCACCGGGACTGCACGATATGCCTCCATCAACACCCACCTTGGGATTGGTGAGCCTGGGGAGGGGCAACCATGCCCCGTACTGGCCGAGCCCAAGGCACTCCTACTCTGTGCAGCTTGTGGGTCTAGAAGCTGCTGTCAAGTCTAGCAGGCAGCTGCGACTTGGTGGCTGTGGGCAGCGTGATTTGGAGGGTTTCTGGAGGCTGACTGTCCTGATGTTCTCTTGACTTTGCTGCTCAGCGGGGTGTGGGGTTTCCTTAGAGCACAGAAAGGGTCACTCGTTGGAAGCAGAACCTCCTATGTCCGTGACAGGCGTCCTGCTCGTTAACGTCTTCGCCAACTCTCGTTCTCAGCGTTTGCAATCCGCAGCCGTGCACGGGGCCATCCTTCACGCCGCCTCTCCTCTCCTTTCCAGAACAATCCCGACGGGACGATTTGGAATCCCTGGGCTACGTGCTAATGTACTTCAACCTGGGCTCTCTCCCCTGGCAGGGGCTGAAGGCTGCGACCAAGAGACAGAAATATGAAAGGATTAGTGAGAAGAAAATGTCCACTCCCATTGAGGTGTTGTGTAAAGGCTACCCCTGTAAGTCTTCCAGCCTGTCCTACCACCTAAGGTGACCAGGCCTGGACTCGCTGGGCTCAGCCTCCCAGATGGTTCTGCCTATACCTTCTGTTGGAGGGGGTCCCTCACGCCACCATCCATGGAAGCGGGGAGGGACGGTGCTGCGTGCCACACCCAGCAACCTCTGCTCTCACTGAGAGCCTGTGGGCTGGTCGCCGAGGCGCTGGGAGACAAGCCGCCAAGGCAGCTTCAGACCAGCCTCTCGCCCTCATTCTCTGGATGGATGGTTGGCAGGTGATGCTCCAGGTGGCCCCGGCCATCCTTTATCTAATGGCAGCTTTATCCCTAGCTGGCTTCTAGAGCCAAAACTTGGTGTGTTTCCTTTGCTCTGTGGGGCACCCTTGGCTTGGCACCCTAGATGAGACTTGGCTGCTCTTTAAGTGTGGGTGTTCAGCACTGCCGGAGGCTGGCTGGTGCTTAGACCGCGTGTCTCCTGGCCCAGGCTCTGAGCAGCTCGGGGCACGCAGCGGCACTCTGCCCGGGCTTCAGCTGGTCAGCAGTGAGCGTCCGTTTTCTTGTTTGCAGCTGAGTTTGCCACGTATCTGAATTTCTGCCGCTCATTGCGTTTTGACGATAAGCCTGACTACTCGTACCTGCGACAGCTCTTCCGGAACCTGTTCCACCGCCAGGGTTTCTCCTATGACTACGTGTTTGACTGGAACATGCTGAAATTTGTGAGTTTATTACTTCCCGGTGTGTGATGGGCTGCCCATTCCCCAAAGGTGTCGGTTTCGCGCTCCGCACCCCGTCTGACCTGCAGCTGCAGTTGAGGTTCAGGTTTGCCACAGTGGGCACCAGCTCCTTTGCTCGGTGGTGAAGCTCGGTTGCCCTGAGGCTGGAGCTCCTTTGGTGTCTGCCTGGGGCTGCTGAGCTGGGCTCCCACCTGAGTGCTGATCTTCAGCCGAGAAGAGCTTTTGTTGTCGAGATGGATCCTGAGAGCCTCCAGGGCTTCAGGCCCTGTGCCCAGGGAGGAAACAGTGGTCCTTCTGAAGGAGGTTGGACTCGGCCTGGAGCGAGGTGCTGTGGTGGGGGTCTGCTGTGGTGGGGTTTCTGTTCAAGACTGCCTGTTCCCCTCGTGTCCCGTCTGTGCTTGAGGTCCTCGCCATGTGCACACTGGCCGGGCAGGAACCACAGCGTGTGGCGGCCCGAGCCCCGCTGCTTCCTCTGCACTAGGCAGCTGCTGCTGGGCGGGGTGGGAGCGAATTCGCACAGCCTGGCCCGCTGCCTGAGTTGCCCTTAGTGGGACTTGCACTTCTGTCGGAAACCGTGTCCCATGCAGTTACCAGCTGCAAGCAGAAGTGAGCCGCTTTCCAGGGTGGAGAAGTTGTTTAGTGAGGCATAGAGCCCCTTCAGAGGGAGCAAAACAGGAAATCCTGTCAGATGCCCGCAGGGCACAGGGGCTAGAGGCAGGCCGCCTGTGTGGCCAGCTCCCCAAGACCGGAGGTGGTTCTTCAGTTACTCCTTGGCCTCTGGGCGGGGCAGGCGAGTGCGCTCAGAGGTCAGAGCAGCAGGAGCCTCTTCCCTGTGTAGCAGCATTTAAAGGGTATCCTCGGTGGTGGTGCCTCAGGTTGCACCAGAGCCTAGGCCCTTGGGTGGACTGTCCTTCCTGAGCCTCTGTTCTGAGTCCAGCATCACAGCCCCTCACAGCAGTGGGCATCCCTTTACTGTAAGGAGCTGAAGGCCCTGTCAGGGGCTGTTAACCTGCTCTGTCTTGTAGTGTGACTGCAGCCAGTGGGCGTTTGTCGGGGAGAGAGGGGGCCAGGAAAACATTTATGAAAGCAGGTGGTGGGTAGGATTTGGCCTAAGGGCCGTAGTTATCGGAGCCTGCTTTATGGGGCTGACAGAACACAACCTTTGGTGTGGTAGGTGTCTTAGGTTGTCTGTTTAAGATAGCCACGCATTTGGTTTGTTCATGGGTGTTTGTGTTGGCGCAAACTTAGTTAGAAGGCACCCAGCCTCCCGGCTCCAGCTGGCTGCCCTCTCTTCCTGTGCGTGTACACACTTGTGGCATTGCCCTCAGCCCCGCCCAGCAGCCTGGTCTGGGCCCTGCGTGGTTCAGGCCCATTGCTGGCCTCAGACTGTTTCCTGCCTCTGCCTCCTCTTCCCTCTTCATGGCTCATGAGAATCTGAAGGTTCTAGTTGAGAATCTGGGCTCCAGGGACAGCAGTGTTCACTGATATGGAGGAGGGGGCTCAGAAATTCCCACCCTGGGGCCTTCCCACAGCCACTGCCAGGGATGGAGATCAGGAGACCAGGGATCAGAAGACAAGACCATGCCCATTGTCCTGGTGTGGGGACCCCATCTGGCGGGCTGTGTCTCCATGGAGACCTCATAGATAGGCTTGCACTCAGGGCCCCTGGTGTTTTCTTGAGCTGCCACCAAAACTGTTGCGTCTTGTTCTCACCTTCCCTCTTAGGGCGCCAGCCGGGCTGCTGACGATGCTGAGCGAGAACGCCGCGACCGAGAGGAACGGCTGAGACACTCCCGGAATCCAGCCACCCGGGGCCTGCCCTCCACCGCCTCAGGCCGCCTGAGGGGGACACAGGAAGTGGCTCCCCCCACGCCCCTCACCCCTACCTCACACACTGGTGAGTGGTCCCCAGCCAGGAGGTATCAGGGTTGGTGTCCATAGTGCCTATCAGTCTCTGAGTGTGGGACCCTGGGTGAGCAGACTGTGGCTCTTTGTCTCAGGCCTGGCTGAGGCTGCTTCTCCAGAGACCCATTCCTGGGGCCAGTGGTAGTTCTTGCTACGTGGACTCCCATGAGCCTTCAGTGCCCACCCCTTCTAGAGGTCCTTTCTCCCCGCCAGAGCGCGGGGCACACCCTGGTGCCGTCTGCTGTTCTGGTCTACCATGGTGTCCAGGGTGGGGCTAGACTCTGGAGCTTCAGCCACAGGGTAGCGAGGTCCCTGCCGACATGGTTTCCAAAGGCCCCAGAAACCCCTGGTGCTGGGCATAGGCAGGGGCCTCACGGCCCGCTCTCCCTCCGGCAGCGAACACCTCTCCGCGGCCTGTGTCCGGCATGGAGAGAGAGCGGAAAGTGAGCATGAGGCTGCACCGCGGCGCCCCCGTCAACGTCTCCTCGTCCGATCTCACAGGCCGGCAAGATACCTCGCGCATGTCAACCTCACAGGTGTGGTTCTCGGCAGCCCAGCGGGGGGGGCCCTGCTTGGCCGGACCAGAGCAGAGGGGCGCTCTCCTCCCTCCCTCGCTCGTGCGCTCCGCCTCCTACCCTCGTCTTAGTGACCATGACCTGCGGGGGCAGTTGTGCTCCTGCTTGCTGTTTGGCCCTTTGCTGGAGGGCCTCAGAGAGAGCCAGGCCTCAAGGGGCAGCTCCCCTAATTCTGAGCAGGGCCTGGGTCTGTGTGACCCTTGGCCCCAGGTCTGTGTGCCCATCAGTGTGTCTCACTGAGGCCACAGTGTCACAGGCACATGTTTGCCTTTGGGGAACTTTCCTCGTGTGAACCTGCTGGGACATGGACAAGGTCCCCAGCCGGGTGTGGAGGGCAGAGGCTGAGTGAGGGGCACTGTGTTCCAGCCCTGAGGACACTGTTGCCAGGGGACTGGCCTGTCCTGGCAGCGAGGGCACACATCATCAAGCTTTCCTCTGTGGTGCACTCACCCTGGGGCCCACCCACCCCAGGACTCACCTACCCTGATATGCACCCACCCTGGGGCATACCCACTCTGGGACTCACCCATCCCCCAGGGCACACCCACCCCCAGGGCTCACCCACCCCTCTGGGGCTCACCCACTGCAGGCTGTGCTCCACCTGCTCTTGTAACCGCCCGCCTCTGCTCATGTTCCTGCTCTTGCTTGTCGTCACCGTCTTAGTCATCTAACGTGCCACTTCTAGCAGATGGGCGGTCTTTTGCTCACAGAGCTCTCGGGCTGCCCATTGATCGGTTAGGGCCCGGGTCATGCCTGTGGGCAGCCCTCTTGGCCGTCTGGGGTTGACAGAGTAGAGCCCAGACCTCCTGTGGCCCTGCCGGTTGTGGCTATGGCCGTCATGGTGTGTTGCCAAGGGCAACAGGGGGTTAGGAAGTGGAGACCTGGCCCCGCCGCTGGCCCTGCAGCCCTGTAGGCACCTGCTCCCTGCCGGGGTGCTACTGCATCGGAGCATGCCTTTGGGTGACCTTTCTCAAGCAAAACAAGCGGCCCAGCTAAGACTTGTGACTTGCTGGCACTTCTACCGGCAACAGACTTGCTGCCAAGGGGGCTGAGGAGGCCCATTGGCTGAGGAGCTTTTGCTGATCCGTTGTGAATCATGGTGCCTAATGGCTTCAGCAGGTTAATGAGCTAAGGGTCTCTTGTTGGGTGCCCCTGGAACGGGCTCTCCCACAGCCCCCCGACTCCCACCCTCCTCACCATAGGGTGTAGATGTGGCCTAGTGGTTCTCTTTCCTCGGATCCAAGATTCAGGAGTTGGTGCAACCAGGAGCAAACGTGGCCCACAGAACCCAGCACTCCCTGCTTCCCCAGGCCTGGAGACCCCAGACCCTCCTCACCTGTAGCATAGGGCCCGAGAAGGACCGGCCTCGTTGAGGGCAGCAGCGTTTAGTGGGTCTGGCAGTGTCACGTCAGGAGATGGGGGCCTGGGTCCTCTGGAAGCTGGTGTATGGGGTCTGTGTCTGTGTTCAGGGCTCAGTCATGCATCTCTGCTCTTCCTTATTTTACGTCAAGAGAGATTTGGGGGGTCGGGGGTGGCCTTGATTTGTGGCATTGTCGCTCTGAAGCAAGCATCCTAACTTTAGCGCTTACATCCCGTTTCTGCCAGGTTCTCTCCTCATCACCTTCAGGGTGGGGTGCTTTCCCTTAGAAGAGCTGCGGTGTGGTCCCTGCAGACCTACCCCTGTGGCTCTTCGGCTGCCTTTCTGCCCAGGGTCAGCACAGCACCTCCCAGGTTGTGCCTCCCGACACCGTGAGTCGGGCCCTAGTTTGAATCCCAACGGGAACAGGAGGGTTTCCTCTGGACCAGCTCTCGGCCATCCTCGGCCGTGACCTGCCCTGCTTGTGGCATCTGTAGTCTTCATTCAGACCCGCAGAAGGTTGAAGGGTGAAGTAGACGAGGCGGGATGCAGGACGACTGGGATCCCCGTGGATGGGTTGAGCTGTCCTATAGCTGTGGTCTTGGCTTCCTGCACACAGGTGGTGGGGGTCACAGCCTGAGGAGAAGCAAGGCCACAGGCTGGGCCTCACCTGAGTTCTGGCAGGTGTCAGTGCAGGGTCACCTGGATTCGTGGAGGCTGAGTGCCAGAGCTGGCTGAAGCAGGCCAGGAGACTGGTGTCCCTTCCCCATTCCACTCAAGGCAGCTGGCTCAGTCCTGGCTCTGGCCCGAGTGTGACACAGGCCTCTGCTGTTAGGACTTTGTGTGCCCTAACGGGCCACTGGTCGACAGTCTGGGTTCTCAGAGGGCTTCCATAACTCATGCTGCCCATGGAGTGCCTCCCAGCTTTTGACTGTAGAGTGTGTGTTTCTGGGCTGCGTGGCCTGGTTCCCAGCCATAGCTGCCTCAGCAGGACTGTCTGCTGCTTGTGGGGCCTGCCCATCGGGATGCCCAGCCTTGCCACCCAGCAAGGGTCAAGTGTGAGGAGAGTGGGGGCTCTGTCCTGCTCACGTCTTTTTGACATGGCTGTAGAGGGGGCTACGGCTGCTCTCTCGGGAGAGGCCTGCACAGGTGAGAGCCGCTGGTGAGGGTGGGCCAGGCGGGCACGTGACCCGAAGTCTGCCGGCAGTGTGGACTGGGTGAGGAGCTGGTGCCTTTGAAATCGGGCTGACTAGGCAGTCAGGGGCCGGACCTCACAAGCCAGCGGCCACTTACCAATGGCTGTCTTTTCCCCACCTCAGAATAGCATTCCTTTTGAACACCACGGCAAGTAGCCGCTCGTCTCCCGTGGAAGGCAGCACCGGTGAGTGTGTTGGTGTCTGGGCCAGTCTGGGTGGACAGCAGGATGCCCGCCTGCCCACCCACAGGTCTGCAGGCAGGCCAGGCTTGCATGCCAGGTGCTGAGGCCACGTGGTGTCTCTGCTGGTCTGTCCCTCTGGGGGTCCCCATGTGGTGACTCCGAGGCCTCCCGGTCAGGGCCGTGCTGCTCCAGGGGCTCCCAAGTTGCAGAGATGCTGCCTGTGAAGCAGAGGCCCCCACTGTCTGCCCATCTGCTCTTGTGGCTCCAGTTGGAGATAAGTGGTGTGGCCTCGCTCCCCGGGAGCGCTCCTGCTCAGCCCATGGAGCCTTGCCACGTTCGGTGCTTACTCTCCACCTTCTTTCCTGTCGCCTCGTCTCCTTTCTCTGCAAACTCACGCTCTGCCCAGCCGTCTCGTCCACGCAGCTGTTGTCTGCATTAGCCAGCACCCCACCCCACATGCTGCCATGGTGCATGGCGCCCTCACTGTCGCCGACCTTGGCACCACGCACGCTTGCTCCTTCCTGGCGGAGGACTCGCGGCTTCTGTTGGTTTTAGCAGCTGTAGGACCCGCTGTGGCTTCACTGGATGTGAGGTTGGGGAGTCTCGGTGCAGCTGCCTCACTCTGCCCCTGGGCTATCACAGTGCCACACAGGCCTGTGCCTGTCCCCAGAAGTCAAGTCACTTTCCAGGGACCTTTGTGCCTGTGGCTTCTTGTCGAGAGCCCTTCTGATGGCTCCTTCCCCCGTTCGCATGCTGCCTCCTCCTCCCTGTCTGTCTCTGAGCAACATCCAGGCAGTGGGGCAGTGCATTCGAAGTGGGCAAGCAGCGACCGTGCATCCCTGGGGCTGTCAGTGTGTGTACCAAGGGCTGGTGGGAAGAACCAGCCAACTCTGACTGTGTGTGTGTGTGTGTGTGTGCGCGCACGCGCACGTGCGTGTACACATCGGGCTGGCGGGGCAGACCGGCCCACGCTGATGCTCTCTGTCCTTTGGCTCCGACAGATTCCCGGTCGGGTGGCGTCCAGCGGTCTTCAGTCTGCCGTGCACCGGTGAGCCGCTCTGTGCCGCGAAGGGCAGACATGCATGGCTGATCTTCTCTGTACCAATGGCTTCTAGTGACGCGCCCCGACCTAGAGCAGGAATGTTAACACCGGAGCTCTCCAGGCCACTCACCCAGTGACGTGCACGGGACACACACACAGACTGTAGATGGACAGGCGCCACGTGCTGCCAGCGCCAGGGGCCGCGGCCTGCCGTGAGCTCAGTCACCAACTGGGAGGGGCGTGAGCGCGGGAGACCGCACCTACCGCGAGTCTTTCCGCTCCGCCTCCACGGTGGTGGCCTGTGCTCCCCGCGAGTCTACTGTAACTACCAATCTTTCTCTTGGTTAAGACAGTTTTGTATCATTTTGCTAAAAATTATTGGCTTAAATCTGTGTAAAGAAATCTGTCTTTTTATTGTTTTTCTTGTCTGTTTTGCGGTCTGAAGAAGACGTTGGCGTTAAAGAACCTTGAAGCGAACTCACTGGGCAGTGTGTTCTGTGTGTGAGATGATCAGGCAGGAGTGCCCTGGGCGCCAGTGGTATGTGCCCGTCCATCCGTCTGCTGTCCTGTTGTGCTGTGCTGTGTGTCTCGCCAGAGTTGCATCACATGCACACACGTGTACAGGTTTTGTGTGTGTGTGTTTGTCATGGGCGGGGGTCTCGCCTGCCGTCCTCACTTGAGACAGCTGCTGTTGGTGCAGTGGTTGGAATTGTCGCCCGTTGGAAGGTGCAGGCTGCCACAGAAAAAGGAGTGCCAGGCTTGTCAAGGCCACGCAAGATGCTGTCCTTCCCAGAGGAGGCTGAGGACACCAAGGACACGGACATGGAGGATGCTGAGCACCCACCTGGCTGACAGTTGGGTGCATGTCTGCTCTGGGAGAAGGCTGTTAGGCGAAAGCGCGCAGGCCATGTTGGGTTGTGTTTGTGATTGGTGGGTGTTGTGCCTAAATGCCTTTGAACTTGAACTTGGGGAACTTTCTGAACAGACTGTACGTGCAGCCAGCACAGGTTGGTGGTTAATCTGTGTTAATCCCTGTGAGCTCAGATTGAAGGGTCTGGTGTAGCATGCCCAGCAAGATGGTGGGGCCAGGGGGATTCCGTGCCAAGAAATAGGACACCCACACTCCTCGTGAAGCGTGTTGGAGCATGCACTGTTGGTGAGCGTCCCTGCAGCAAACAAGGACAGCCACGCCCCTGCGGTAGAGCTTTTAGGAGCGGGATGGGGAGAGGTCCTCACATGCATGGTGCACCCATGGGCCCGGCGACAGGTGTCTCTGATGCTCTTGGACACTCAGGACCCTCAGGTACCCACTCCTTTCCCTTCCACCACATCTGCTGCCCAGGAGCGCTGGTCCTACTCACCATCCCTGTTAGTGGCCATACCAGAGCTGCCTCGTTCTGAACTCTCTGGGTGAGCTGGTCACCCTGGAAGTATCTGGCGTGCAGGAGCGGGCAGTGTGTACAGAGCACACCCCTTCCTTGGGCTGCTGTGTCCGTTCCGTTTGCCCAGGGTCCTGAGGCGTGCGACTCCTGCCTGAAGCAGTGGATCAGAGCCCCCTGCTGTGTGTGAACAGTTTTGTCCCCCTCCCTCACCGTATAAACCACCGTGCTTGTGAGACACGGAGGTTGAAGATGTGTACCGGCGTGGACGGGAGTCTGGGCAGTGCGTCGAACTTCCACTGTGTTTGTACTTTTAACAGCTGTGTGGTAATAAATTCCTGTGGCTTCTGATCTCCCCCCAGCCCCTTCCTGGTTTTCATCACGCGGTTGGGTGCCCTCGGCGTGTGTACGCCGACGTGCGGGAGCTCACTTAGCGGCCGTTGGTGCCTGTGCTCTCAGCTGCTCTGCATACTGGGCGGCCTTGCTGGGCTGGAAGCACGGGGTCCTGGGCGGGCACGGCCACGGGATACACAGGCTGTGTGCGTTTGGGCCTGGCCGCTTCTGGACGTATCCTCATTTGGGGGTGTACTCGCTGCCCAGCACAGCACTCAGTTGCCCAGAGGGTTCCTGCCCTAAAGCCATCCGGTGACTGCTGGGGCTGCCTGGGAGCACCCCGGTCCTGGGGCTGCATGTGCCTAGTTGTGTGTCAGGGAAGTCCCTCGGCAGCACACTGTGTTCTCTAGGGTTTTGGGTTTTCTGCCTTCCCACCCCCACCCTTCCTCAAGCCACCATTCTGGCCAGGCCAGGGCTCCTGATTGGCTTCCAGCAGGGACCCCAGGGCCACTTGGGCCTCTGTACCTGGGACCTTCCTGTCTTCTGGGCCTGCCTCGCAGAGGCTGCCTACACATCGCTGCTGCCCAAGACTGCGGTGGCTGCATTTGGAACAGACGTCAGCCCTCCCCACGGTCCCTAGCAGGACTTAAGTGGTCAGTCCTGCATGTTTTCTGACCTTTCTGTAACCCTTGCTGGAAGCCACAGTCAGTCGTTGCGACTCAACAGCGCCCCCTGCACGACGGGGGAAACACTGCCCGCTTCGTCCTGGCCCCGTCACCGGTGCCGGTGGGACTGCTGTGGTGCATAGGCTTTTGCTGGCCAGTTGTCGGAGGTAGAGTGTAGGGTCCTTCTGCATTTTCGTCTGAAGCTCTGCTGGTGGCCGTTGGGTGACACAGCACACATAAGCCTCCACAGATGGGTGGTGACTGAGCGTGGCGTGCAGTGGCTGGGAGTCAAACCATGGTCTGCATGGAGGGCAAGGATTCTCCCACTGTTCCCTTGGGGCCTGTTCCACCGCCATCCTCTCATTTCTGCAGGAGGGGTGGGTGTGCGGCCCGGTCTTCCAAGAGTTTGCCTCCTGGCCCCCCAAGAGCCGTCCGCAGCCCCCTGCTGGAGCCTCTGGAGTTAAGCACCTGCCCTCCGGTGAGGCCTTGGCCCCCAGACCACAGAGGCACCCGTGTGTTGCTGGCTGCCCTGCGTGTCCTCACACAGACGGAAGCACTGCTGAGCGGATTTGCTCGGTGGGCGTGTTGGAGGGACTCGTTCTCTCTGAACGAGTCCAGGTCTGTTTTTGAAGGCAGGGACTCTACCCAGAGCAGAGCTTGGAGGGCACCAAGAGTAACCCATGGGGACCCTGTGCCCTGTCTGCCTGGTAGATCTTATCCAAGGGCCTGTAGCTGCAGGCCCGCCAGCCTCCCCGTCTCCCCTCACAGCAGGCACTCCACAGATGGCACAGTGGGGGCAACAGCCTGAGTGGGCCTGGCTCTTTTGGCACACCTGCCTTTAGGGGCCTAGATGACCCTTGGCTGATCCCCACCTAATTAGAGGGGTGCCTATGTCAGCAAGGGGGGTCGGGCCCTCAAGGTACTTGACAGAAAGCCTCTTTTGTTCCTGGGGGGAGTTGGGGCAGTGTGGAGTAGCTGGTGGCCCCTCCCTCACCTGTGTCCTAGGCCTCGTTTTCCTGAACACTCCCTCGGCTGGACACACCCTATCAGTCCGTCAGTGCTTGAGACCTTTGACCTCACTGTAGAGCTGAGGGCAGATGGGGCCCGAGTTCTGGGTGTGGGGAGATGGGGGTTGCATACTCCTGCTGGGCGGGTACCCCATACCCTCCATCCCCCGTCATGGGACTCTGTACAGCCCCTGGGTAGCCTGTAAGTCCGTGTCCTGGCATAGCAGTAACTCTCCACGGGACAGTCCCCACAGCCTGACCACTTGAGAGTCTAGTATCCCCACAGTGACCTTGGGCATCATGGTTGTGGGTGTTTTGTGTTCTGACACCACCACCCCATCCCCTTTCCTCTCTGGAGACACAGGATCCAGGAGGAGGGTGGAGCTGCAGGTGCCTGGGAGCACCCATCTGGTGTCATTCTTCCGAGGGAGATGACAGTCTTAGTAGGAGAGCTAGGGGAATGGGTGGGAAGTGTCGGCCCTGATCCAGCACAGAGACATCTCCAGAATCAGGCTCCAGAGCAGAGGCAGGGTCTTCTGCCCCATTCTCCTGGCAGCCCTGCCAGCCCGGAAAGGCTGCCCCAGAGGTTCATTGTACACCCACACCTGTTCCCGCCCTGTGGGCAGGGGCGTCGTCCACTGGCCTTGTTCTCTGGGAGTGCTCCCCTCCCAAGCTCAAGCAGCTTTTGCCAAGAAGCACAGGGCCTGTGGCCAAAGTAGGGGTTGGTCCTCTGGAGCTCAGGAGGCCCACTGTCTCAGCTTTGCTCGGCGACTGGCCTGCCGGGGCCTGGGACTCCGTTTGGCTTCCTCTCCCCTGCCTTAACCACCCATTGCCCATATCCCGAGCAGAGGGAGGGCGGGGGGGGGGGGCGGGAAGGCCCCCAGTGGGAAACCTGGGGGCAGGGGAGCTGGCAGGTGGGGGGCTGTGAGAGGGTGACAAGTGGGGCCAGGGCCCTCAGGGCATGAGATGTGAGTGCAGAGATAGGCAGGGAGCACGGTCTCCCCAGAGACTGTGCCGAGTGAGCTGGGTCCGAGATACGAGCTCTCGCTTGCTTTTCGTTGCAGAGAAGCAGGGACATGGCATCTCTCCGGCTGCACACGGCCCGTCGGGGCGCCCGCTGCCGTCCCCAGCGCCCACGACACACCACCTACTGAGTCGGCCCCACCAGCCTTCAGCCGGGCTCCCAGCCACGCAGGCCGCCGCTGGCCACAAGGGCAGGTGGGTGTGAGCACACCAGGGCTGGCAGGCCGGGAGCAGGGCTGCCCAGGGTGTGGGCCAGGCAGTGGGAGGCAGGAGACCCATGAACACGACCAGGCCACCAGAGTGAGGGCCAGTCAGAAGACAGGCGACAGAAGAAGGGAGAAGCAGTTTTAACACACACATACTTAACACACACTCCGCTGGACAACTGTCTCTCAGCCGGTGTCTGCCCAGCACTCGGGCTCCTGCATGGGCTGGTAGAGTCCCCCACCGGCGGTCCCCAGGCTGCACTATCCCCCTCCTTGGCCCCCACATGAGCTCTGCTGCCCAGACGTGCTGACAGCCACTGAGGCTGGCGCAGGACAGAAACTGCAGAAGGGACAGGTTTGTCAGCAGAATGAGGTCGGGGCTAGCACCCAACCCTTCACCCGCACCAGGTTCCAGGGGTCCTGTACCAGGTGGGTCTGGAACCCGCCAAAGTGCAAGTTCCATGTTCCTGGGCCCCCAGTCTGAGTGAGGGTGCCCAAGTGGGCAGAAGCTGGGAGGCCTAGACATACAGGAGCCTGGCTGCCTGGAGTGCCCATTTGGCCAGCTGTCCCCAGCCCTGCCTCTGAGGAAAAGTCTTGTCTTTGCAGAGTGGGTCCATGGGCGGGGGTGGTCTGCTGGTGTCAGGCCATGTCCCCACACGCAGCGTTGTAACCACGCTTGGCTCCACTACAGATCCGATGTGGAATGATGCATTTCCAACCCTCCACCTCCCCCCGCCAAACCGTGTTGGTGCCGCCTGGCGGCCCGCAGCCGTCCACTCAGCCAGTCTTGTGTGTGCAATAAACAAGCTCCTCCATTGCGGCCTCCTCCCTCCTCCGCCCTCGCCGCTCACACACTTGTTTCAGGGTTGTGGATAGCCTCCCCGTTTTTCTCGGGCTCTCCCTTGAGGAAGACCTCCACTTCCCGGGCGTCCACATGCCCGTCTGCAGGGGGCTGGTTGGGGTCCTCTGTGGCCGGCTCTGCAGGCCTCTGGCCCCTGCAGAAGAAGTTGCCGAGTAGCAGCACCAGGGACGAGCACACCACCTCGGCCCCCGCCAGGATGAACACGTACTGGTAAACGTGTGTGGCGTCCAGGAGCTTGCCTGCAACAGAGCTGGGGTCAGCATGGGTCGGCTGCCTGCTGAAAAGCCCCTGCCGTGTGTAGTGGCTGCCTCTGCACTCAGGCTCCTGCCCTCCCCACCTGAAGGCCGGCTCCACCCTCCTAGGGCTGACCCTAGGGAGAGGCTTTACATTGTGCAAGTCCTAGGGGGCGTCCACAGGCTGTCCTCCCTCTCCACCGCTCGCCTGGCCTCTCCCTGGCCTCCTTTCTCGGGGGGGGTCAAGACAGAAGTAGCTGAGGAGGCTTAGGGGTGGTCCTGCCCCACTGCCTGGGCACCATGTTGTCCTTGCCATGAGTGATCCTTACAGGTACCCCTCCGGGCACCGGAAATGCAAGGCCGTGCGGCACTGTGTCAGGTGGGGACCCCAGATGAGGAGGGTCTGATACGAGGGACTTGGTTACGCCTAGTGTGGCCTAAACCTCTACATCCGAGTACAGCCCTGTAACCAGGCCAGGCGTGTCCTCGTGAGACATCAGGCTAGGCATACCCAAGGACTCTGCCTGGCTTGTGGCAGTCCAGCACCAAGCATGGCCACAGGGGAGGTGAAGCCCTCCTGCTGACCAGCAGTCTGACGGGCCCCTGGATAACCTCCCGGCACTCACCCCCAGAGGGTGGCCCGATCAGCACGGCCACGGCCTCTAGCAGCAGCACTAGCCCGATGGCACTGGAGAACTTCTGGGTGCCCACGATGGCCATGAGCACCTCAAACTGCAGGGCACCCACCATGCCGTAGGAGATGCCGAAGAAGATGCAGAAGACCACCAGGCCGCCGTAGTCGGTGGCCGTGGAGCCCCCCAGGTCAGCGACGCCATTGAAGAACATGGCGAAGCTGAAGAGGTAGACGGAGTAGGGCCGCACACGGCGCAGCCCAGTGATGAGCCCGGCCGTGGGCCTGGCGAATATGTCGATGAAGCCGAGCACCGTGAGCAGGAAGGCGGCCTGCGTGTCAGGCGTGCCCAGGTCCTTGGCGTAGCTCACCACGAACACAGGCGGCACGAAGAGCCCCAGCACCATGATGGAGGCAGCCAGTGCATAGATGACGAAGCCGCGGTCCCGGAAGACGCTGAGGTCCAGCAGGCGCCGTGCCGGCCGGCGGGGCTCAGGCTCGGTGCCTGGCACCCGAGGTGGCTCCAGGGGCCGCATGAGCGCCGCGCACACACAGCAGTTCAACAGCAGGCCCCCCAGGATGAGGAAGCCGCCGCGCCACCCGTAGTGGTCCTGCAGCAGCTGGCCCAGTGGGGACAGGGCGCACAGGAACACGGGGCTGCCTGCAGCGGCCAGCCCGTTGGCCAGCGGACGGCGCTTGTTGAAGTAGCGGTTCAGCATGATGAGGGAGGGCTGGAAGTTGAGTGCCAGGCCCAGGCCTGGAGGGGAGAGGAGAGGAGTGGGTGAGCCATTGCTGTCCAGCCCTACCGTACTCTGTGAGAGGGGGCCGCTAGCACCCAGGGGTCCTCTTCTCGAGGGGGGGAAGCCAGGGAGACACAATCTGACACTCCACGTCCTCCAGAGGCCCCTGTGTTTGCTCCAGCTGAGGGGGTGCTGTCCGATGTCAGACTGGGAGGACACTGTCCCATAGGGACCGAGTGAGGGGCAGCCTTGGCCCCTGCCTGGGACCCGGCTCTATTCTGAGAGTCTCTCTGGCCTCAGGATGCTCAGAGGAGTGTGATGCAGGTTTGGCCCCCCCCCCACCGAGGACACCTTGCCCCACACAGGCTGGCCCACTCACCAGTAATGACCCCCGTGGTGATGTAGATCTCAATGATGCTTCCACAGAAGGACGCGGCCACCATGCCCAGGGACGCAAAGAGGCCACCCACCAGCATGACAGGCCGGCATCCGAAGCGGTTCACGCATACGCTGCACAGGGGTCCTGGGGGCAGGGCGCACATCGGCTGAGGGCCGGTCACCCTCTTCTCCCCTCAGCCACACCCAGGCCCACACCAGCCCCGCCACACCCACATCGCTAGGCTTTGCCCAGGCCATATCCATGGGGCTAGCCATGTCTGGGGGACACCCGTCACCCCATACCATCTCCTGCCCCAGGGTTGCCTGGCCTGTGCCACCCAGAGTTGGTGAACACTGGGCCCTGTGGGTACAGGGTGTTGCCCAGCTGTCCCACTGCCACCACCAGTCAGCCGCACGGTGTGGGGGGTGAAACGCCACGAGAGCAGCCTGCGTTCTCTAGGCAGCCCCTGTCCCCAACACCTTTTAAAGGCCAGAGCTCACGGGGCCTCGTTCTCCGGGCCTGCCTGTAAGTAGCCACCACCCACACAGGTGACCTCACTGTGCCCTGTTTGGCCCTATGGAGACCCAGCCACTTGTTCCCAGACTGTGTTTTGCAGACTGTTCCCTCAGGCTTTTCACACCATGCAGCCGCGTGGGGAACCCCCAAGGCCAGAGGCCCCAGGAGCACAGTGGCCAGGTGACCAGGGTGGGGCCTCACCGGTGCCATAAAGCATGGCCAGAACGATAGAGGAGACCCAGGCCGTGTCGCTGTAGCCGATGCCAAACTCCCGCATGAGTTCCTTGAAGAAGACGCTGACCGCCTTGGGGAAGGCATAGGAGAAGCCCGTGATGACAAAGCAGCCGAAGAGCACGGCCCAGCCCCAGCCCCCATCAGGAGCCGGGACTCCCGAGGGGCCGTCGTCCACCACTGCACCGCCCATGCCTGGAGGACCGGTCTGCGCTGCCTGCAACAGGAAGCACAGGCGACTGGTTGTCATGGTGACGTTCTGCTGTAGCAGGCAGGGGCGGGTGGGGACAGAGGACATGCACGGGACACGTGGACATGGACGGCACTGCCGCATACCAAGTGGCCGCACCTTCAGCCGGGACTCCCAGCCCCGGTCTGCACCTGGGGGCCCTGGCGGTCCCTCCTCTACAGCTCAGCGGGGGCTGCCCTGGCGCTAGCTCCAGCCCTGTGCCTGTCACAGCACGGACGGCGCTGGCGCTGGCTGCCTCCCACCGCCTTCTCCTGTTGTCCCACAGCTGTAAAGGGCTGTAAAGGGCAGTGGCTTTTTTGGGCTCAGTGGGACTCAGGTTTCACCCTCATGGGCAGCAGGTACCCTGGTGGGGACGCCGGCCTGGCTGGCCTTTCCGGCAGGAGCTGTGGCCTCCCGCTTGGCCCTATTTCGGGAAGCAGCGGGTCACTGGTCACCGTGGCACTGGTGAGTCTGGCAGCGGCCGAGTCTCTTGCAGGCACTGCATGGGCCAGGCAGGCAGACCCACCCAGTGCGCAAGGACTTGGGCCCTGAGGTTAGGGTGGGGTCCCTTCAGACCCCATCCAGTCTAGTGCCTGTGCACCAGCCCCAAGCCTGCTCTCTGGCCATCCCATCTGGTTCATGCCGTATGGAGCAGAGTCGGCCTTTAGACAGGCAGGAGCAAAACGTCTTCAGAGGAGACAATGTAGCATGGGGGAGACACGCGGCCCTAATAGCCAGACACCAGCAAGTCGGTCACCCTGCAATGGATGGCCTTCCTGGCCCTCACCTGCCACCCCGTTCCCTGTTCTTGCCGGTGTAGATCCCCGGGTCCCCTGCAGTTATCTGCAGGGGGAGCCTGGGTGCCATATGGGGATGTGTGCTGTGTGGGAGACGGCAGGCAGGGGAGGCTGCCGGCCTGAGGGGCCAAACCCCACAGCAGATCCCAGGGGCCAGATTTGGAACCAGACTTGAGCTGAGGTGAGGCTCTGGCAGTCCCCTCTCCCCCACGTTGACCGCAGCCCCCTGCTCTCACCTGACTCAGGCCGCTGTGGGCGGGTTTGCCGCGGCTTCCTTGAGGCAGGAATGGGTGGAGGACGTCCCTGGACGAGGGCTCCGGAGCTTGGTCTCCCACTGCAGGGTGCTGTTAATGGGCTTACTGGGGAGGGAAACAGCCCTTGAGTGGGGTTTGCTGTTTCCAGGATGTAAACAACCCCCTGTACCATGCTGAGAGAGCTTGTGACAGCCAGCCCCACCCCTGTGACCCCTCACTTGCCGGAGGGCTGAGCCCTAGGCCCTGCTCCTCCTCAGATGGCGCCAGCACAGGTGTTCACTGACCCCAACCTCACAAAGCCCCGGGGTGCTGGGGCAAGGGCAGGCCTCTGTGGAGTCTGGCACAAGCCTGGCCACGAGTGGCCCTCGCCGCCTGCTCTCTGCCCAGGCCGAGTCCTGCCTGCTACCATCGCAGCCATGGTTTGAGCCTGAGTTACTGGACCCCCAGTGACCAGCCATGGCAGAACATGGCCCAGGAGCTGAGGACCCTCACCCAGCAGGCGACAGCTTGGCACAGGGCATGGGGAGGCCCTTCCGCGTGCTAACGCTTGTTCTGAAAGCCCCTGTGAACACAGGAGGGAGCTTTGCAGGTGTGGGTAAATGCTCGGCTCTAACCAGGAGGCCATCGGTTCAAACCCACCAGTTGCTCTGTGGGGGAGTGATGTGACAGTCTGCTTTCCCGAAGATGTGCAGTCGTGGGAAGCATGTGTGCCCCCAGGGTGGCTGTGAGTTGGAGTCGACTCAAGGGCAGTGGGTTTGGTTTGGGGCTGGTTTAAGACCTGCAGACAGCAAGGTAGCTTTCTTAAAAGAAACAACTAAGAACTCAGCCTGTGCCTTTCAGGAATGCATCGAAATGCTGACGAAACCCAGGGGGCCATGTTGGGTTCCAGGTGGTTTGGGGGCCATGGTTTACAGGTGTTTATTGTACTTTTAAAACTACACCCAGAAGCCATACCCAGGCCGAGGAGGACCATGGCTCCAGGCCAAGGTCAGGAGCCATCAGGCCCAGCACCCGAGGGCCCAACAGGGAAAAAAGCGCAGAATGAATCACCAGACCAGGACCTCGGGGGGCTGCCTCAAAGCCCACAGGGCCCGTGGCTGGGGCAGGAAAGGTGATGTCACCAGCCTGCAGTATAGGCTGCCTGCAGGGGATGAGGCATCCCCGAGCTGGCCTCCAGGAGGGAGAGGAGTGGGGTGGAGGGAGCATGCAGAGGCCGTGGGGCCAGCCCAGGAGGTTCACCAGGGAGGGGTGCCCTCCCTGCCAAGGGGTGGGAAGGGGTTGTCTTCAGACACCGGCTCTCTCAGCCTACATGCCCACTACACTGAAACGGCCCTGCCTGCCGTCCCGACACACCCAGAGTGGGCTGCCCCGCTGGTTTCAGCTCGCTGCCCAGGGCTGGGGTGAAGGGTCGGGAGGCAGAGCCTCCTGCAGCAGGACTAAGGGTGTGTATGTTGGGGCTTACAGAGGGGTTAGGGTAATAAGAGCTCCCCTCTCCAAAGACACAGCGTGGGGAGCAGAACCCTGCGGCCCCTCGATGTGTGGACCCAGGCTGAAGAGGGGCACAGTGTGGGAAGTAGAACCCTGTGGCCCCTCGATGTGCAGACCCAGGCTGAAGGGGCAGGGATAGCTGATCAGGGACTCGCCCAGGAGCATAGCTGGGGGGGTGGGGGTGCCCAAGGTGCCCGCTGTGGCAGGCTGGCCTTTTGTGACATCTATCCTCCCAAGGAAACACGCGGTAGTCCCGGCCCAGAAATAACTGCTCTCAGGGCGTGGAAACCTGACCCGCCCAGGTGGGGTGGGAGTGCTGCCCTGGGTGGAGCAAGGCTCCTTGGGGGCTCCAGAGGGCTGCTCACCAGCTGGAGTGCCCAGTGAACGGCTGCAGCAAAGGCCCCCCAAATGCCAGGTGAGGGAGGCCTGGGAGGTGGGACATAGTCCCAAACATCCGAAAGTCCAACATGCCCTCCCAGTCGGGCACTGCCAGTACCCCCACCCCATGGCTTGTGGGAGCAGGGGCCGAGGGAACCTGGCTGTCTGGAGGAGGCCTCGGCAGGCCAGGACTGGGGAGCCCCTGGGGAGAATGGGGCCCTCTGCCTTCATTAGTGTTCTGGAAGATCCAGGCTTCCAGGCTGAAGAGGGTGGGCGCTGGTCTGAGCCTCCATCCCCACTGGCCCCAAGCCCCCTGACATGCACCAGCGCCCCTGCAGGCTCATGTGTGTCAGCTCACCTCTTCCGAGCAACACAGGGACCAGTGGGGTGGAAGGACCAGCCTCATCCACCAGACTGGGCGCTGCGGCCAGAGGCTGGCCACATGCTCAGAGTCACGGCCGGGCCCCATGGCGGGTCCCTGGAGGACAACTGGTGCTGGCGTGGGTTGCAGGTGGCTTCCAGCCTGCTGCTGATGGGTGACACAGAGGCATCTCCCCCGCTGGCTTCTTTGGAGGGCAAAGATGGGTCACAGCCCCTGTGCCCGATTTGGGGCCCCCATACTGCACCCCAGAACCATTCCAGACACCCCAGGCTTCAAGGCTTCACACGTTACTGCCCCATGGGGTGCAGCCCCTCCACACAGAACCCACAGGGACTACAGCCACCTGGTGTGGTTGGGCTGGGGATGGGCCACCAGTTGGCCCCAGGAATACCACCCTTGGCAGCAAATTCCCTAAAGCCAAATGCCCCAAGGTGGGAACTGAGGCTGCAGGCCGCTCCTCTCCCACCTTCAGCCTGACGGGAGGTGTGCCCTCTGTGCGCCTAGCGCGCTGCTGCTGCCAGACTGAGTGACCGGGCAGCCCGATGTTGGGGGGCAGAGGGGGCGCCGGCCGAGATGGGAGGCAGCAGGCAGAGGGGCCCTGAGCTCCACCCGTGACCCCGCCCCATCTCCTCCGGTACGCGCTCGCCTGGGCGGAGGGCAGGGTACTGAGCGGGGAGAGGATGCTCCGCTGGCCCCGCCCGCCTGGCCTCGGGACGTGGGGGACGTGACCGCGCCAAGGGAGGAGCCACCGCCGTATTGCCTGGAGTAGGCGCCCGCCGCGTCGCTACCGTATTCGCCGGGGCGCGCGTCCTCCTGCCGCCCGGAGTCGAGCACGCGCCGGGCCACCTAAGTTGAGCGGAGCCCCTGAGCCTCTCTGCCCCCGCGAGGACCCCGCGAAGGGAACCCGCTCTTGGCGCCTCCAGGGCGGAGCCGGCTTTGGTTTCCCTTCAGGAGCGGCCGGCGGGCGTGGCTCCCAGCTGGGGAAAGCGGACTTGGGAATTGGGCCTTGGGGGCCCAGCAGCCCCAGGAGTGTGCTCTTCCCGGCCCCGAGCGAGCGTCTGCTTCCAGCCGCCCATTTTATAGATGGAGACCGAGGTCCGGAGGCCTGGCCTCGCCTACCATGACGCTGTGAGGACGCCCAGGTCTTGAGAATGCCCTGCCCCGCCCCTGTGCCCAGCCCAGTGCCAGGCTGTTCCGGGCCCGATCTGGCGGCACTTCTAGGTAGCCCCCTGCCAGACCATCATACACACACACACACACACACACACGCTTGCCACCCACCACCCAGAAGGGCCCACCCTGGGAGTCGCAGGCTCCTCCTCACCCTGTGAAGTTGGCGCTGGGTTTTCTCCTCCCATCCCAGCGTGGGCAGAGGGGACCCACCCTGTGCGAACCTGGCCCGAGCACATACCCTCTCCTACTGTGTTCTAGGCGGCACACAGTCCCTCCTTGCTGTCTCTACAAAACTAGTGAGCTCAGTGAGAGTGGTGCTACTCCTCCTCGTGGGTGGCCACCCGGCCCAAGGTCACACAGGGTCGTGGCCAAGCCTGCCTTGGGATCCCGCCTCTCCACCCGTCCACACCACGTGTGTGCCCTGGGCAGGAGGTCTGCATACCTACCAACGACTGCCACCAGTGGCCTTAGAGCTGCTTTGGACAGACCCCGCCCCATGCCCTCCTGGCAGCTCCCCTGGCCACTGCCCACCGGATGAAGGCCCACGTCGGCACTCCTTGTCCTTAGTGCAGACAGGCCAACCCCTGCCTGGTGGCAACTGGCTTCTGGGCCTGGAGAAATGTGGCTGGAGACCCCTGGGGCCCCTACCCCAACAGCTGCCCTGCTTTCCAGCTGTGGACAAGTCCCTCGGCCCTGGATCACACAGACAAGGCCAGGCAAGACCCAGGGCCCTCTGGCCCTCCACTGCCTCGAGACCATCCAGGGGACTGTGACCGTCTACAGCCCTCAGACCACCCATGCAGCTGGTCTGCATTACAGGGACCAACTGCTCGGCGACCAGGCTCCCTGCACCGGCCACTAAGTACCTTCTGGAGCAGGTTGGCGCTGCCCCAGGCTGACCCTTCTCGTCAGCCTCCACACACCTCCCCCGCCAGTGGCTTGGACTTCTGCTATCCACTTCCCTTCCACTCTGGCACCTGAACCCGAGGGCCCAGCATCCAGGCAGAGACCTTATCAAGCCACTTTGCAACTCGGAGGCTGAGGCAACCACCAAGAGGCCACCTGAGGCGCCGTTTTCCCACGGGTTGGGTTTGCAGGGACCCAGCCCGGGTGTGCCAGCAGCCTGTCTGCTGCAAGCCGTCGCCCGAGGGCAGGTGTAGCTTTGGAAGGGTTTAAGGCACCGTTAACGCGAGGAGGAGCCGCCAGAGGGGCGGTCCCCCAGCACCCATCCCGGACCGCACGTGCCTCCCACTCCCTCGGGAGGCGGCCACCCGGGCCGGGCAGCGGCCCGGAGGGCCCCCACGGCCCCTCCAAATATAGCGCGCGCGCCCGGGCCAACCGCCTGCCGCCCGCGCTATTTATACCCGGCGGGCGCGGATGCCGGC
>NW_006921605.1:1117852-1152033 GCF_000298275.1 Orycteropus afer afer
CCCCCGCCGGCCGCTCCCTGAGCGCGCCTTGCCCCTTCATGGCGGGAAGCACTACTCGCATGGTCCCGGCTGGGTGGGTCGCGCGCCCGGGGATCCGAGCGGGCGCTGGGACGGAAGGGCGCCCCCGTGCGCCCCAGGCTTCCTCGCCCAGGCCCGCGCAGGGCGCCTGCGGGACCAGCCCCGCCGACGAGCCTGCAACTGTGGCTTCTGATTCCCCAGGACGGCTCTGGACCTGAGATGAGCGAAGCCCGCCGTCCTCCCGCCCCCGCCAGACCCGGCCCCTGGGGGAAAGGTGACTTCTGGCCCTCGCAAGGCGCTTTGGGGAGGTCAGGTTTCTGTCTGCAAAATGGAGTAACCGGGTCCCTGGGGCGCTAGTGTTTGAGGAGCACCCTGGGGTTCTGCTTTGGCTTTGGGCACCTGAGCCACCCAGCTGGGGTCGGGGAGGACACAGGGACACCACCCACCTGGTTTTCAACTCCTGCTGAAGTCTGCAGCCGACCGGAAGCCTAACAGGCTTTATCGCTTCCAGGATTGGAGAGAGGCAGGAGGAGGTCCCCCGGGGGGGCTGTGAGCTACCCTGTAAGGCGGGAGGTGGGGGCAAGATGCCCCTTGGCTGCAGAAATGGGGGCGTTTAAGTGCACACCTAAAAAGCCCACCACCGCCTCTGAAAACTCAGAGCAGAGGCCAGCCTCCAGCTCTAGGTGTGAAGTCCCGGCATCTCAGGAGGAAGGCTGGCTTCACTGACTGTGCTCTCCAGGGCAGGGAGCTGCTGCCAGCACCAGGAGGCCTCCGGGAGTCTTGGAGGGGCCCCTACCAGCATTTGCTAGTCCTCTAAGGCAGGCAGTTGGTGGGTGGGGTTAAGCCTAGCCATCAGGGGCGTGAGGCCACAGCTCTTCTGAGCAGGACAACAAAACAACGCAACCACTGCCGTGGAGTCCAATCCGACTCACAGCGACCCCTCCGTGGGTTACCGAGGTGGTATCACTGCAGAAGTAGATTGCCCAACCTTCCTTCTGGGGAGTGGCTGGTGGGTTTGAACCGCCAGCCTTTTGGTTAGCAGTCACATGCCTTAGGCACTACCCCACCAGAGCTCCCCCTGAGCAGGACAGAGCTGTGGAAAGGAATCCCCTTGTCCTGGTAGTTCCTGCCACCCTCCCCTGCCCCAGAGTATTCAGGCACCCACCCTGTTGCCACCAGACATCCTCCCTTGTGCAGTGCCTTCCCCTCCACCTTGCACACCACCACCGATGTTCGGATTCCTCACCGACAAAACCCAGTGGCCGAGTGCAGCGGAGGAAACCCAAGTGAGGGTGGGCGTGCTTGGGCTCCCACCTGCCTCAGAGCTCAGAGCCTGCCATCCCACAAGGGGGGCGAGGACAGCACTTCTGCCGCCTCTCCCCACCTCCTGAAGCCAGGAGTTAGAGCCTCCCAGAATTTCTGCACCCCAAGAGAGGTTCAGCCCAAGAGGGGACCCTTGGACATCTTCCCCACCTTGGACATGCTGTTCCTGCCCGAGAACCCCACAGACGCAGGAAGTTCCAGCCCCTCTCCCGTCATCCAGTCTGTCTTGGCTGCCTACCCAGAGCTGAGCTGGGGGCACCAAGGGGGCAGCTGAGTAGGCACCAGCTTCCCAGCCACACTTCCAAGGGGAGGGGTCCGTTCTCAGCCAAAGGACAGAGACATTCAGGGCCTGGGGGGAACCAGACAGGGGCTTTCCTGCAGGTAGGCCTGGCAGACACCCATTCCTTGACAAGATTGAAGTGAAGAAGGGGTTGGCTCCTGAGGGTGGCCTGGGACAGCCTCCCCAGGACCTAGTCCCTCTAATGGAGAGCACCCCCACTTCCGGTGCGCAGCTTTCAGAGTGGAGTGGGGCCTCGGTTCCAAGCCTGTTGTCCCTTCTCCTATGACCGGCACCCCTGTGTCCCTGGGCAGTGGGAACAGGGTCTCCGTTCATATGCCTGGTGCCTGGTGAGTCCCCCTCCCAGCTCCCAGTGGCCCACACTGTCCTGGGCCTGGGAGGACTTGGCTGAGGCCACAGGACAGTGAGAGACGGAGACATCCCAGGCTGGGTCCACCAAGTTCTTCCCCGGCAGGAACCACCTGCAGCCGTACTGCCCACGGTGCTGTTCGATGACCTGGGGGCTGCGTGGAGGGGGGCGGGAGCACCCAGGGGGTGGCCAGTGTCTCTGCTAGGCCCGGGGGCTCCCTCTTCTGCATCTCCGGGGGCAGTGGCAGGATGACAGACCTCTGTCTAGGCCCCCAGACCTCCCTTCACACCCTGGGCCCCTGGCGGCTGAGCCAACTTTAGGCTCAGTTCTGCCTTCTGAGGGGCTCCATGCATGGCTGGGAGCTGGCCCTGGGCAAGTCACACTTTTTTTCTGCGATTTTTATTGGGAGAGGCAGCCTGAGCCGGGCATGAGGGATGTGGCCCTTGCCTTCCAGCGGGTGGCTCCCTAACCCGCCCATCCTCTGGGGTTCCCCCAGTCCGTCAGCTCCACCAAGTGCCTGCTGCCCATCCCATTCTCCTCACTGTCCCAGGATTTCTCGAATCCGGATTCACAGCTGCGCGTTCTGCCTGGCTGTGGAACGTCCTGTGAGCCTCCAGGTCTGCCCCTCCCCTGCCCTGGGCTGAAGCTCCCCACCCCCTGTGGGGGCCCGCCATCTTTCCCAAGATTGTTCTGTGTCCTGTCACACCTCCTATCTCCGGGAAGAATCTCGGAAACACTGAGCCACTTTCCCGGAGTCCTGGAAGCAGCTGCCCAAGGAGGTGGAGGGTGTAGGCCCCCACACTTCTGGGGGCCGGACCTCAGGCACTGAGGCCGAGGCCCACACCTTTTGGCCCTGGGGATCCCCTCCGGACTCCGAGTCGCTTGCACTCTGGCCCCCCGTTGCCCTGTGGGCGGGATTGGGCCTGGTCAGGCCAAGAAAGTCACAGGATGGATTCCAGCAGAGCACAGCCCTGGCCTAGGGCCCCAGCTGCTGGCTTCTGACTCTGTCCTCATGACAGTCCCACCCAGCTGAGGCCGAGGCCTGGGCATCACTGCCTTTGCTGGTACAACTGTCACAGCCTGTCACTCCACACCTGCCAGCCACACCTCTCTGTCCCGATTCCAGGCCCCTTGGGGTCCTTGCCAAGCAGCCTCCTTCCCAGATCGGGAAGGGGGTGCAGATACAGGGGCGGCTATGGGGCAGCAGCTCCTCCACCCAGCCCCCCACGGAGCCTGGTCTCTGGGGTGGTGGTTGCAACCAACTGCCCTTCCTTCACTGTCCCCACGGCCTCTGGTCAAAGCCACTTGGGCTCCTGGGACAGTAAAGACATAAGCAGTGGCCGGGCCAGCCCTCCACAGCTGGCAGCGGCCAGGCTGTAAGCAGAGGCAGAAACAGCCTGGGCAGGGGGTGAGGATGCATTGTGGACTACGTAGTGTGGACTGTAGGGTGGGGGTGCTGGGAGTATGTTGGGCACAGGATTCGGGAAGGGCTTGTTGTATGGGGTGGTGTGCAGTGAATTGCTTGACATGGCTTTTCTTGTCACAGTCTCTGTGACTCCCACCGGATCACTGGATGGCACCATGCAAATAAGTGGTCTGTAGAACTCTGATGTTGGGATTGGTTAGTTTGTCACTCTGCCAGGCTTAGAAGAAGCCTTCCTAGAGACAGGGGATTTCACTGCCATCAAGAGAGAAGACCTGGAGGTGAGGTGGAACGCATCCTTGAACCCAAGATCCCTGCGTTGGCCTCCTTGGCAGAGACGCCCAGCAGAGAGAGACACCTGGCAGAGAGACGCAGCAGTGGAACCCAAAGGCGCACCTATCGGCAGAGCTAAAAGAGCTTTGTAACAGTTGCCCAAGCAGGGGAGAGGCCAGGCCGAGAGGCCAAGGGCCAGAGAGGCGTGCTTGAGGGCATAGCAGAGGGGAGGCTGCCTTGATCAAAGAATCATAGCCTGACTGTTTCTGAACCTGAATTGTAGCTTGCTACTTACCTAACAGGGAGGCTCTGGTGGCATATTGCCTAAGGCATTTGCTAACCAGAAGGGTGGCGGTTCAAACCCACCAGCCACTCCCCGGAAGGAAGGTTGGGCAATCTACTTTGGTAGTGATACCACCTCGGAAACCCAAGGAGGGGTCGCTATGAGTCAGATCCAACTCCACGGCAGTGCATTCATTACTCCTCCAGTAAAGCCCATAATCATGAGTATTATCTGTGAGTTCTGTGTGGCCGCTGCGGTGAATTGTCTAACCTAGCAGAGATGTAGTGAGGGCTGTGGGAGGGATGGTTGGTGTCCGAGTTAGTAAAAAGTTGAAGGGTGGCAGTATGCCTAGCCTCTTAGTAATAAGCCTTGGGCTGTTGATGGTGATTCTGTCTTCCCTTGTGAAGTTAGAGGAGTCAGAAGATGCCACTGAGTCCTCTGCAGGTGTGTTTGCGGGTAGCACGGGACAGCATGTGGGGTGGAGGTGTGCATGCAGGCGGAACGTGTGGGAGGTGTGGGGGACCCTGCCTAGACTCCAGGTCAGTGACACTTCTGACTTGGGCTCCATGGGCCACCCCGCCCCCTGAAGAGCTGTGCTGTATGCCTGCCCGTTCTGTCCACCCGCTGACATCGCCCTCTGAGTCCCTGGAGTGGGCAGGTAGAAGGGAGGCACAGGGAGGGACCGGCCAGCCTGGCTGGGGGCTGCTGCCCAGTTGTGGGGTAGGCGGCGAGGGACCGCAGGTCTAGCAGAGCAGCCCCCAGCCCCCACAGGCTCCCCTCCACATCCCTCTCTGCACCACTATGGGCACGCTGCCCCTGCTCAGGCACCCATTGGCACCCAGGCAGTGGATGTCTCAGCGCCGGAGCCATGGGGGGGAGGGGTGCTGCCAGTCTGTGCAGGCAGCCCCAGGATCTCCTGTCACCAAGAGCATCCCCCTTCCCCTGTGGGATGTGGGGGTGAAGGAAGTACAGTAGGTTCCTGGCAGCGGCTGGGGTGAAATGCATTGACTAAACTTTGGTCCTCTGGTAGCATAGTGCCTAAGGCACTTGACTGCTCACCAGAAGGCTGGCGGTTCAAACCCACCAGCCACTCCTCGGAAGGAAGGTTGGGCAATCCTACTTCCGTAGTGATACTGCCTCGGAAACCCAAGGAGGGGTCGCTATGAGTCGGGGCCGACTCGACGGCAAACAACAACAACAACAACACAACTTGGTCCTAAAGCCGCCGTCCTGTCCCGCTCCCCTGCCAGCTGCTAAATCTTCCGAGGGGAAGCCTGAGACCCGAGACGGGGTGAGGCAAGCAGGGAGAGCAGGGCCAGAAGGACAGGTGCCTGGTATTGGGTCCTCACCACTTCACACCCACAGACTGCAGAACCGGGTTAGGTACCTGTGCTACTAAGAAATCACCCCCAAAACTTGGCAGCTTAAAACAATATGCACTTATTTTCTCACGTAGTTTCGAGGGTCAGGGATCGGGGAGCAGCTGAACTGGGGGTTCAAGGTCGCTCCCAGGCTGCTGGCAAATGGTGGCTGGGCTGGTGTCAGGGGGGGGATCCACAGCTACGGGGGCTTCCTCGCGTGGCTGTCAGCAGGAGGCCTAAGTTCTTCTGCGTGTGGGCCTCTCCTGGGCCTGCTTAGGCGCCCTCACAGCATGGTGGCTGGCTTCCCCAGCGTGGATGAGCCCAGCAAGGGTAAGCAAGGCATCTTTTTTTTACTTTTGTTGTTGAGAATGTACAGAGCAGAGCATAAACCGATAGCAGTTTGTACGTGTGCGGTTCGGTGCCATTGATGATGTTCTCCGAGTTGTGCAACTGTTTCACTCTCCTCTTCCAAACTGTTCCTCTCCTGTTAACACAAACCCTCCCCTCTAGGCTTCTCATCGGACCTTTCCAGTTGCTGTTGTCAACTGGATCCCACAGAGAGAGTTCCTTAAAGAGCAGTGCTCAGGGCCAGCTTTCTTTACTAAGCAGCTAAACTTGTTTGCTTTAAAGAAGCCCCGGGGGATGTTTTTGGTTTAAATGTTCTTGGTTTACTTTAGGGTACTAGTTTCCAGGGGCCCTCCAGCCTCCATGGCTCCAGAAAGTCTAGATTTCAGGGGAGCTTTTTCTGACCTGGGTCCAGAAGTGCTTCTGCATTACTTCAGCCAAATTCACGAGTCAGGAATTAGTTAGTCCCTGAAGGGAAGAGGACTGGAGGTTTGTGGTGGGGGTCAGCCGGGAGCAGCAGGAGGCACACCCAGGTGCAGAGGGAGGCCTGGGGGTCTCCAGGGACTCTCCTCTGCACCTGGGGTCAGGCAGGCAGGTGGCCTTTTGGCATGGGGGCCAGGCCAGGTGTGGCCCTGAGTGTTTGGGCTGCCCTGGGCCCCACCTGCTGCCAAGGCTGCCTGCTTTGTTCTTCCTGCCACTCTCAAGTCCCCTGAGGCCTCCCCCACCCTGCCTATCCCTGGCAGGACTTCCTTGGCTCTCCCTTCCAGCCTGTCCACACCCACATTTTAGCCCCTGGGCTCCTGGGGAGGGGGCTAACTCAGGGTCAGAGCAGCCACTGGGGCTGCGAGAGGGGCATTCGATCGCACTCTCCACCTCCCCAGTGAAGCCCCTGGCTCCCCGGCTGAGTCCCCAGGCCGCAGGCAGCCCTCCCCTCTTCAGTCCCCTGGTCCCTGCCTCCTCCTGGGGCCACCCCCCACCTGGTACCCCTCCTGTCCGCCTGCAGGCCAGGCCTTCTTGATGAAGGCTCAGTGCATTGCTGTTGACAAGTCTCTGGGGTCAGGTGCTGGCCCAGAGCCTCCTGGGGAAGGGGTGTCACCATCCTTCCTGCACCCATGTCCCCACCTGTAAAGTGGAGGTGACAGTGGAGCACCTGGAGTCTGCTAGGCTCTTAGCCTGGAAGTGTCCACCACATCCACTGCCCTGGCCGCTGGGCCCTTACCGAGACGTGCTGGGGGTCTAGGCTGTGCGACGGCACCTAGGGCAGGTGGGGCTGGCCCTCCACCATGCCCACCGCCAACTCCCGAGGGGGCAGCAGGAGGAGCCGGGGGCAGATCCTGCCCTGTGAACACTCAGGGTAGCTGGTGTACTGCTGTCCAGGTGTAACATCTGCATCTGAGGGCCCTCTGCCCGCCTCTCCGTAGCCCGCGGGGGCGGGCGCAGGCAGGTCAGTTTCTTCTAGACGTGTCTGGCCCACGAAGTGTCGTGGCCCTTTCCGTCCCAGCCCTGTCCTCTGCAGCTCCTCGGGCTCCCCCCATGTCTGGGCGGCCCGGTCCTTGTCCTTTGCTCCGTCCACACTTGTGCTGGAGACCCTAAAATCATATGCGTGCCCAGGGTCTCCCGGGCTCTGCCCATGAACCCCCCCCTCAGGTCTCTGACTGGGGTTCTCTTGCCCTTGCACCCCACATCCAGGCCGCTCAGCAACATGCCTGCCCTACAGCTAGCTCCTCACACCCGGCCGTGTCCTATGGCAGAGGGGCTGGTCTGGGGTCCGGCCCACCCCAGCGGCTGGAACAGTGCCTGGAACACAGCAGGCGCTCCTGAGTGCGGATGAGGGGGTGGGGCCGCCCCCTCGGGGCCTTCCCCCGCCCTCGTTCTCAGCTGGCATTCCCTCAGCTCCTCACTGGGGGCTTCCCTGCCCAGGTGAGGGTCTTGTAGCCCCTCGCCTTCCTGTATTTTACACCCCCCGTCAACGTGACCACCATCTGGGTGGTCCCTGTGTGGTGCTGAGGTGGGCCCAAGGGGGGTGGCAGAGCCTCGGTGCCACCCGTCCCGCTCAGGCAGGAGGACGGTGGGCCGCAGTCCCTGGCAGCTGCAGTGCTGTGAGGGCGAGGAAGTGGCTAACCCCCCCCGCCCCCCCCCGGGACCTGCAGGAAGGCCCCTCCCCCACAGTGATTCAGCGCTGGGGCTCCCAGAAGCCACCTGAGAGGGTGGGGGTGAGGAGGCCGGGCCAGGCTCCTCAGGTGGGCTACGGGGCTGGCGTGCCCTTGTTTCCACACCGCTCTGGGCGTGCGGGATGGCAGTCCTGCCCCGGTTCTCACGGGGCCACAATGAGGCCCTTAGCTCCCTGGACCTCAGTTTCCCCATTTTTACTGAGAGGGATGGACCTCATGGTCTGCAGGGGACCTGATGACTATGTAAAAGTGCTGCATCCCTGGGGTGTGCTCCAGGCCCTGGGGGTGAGGCCAGCTTGGGAGGGGCACGTTCCCCAGGCCCTGGTCAGTGCACTGGACAGAAAGCAGTGGATGACAGTGTCTCTGGGCCAAGACAGCCTCAGCAGCCTGGTGAAGGAACACCTGGAGCCCACTGTGAGCTGGTCAGGTCAGCCTGGCCCCACGGGGAGTGTCCCTGGCAGCCCCAGCCCTCCCTGCAGGCACTTCCACTGATGGCCCAAGGCCAGCTGTCCAGTCCCCTTCAGCTGTCTACTCCAGCCTGTCCTTTGGGTTTCTTCCCAGCTTTCCTGGTGGAGGGGAGTTCCCCCTCCCTAGTAGGAGGGAGCCCTCTCCTGCCCCAACCCTAAGCAGAGGCACCACCCAGCTCATGGGCAGGTCCTTGCTTTTGGTGACCAGGGGCCACCTGGCCAGTGCCTGACACAGACTAGGGAGTGGGTGAGGGGATGCCTCCCCACGGGACTGCCCCCACCCACTTTCCTTAGGACCCTGCAAGGGAGTCTGCTCTTATGTCTGCAGTTTGTCTCCTTCTGGAAGCATCCCCAGATGCTGAGCCCAGGGAGCAGGAGGTGAGCAGGCCTTGGGTGCTGTTCTGGGCTCACCTCCTGCCCCCCAGGGCCTGTGAGCAGAAGGGTGGGCAGATGGAGAAGTGGCAGCGCAGGGCATGCTCCAAAGCAGAGGAAGTGGCTTGCCCTGGCCACCCGGCCTGTGCCCAAGCCAGGCCCCACCCACACCTCCTACCTCTTGCCCTGTGCTCTCTGGCTTCCGGGCAGCCTCGAAGCGGAGGGTGCTTCTGGGGGTGGACACAAGAGCCACAAACCCAGTGCCCAGGAGGAAAGACCTGGTGGTCACGTCCCTGAGGCCCTGTCCTGGGAAGGACCAGACCAGCTGTCGGGCCAGGCTGCCCATCCAGTGGTCACTCAGCGGCACTGGAGTCGGGCTGTATCCTGAGAACACACAGCCTCAGCCCCTCCAGGGGTGGCCTTTTGGCCTTCCTCTTCCTTTGTTTGCGCCACAGATGACAGAGCCAGCTGACCGGTGTCGACATCACACTGTGCCAGGCAGCGCAACCCCCTGGCTGTGCAACTGTGGTGGGTTCCTCACTGTGAGCCACCCCCACCCGGGTTTCCTTGTTGGTATTAGGTGCTGTTGGGGGAGTTCCAACTCATAAAGACCCCAGGTACAACGCGCTGGGTCCTGCCCCATTCTCACAGCCCCTGCTGCGTGTGAGCCCATCTCCGCAGCCACTGTGGCAATCCTTCTTGTTCAGGGCCTTCCTCTTTTGTGTTGACCCTCTACCAAAACGTGACGTCCTTCTCCAGGCGCTGGTCCTCCTGATAACATGTCCCAAGTATGTGAAGTCTCAGCATTCTCCCTCCTATTAGCGTTCTGGCTGTATTTCCTCTGAGACAGGTTTGTTCATCCTTCCTTCAGTGAGCTTCACCAACAGCACAATTCGTAGGCATCAGTTCTTTGGTCTTCCTTATTCACAGTACAGCTTTCACATGCATATGAGGCTATTGAAAATACCATGGCGGCTTGGGTCAGGCACACCTTAGTCTTCAAACTGACGTCTTTTGCAGCAGATTTGTCCGATGAAATAATTCATCATTTGATTTCTTGACTGCTGCTTCCATGGGAGTTGATTGTGGATCCAAGTCAAAGGAAATTCTTGACAACTCAACATTTTCTGCATTTCTCATGATGCTGTCAACTGGTCTAGTTGTGAGGATTTTTCTTTTCTTTATGTTGAGGTGTAATCCATACTGAAAACTGTAGTCTTTGACCTTTATCAGTAAGTGCTTCAAGTCCTCTTCACTTTCAGCAATCAAGGTTGTGTCACCTGCATATCGCAGGTTGTTAGTGAGTCTCCCTCCAATCCTGATGCCTCGTTCTTATACAGTCCAGCTTCTCGGGTTATTTGCTTACAGATTAAGTACGGTAAAAAGGACACAACCCTGATGCACACCATTCCTAATATTAAGCCATGCCGCATCTCCTTGTTCTGTTAAAACGACAGCCTCTTGGTCTGTAAAGCAGGGAAAGTTCTAGAACTATCGTAGGTGCCTAACACAGCAGTAACACAAATAACCACAGGTATAGGAATTAGTTTCCTGGCTCTCTAGAGGCTAGGAGTGTAAACCTGGGTCTCAGCCATGCGCTGTCCTTCCTCGTCCCTGGCCGTGGGTGTCCTTGGCTCCTTGGCCTGCAGTCAGCCCTCATTGGCTGTCTCTTCCTCATGGGGGTGTCCACGACTCCTCTGCTCTTTTCCTTAGACACGTCTCAGTTGGGACTAGTTCGAGGACCCACCCTATACTGGCGTGGCTCCATGACCATGACAGAGGAAAACCCCGTTTCCAAACAGGGTCATATTTACAGGTAGCAGCAGTGTGCACGGGTGGCTCTGAGTCAGGGTACTCCCCCAAGGGTCAGACTGGAATTGGAACACAGGCGTTGAAGTTCCAGAGCCCAAGGTCTTGATCAGCCTGCTGCGCTGCTTGAGGGCCTGTCCTGGCACCCTCGGCACCTGCCCGCTGCAGATCCACCGCATGGGCCCTGCTGCAAAGAGGGTCATGGTCACCATGAGGCCAACAAGGGTTCTGGTAGACCCCACTTTGCAGGTGGGGAAACCGAGGCACGTGAGGCCGGGACTCAGAGGAACCCTGCCTGACAGCCTGGTCCGGAGGCTGTGACCCCCACCCATGAAGAGCTGCTTGCTCCTCTGCAGGGACGTGGATTTTCAAGGACATGGCTCCCTCCCCTCGGGGCTGAGCCCCAGGTTGGGTCTTCGGCCGGATACGGACGTCGCCGCTGACGCGCCGTCACCCTGCAGCCGCCGCGTGGACATCTTTCAGTGCATCCGGCCCTGAAGCCACACGGCGACAAGCGGCACCCGCGGCCGAAGACCCTGGCGCGTCTGGGTGAGACGGCTGCCTTTCCCCAGAAGCCGGCGCGCTGTCCTGAGGTCCCCCACTGACTGCTACGGAAGCCGCAGGACCGGAAAACCGGGCGGGGTCGCGCCCAGGACTTCCTCCAGGGACCCGTCCCTACGCCCCTGGAAGGTGACGGGGCGCGAGCCGGAACCCGGCGGCGGGGCTCGCGTTTCTGTACGGCGGGACCCAGAGCTGCACCGAGCGCGCCGGCGCCGCGGCCGACGGACCCAGTTGCCGTGGCAACTCAGCGGCCTGGCGGGCGAGCGGGCGATCTCGGTGAGTGGCAGCGTCTGGACGGGCGGGAGCGAGGCGTGTGGGGTCAGGGACGCCGAGACGAGGCGAGGAGACGGAATCAGCGCAGCGGGCAACGTGCGGAACTGCGTCCTGAGCCTGCCAGGCCTCCCCCTGCTCCCCTCGCTCTCTGCAGAGGCCTGCGTTTCCAAGTCCTGCGAGACAGGGGCTCCTGCGGGGCTGCTGGGTGCGGCCGGCGCCCCGCCCCGCGCGGCTCAGCCAGGTCGGGCTGGGACGCCCGTGAAACGGGGCGATAACAGCAGGTGGAGGGCCGGGACAGCGGCTGTCTGCCTAGTGGAGCCCCCGTGAGGCGCCGTCTGCCCGCCCGTCCTCCTCCGGGAGGCGCCGTCTGCCCGCCCGTCCTCTGTGTGCTGGCCCCGGGAGGCGCCGTCTGCCTGCCCAGTGGAGCCCCGGGGAGGCGCCGTCGGCCCGCCTAGCGGAGCCCTCCAGGAGGCGCCGTCTGCCTGCCCGTGTCTGTGTGCTGCCCAGGGCCCAGCGGAGCCCCCGGGTGGCGCGTCTTCCCGCCCGTCCTCTCCCGGGAGACGCTGTCTGTCCGCCCAGCGGAGCCCCTGGGAGGCGCCGTCGGCCCGACTAGCGGAGCCCTCCAGGAGGCGCCGTCTGCCGCCCGTCCTCTGTGTGCTGCCTCCAGGAGGTAAGCCCTGGACAGCCGGACACCGCTGTTGCAGCTTCCTGGACTGGTGAAGTGCCGCCTGGGGTGCAGCAGTCACCGCTCCCCTGAGGTGGGGGCTTAGTGCCCCAGTGCTGTGGGTTCCCTCCTGCTTGCACCCAGGGATCTGAAGGTGCACCATTGTCCCCTTTTCACATGCACACGGGGTCATTGGCCCTGGCCCCACAGCAGGAGATGAGGGGCTGTTCTAGGCAGGCTTATTGGTGGTGGTGATGTTAGGTGATGTGCAGTCGGCTCCCACTCACAACAACCTCAGGTACCACAGAATAAAATGCTGCCCGGTCCAGTGCCACCCTCATGATCCCCAGGGTACCCGAGTCCTTCGTGGCAGCCACCATGTCCAACTGGTTTCCCCCAATTATTTGAGACTTTGAAAAAGTTGCAAACAAATAGTACAAAGAATTTCCCAGCACCTTTCAAGTAGGTTCCTAAAGAGTAGTAACTTCTTACACAACACAGTTCATTTAGCAGAGATCTGGAAATCAACATTGGCACCAGGCTGTGTTTTAAATGTAGCCTCTCTGGTGACATCACTCTGACCCAGGATCTAGTGCAGGGCCGCTGGGCTGTGCTGGTGCTGGGGGTGGGGGTGGTTAGTTGCTGATGAGTTGGCTCTGAGTCACGGTGACCTCAGGTACAACAGAGGGAAGGACTGCTTGGCCCTGCGCCATGGTCACGGTGGCTGGTGTGTGTGAGTCCACTGTGGTGGCCTGTGGCCGCCATGGTTTCTCGGCTGTGTGTAATTGGCAGCTTCCTCTTGGGTTTTCTCTTTCCTGACCAGGCACACAGACTCTAACCGGACACTTTGTAGGACACACTGCAGTTGGCTTCCTCTGATGTAGTGTCATGATAAATTTCGACTTAGGCACTTTTGGTAAGAAAACCTCCAAAGTGCCGTCCTGTCTTTCTCCAGGGAGCCTGTCAGGAGGCCCGTGACACTGAAGGGTTCCGTTACTGGTGACCTTGAGTTTGATGATTTGCTAACAGTGGTGCCTGTGAGGTGTCTCCACATGATAAATGGCTGGATTGTGGGGGCACGTGAGACTGTGGAAACATCTCCTTTCTAACCACACGTCCTACCACTCCTTTTTCCATCATAATTGAATCTTGCCTGAAGCAATTCTTAAGGTGGTGTTGTTGTTGTTGTTATGTGCTGTTGAGTCAGACCAGCTCATAGAGACCCCATATCACTACGGAAGTAGATTGCCCAACCTTCCTTCTGAGGAGTGGCTGGTGGGTTTGAACCGCCAGCCTTCTGGTTAGGCACTACGCTACCAGAGCTCCTAATTCTTAGGGTAGGTTTATCCATTTCCATATTCCTTCTATGTTTGGTATTTGGAATTCTGCTGCAAGGAAGACCCTTCCCTTCTCCCCCATTTATCTGTTTATTCTTGTGTTTTGTATAGTGGTGTGTATTTTGTACGTTCATACATTTGTGTGTTACTGTGTGTATTTTGTGCATTGCTGTGTGTGTTAATCCATAGCTAATGGATTCTTATTTTACTCCATGGATTGTAAACTAGTGGTCCCATTTATTTTATTGCTTGCATCTTGCCGTATTTGACACTGGGGGCCCCTTGGAGTTGGCTTCTGGGTCCGTTTTTGGAGCGCTTCCTCACTTTCTAGCATGGCAGATGTTCCAGGCTCATCTTGCACTTTGCTTGAGTGGCCCTGCAGTCAGCTAACACCTCTGGTTCCTTTCAGTTGAAGATGGTGTTTAGGAAACAAGATCTGGGGATTGGGTGTGCTCATTCCTTTTGGGGTACGATTGCTTCTTGGGCTCCTCAGTGGACGGAGCAGGGAGGTATGTCTTTGTACATGCCACACACGCCATCTAGTCTAAACCTCTGGATGCGTGTATATGTGAATGCTGAATTTGTACTCATACCTTCCACTCTTATCCATTGCCGCAGGGTTTATGCTCTGTGACCTCGCCTTGTTTGCGATTCCGTCTCTAAGCTTGGCTCCCAGTGTCCTTGGTCTATTGACTTATTTGCTCAGTCTTTGCACATGCATAAAGTAGTTTCGGGACTGCCAATCTGTACTCCTGTGAGAAACAGACTTACTGCCTGGAGTCTGGTATTTGTGTTCTGTTACTTTTGTGTGTAGCCCGGGATACACTGTCAGCCATCCATGCCCACGAGTTGTGCATCCCACATCCGTGGAGCCAGCCAACCTCTGATCAGAAATATTTGGGAAAGCAAAGTGGTCACAGCAGTCCCTCCATGGCTGAGAGGGAGTGTGAAGTGCAGTTACATGGAGCACTCACCCCGAGTTAGGTACTGTAAGTCACCTAGAGGTGATTTAAAGTGTGGGGGAAGACGAGTGTGGGTTATATGCAAATACTACGCTGTCTTACATAAGGGACTTGCCTCTGCAGATTTTGGCATCCACAGGGTTCTTGGAACCAACCCTCCACGGACACCAAGGGGTGAGGATGATCCCTAAATGTCACTTTCCAAACCTACATCAGCACGTTACATTGTTTGTAGTGAAGTTCCGTCCACTTGTCCCTGCTTTTGTTCCAGATTGGGTCCTTAATGATTTTGAGTTTGTTCTTTCTTTCTTCTTTTTTTTTTTTGTTATGAATGACATTCATGTGGCTCTGTAACACAGGAGGCCTTCAGCTCTGAACTGCAAGACCGTTCAGGTTCTCTCCGTTTTATTCCTTATTTTACTTTTTTGGAGGGGTGGGGATTGGGCAAGTTTGATGTCAAGTAGAAATATACAGTACCCCCCCTCACTGGGTGCACACCCCCCTCACTGGGTGCACGCCCCCCTCACTGGGAACACTCGCCCCTCACTTCTAGGATGTGCCGGGGATGGCATTAAGGTTCATTTTCTGCTAATCTGTCTTATTTCAGGTTTTAAAGTGGGTGTGACGACTCTCCTGGCAGTCAGGGAAGAGTAGGGGATGATCGCTGGGAGTCACTGGCCCATCAGCTTGTCCCCTTTGAGCCCATTTGAAGAGTGGGTGCTCCTGGTTTAGCTCTTGTGGCTAGTGCTGGGGCCCCTGGGCACCAGTTGAGCCTGTGTGTGGGATGCAGAGCAGAGGAGCCACCCCGGGCATCCCTTCCTTCCCTGACTATCTTAGGGAGCAAGAAGGCAACCACATTCGTTACCCCAGCTAGAGGGTCCTCTGCACTGGCCATGTGCATTTGGAGGGTCCCCCTTCCGAGGAAGGTCTGACAGGAAGCTGCTGCTATGGATGTCTTTTTGCCCAGCCAGGGTGCCTAACATCTTGTTTCTAGGCATCTAGCGATTTTACTTGAAGTCAAACTTAGCCTTTACAAATTGCTGGATAAATAGCTGCATATGTGTTTGGGGCCTGCAGTACTCTCTCCATCACATGCTAATGAAATGCTTATTCTGAACAGTTGCTCCTGACCCTTAGTCAGCCAAGCAGAAGCATGGCCAGTTCCACGGTCACGGCTGCTGATGAGGGGGTCCGTGAGTTTGTCTCCGACGGACAGTTCTACCGTGATTACCTGGTAGCCTTGGCAATGGGTGGGCTTAGCTGCAGGAAGGGACAGAAATGTATTTAGGATTATTGCCGCAGCGTGTTTGCGAGGGAGTGGGCCCCACCAGGATGGGGTGGGGCAGTGCCCAAGGTAGAGCCTGCCATGCCTGGAATGCACTGTCTTCCCTCTCGATCATTTCCAAACACCGTTGGCTGTGTCATGGAGTGCCATCAGCGTCGCTGCATCGCACACATGGACACTGTTGAACGGGTGTTGCCCTGCTGTGCGTTCCCGACAAGAGCAAATAGAGTGGAACAGATGACACACGCGTGTGTGTGTTGGGCCTCTGCTGCCTGAGCTTCCTGTCCAGTCTCTCCAGTCGCTCTTGTCAGTGTGATCCCATGGAGGTGGATCTTCAGAGTTTTCTTTTTTTAACTTTTTGTTGTCATTTGGGTGGAAGTTTCCAGAGGCAGTTGGGGTTTGTAGATCCTTAGAAGAGCATACTGCTCACGGCAGGCCTTGTTTCCTCATTAATCATAATGATGGCCGGTTGAAGGAAGCCCCAGGGCATGTTCCTGGATCCCTTTGGCTCTCACCCTTTCCTCTCCAGGGACGCAGGCTGGAGCACTGCTTCCAGCTGTGCGCTTTCGGGTCCTGTCCTAAATCTGGCCGAGACGCAGAGGCTTCCGGGTGGTGACTGTCTGCTGAACCTCCTTCACCTCTTCCCCTGCTCTCTCTGGGCACCAGACCTCACCTAGCTCAGGGACAGCCTGCGCACTCGGGTCAGGTGTCGCGTGGGTATGTCCACTGCTGGTCCGTACTCCATGGACACCTTCCTGTCATCATCTTGAAACCAAGGGCTTGTTGGAGTGTTCGGAACTGATGGCGTTAGAGTGAGGCAGGATAGGCTGGCTGTGCTTTATCTGCTGATGAGACCTTTCTGTCCAGTGGGCCTCTGTGCTGCCGAGGGTGTTGGGAGCCATGTGCTCTGTGTGTTCGAGAACCCTGGCCTTCCCTTTTCCAGAGAACAACAATGTCAGGCCTCGCAGGTAAGCTCACATCATCTCCGTTAGTTGGGAAGCTCCGCCCTTCACAGATGAGCAATGAGGAGTGACCAAGGCACCACCTGTAGGGCAGCAGTGCCCGGTGGGTCTCTTGGAAGCCTGTGAGGGATCTCTTGCAGCTTCCAGCGCCTTCACGGCAGTCCTGCCTGAACAGCAGGGGCCGGCTGTGCCCAGACTGTGACTCTGGTATTTAAGCTGATTACCCTCAGCCTGGGGCTTTGGGATAATCCCGTGGTGAGCTTTGCAACCACAGGGCAGCTGTGGTGGGACGCAGAGCAGCACGTGCTCCTCGTGTACGGGGGACTGCCCTTCAGTCAGAACACAGCGGTTTCTCTCGGGTTGGCAGACTGAGTCATTCACCACACGTTAATCCAGCAGCCCCTCTGTGCCAGCGTGGACTCTGGTGGGACAATGTGGCCTGTCCAGTCAGGGCTCAGAGGCCTTTCTTCAGAGAGCAGCTGTAACACGCTGGCTGCTGGGAGCCCAGAGGGGCTGGGTGGACACAATGCCACCTAGCCCCTCTGGCGTGTGTCCTGATGGGAGCATGTCCTGAGCACGGCCTTGAGCAGGACAGCGTCTGGGCATGGTGCCTGACACAGTATCTCGAGATTTTTCAAATACAAGCCCAGACCATTTTCATGGTCTCTCTTATTCTCTTTCATTCTCTTATTGTGGTGGTTCAGTTTGTGTGTCAACTTGGCTGGGCCTAGCTGAGTGGCTGGGCAGCTGGTAATGGTATTCCCCATGATGGGACTGGTAATCAACTCCATGGTGGAATCTACTGTGAGCAGCTGAGTAGCTGCCTTAGGGAACGTGGTCTGCTTCCCATATATAAGGGGACGCCTTGGGGAATGTTCTCTAGCTTATGGCACCCTTGAACCCTGCATATAACGTTGTTCAGCAGCCTACCATACTCTGCTGACCTTGGGACTTTGAATGGAGAATGAATGGCCTGTCGTGTGGTTTGGTAACATCAGGACTGTGCCTATTTACTTGTCAACCTTGGGCTTGTCAGCCTCAGCAGCCAACAGCTGTCTGAGTGAAGAAAAGCCTCTAGTTCCAGTGGGCTGGGAGCAGGAGGCAGAGCTGAAGCCCAAGGTTGAGGGGTTTTCACCCAGCCCCTAGAGCCTGGCACTTTGAACTCAGACTTAAAGCCTCCAAACTGTTAGAGAATAAACTCCCATTTGTTCAAGCCATTCCATGTGTGGTATATTCCTGTCAGAGTGGCACTGGTAACAAGAACCCTTGCCCAGATGGTATAGTAAAGTAGTTTTGCCTCCTGGCTTGGTCTCCTTGCTGGGTTTGGATTAGGGACCTCAGGAGTGACATGGATTTTGTGGTTTTGAAGGACAGTGGTCCTGCTGATCGAGTGGCTGCTGGTTCAGCTTCCAGAGTTGATGTAGAAGGGGAGACAGACCTACTGTCTCTAGTTCTTGGATCCTGATCTGTCTCTGAGTGTTTGGTTATGTTGACCGGAGTGGAGGCACTGGAGGGTACTTGCAGGTGACACCTGGAGCAGGGTGATCACTGCCATGGTGAGCTCCCTGGGGCCCAGGTGCTGCACTCTGTGGGCCTCCTCACATTCCTGTCACACTGCTGTCACATGCACCTACCCCTCACATGCACGCAGCCCTGGCACACCCATCTGCCCCTCACACATGCAGCCCCTTGCACACGCCCACACCTCTGTACAAGTACATGCACCTCGTACACTACACGTCTCACGCACATGCCCCCACAAATGCACATCACCCCACACGTACATGCCTTTTGCACATGTACACCCCCCTCATACATGCACATGTTCCCTCGCACACCCGTGTGCCCACACACACAGTGCCCTGTGCAGACATACATACCCCTCATACATGCATGTGCACCTCACACATGCATGTGCCTCTCACACACCCACGTGCCCTCCACACATGCAGTGCCCCATGCACATATATGTTCCTCATGCACACACGTGCCCTTTGCACACCTACTTGCCCCTCATATACCCACATGCCCCCCCACAGTGCCCATTGCACACATACGTGCCTCTCGCACACGTACACACCTCGCTCATGCACCCCTCGCACATGTACATGCCTCTCGCACACGTACACATGAGCACTTTGGTGCTCAACCAGAAGTATCCCTGTAAACGCTGTGAACTGGCATGTCCTGGAAGAGCATGGAGACGTCTTTCCTTCTCACAGTGGGGCAGGCATTTTGAAGTCTCGGGGTGGGAGTGACGCACAGATGTCTTTGCCAGATCCCCGTTCCCATCCGCGCATCCCCTCTGGAAAAGTGCTCAGAGGAGAGGGCACCATTCAGGTCGCCTACCCAGGGAGGAAGGCCGGAATTGGCTCAAACCTGCCTGGCCTTGTGTGTGGCCCCCCCTTTCACAGCGTGCCTTCTGATGGACTGGGCACCATGCAACTGGGAAAGGGGTACGCTAAGCAGCTTGCATGTCAGAGCCGGCCCCGTTTGTGCAGCAATCTGACTGGGAGCGGACCGGAAGAGGCCAGGCATCTGCAGAACGTGTGCCCGGCTCGTGTGCCCAGTCCTCAGCTGAGCCCCTCAGACAGAGCAGGTGGGCCCGGGACCCTGCTCAGCAGTCACACAGGGTCACCCGAGAGTGAGCGAACGGCTGTGTGTGCGCATTTCCCAGCATTTTGTTTTATTGTGCTTTACAGAAGTGCTGGCCCACGACAGACTGGAGACTGAGGACACGCACATGCCAGTGGGCGGTGAGTCTCAGGACGGCTCCAGCTCTGGGTCTGGGGTAGGGTGCTGGGGCCACCTGGGCTCCAGCCCTCGCTCAACCGTTGGCAGCCAGTTTAGTCGTCTGCAGAGTGGAGATGGTTCCACGAGGCTGTGTTTAAGAACTAGTCGTAGGTGGTACGCGGAGTTTCTGTCTTTCTTCCATTGCTGTGTGCTGAGAGTGTGTCAGCTGAGGACAGGCAGAGGGGCCCTTGGCTGAGGGGTGGGCAGCCCCTGGGGTCTGGAGCTCAGCCTGTTGACCAGCTGGGTGTGTGGCAGGACTCAGGTTTGACCAGACCTGTTTTGGTTACTTCATGTGACTCTAACAGACACACCACAAATGAGTGGCTCTAACAAACAGGACTTTATTCTCTTACCATTTAGGAGGTGAGAAGTCCAAGCTCAAAGTGTCAGCTCTAGGGGCTGGGTGAAAGCCCCTTGACCTTGGTCTTGCTCCAGCAGCTTTCTATATACTAGAAGCAGAACACATCCCTAAGGCAGCTACTCAGCTGCCCCAGTAGACTGACTCCCCCGTGGAGTTGATTGCTAATCTCATCATGGGGAGTACTACATCCAGTTGCCCAGCCACTCAGAACCAGGCCCAGCCAAGTTGACACACGGCCTTAACTACCACAAGACCCCAGGGTGGCTGGCCCAGGGCGTCCCCCTGTGTCTGTGACAGGCTCTGATCTGGGGGCAGTGGAGGGACGTTGGAGCCCAGCCTGAGTCCGCACCTGCCCCATCTCTGCACAGCTGCCACGATGCTGCCCTCGGGGCGGGCCCTGGAGGAGCTGCTGGTCCACAAGGAGGAGGAGTGGCGGGCGTTGCAGGCCCACCGCGCCCAGCTGCAGGGCTCTGCTCTGCAGGACACGCAGCGCCAGCTGGAGGAGGCGCAGGGCCGGCTGCGACGTCTGCAGGAGGACTTCGTCTACAACCTGCAGGTGCTGGAGGAGCGGGACCGCGAGCTGGAGCGCTACGATGCCGCCTTCATCCAGGCCCGGCGTGCGGAGGAGGCCCGGCAGGCAGAGGCCAGCGAGCTCAAGATCGAGGCGGCCAAGCTGAGGCAGGCGCTGGCCCGCGAGGCCCGGCGGGTGGAGGAGCTGCAGGAGCAGCAGCAGCTGATGACGCGGGAACACCGCCGGGAGCTGGAGCGTGTGCACAGGTGAGCTGCAGGCGAGCTGCCCCCTGGCTGTGCTGGGCTGGGCGCTGGCCGCTGGCCGCGGGGCTCGTGGCCTCGTGTGCAGAGGCTTGTGAGGTCTGTGCACACGGCCCCGACCGTAGACTTACTGAGCAAACATGAACAAGCGTGGCTCTTGCTGGGTGTCAGTGTCGTGCGGAAGCCATGGGAGACTGATGGCAGTGTGTGGGCTTGTTTTCATTCACTTCACATCTGCAGTATTTTAATTAAACACATTCAGGCTCACTGTTACCTTCAGGAGGTGAAGAAACATTCATTCAGAACTAAATGGGCTGACCTCAGTCACATCGACCCACGGGCCCACACACTGGGACCTCGGGCACGTCAACAGGGACCCGCGTGCTGCGACCTCAGGCAGGCACGTCAACAGGGACCCGCGTGCTGTGACCTTGGGCATGTCTTTGAAACACATCTTTTAAACAGTTGCCGGGCACCTGCAATGTGCTGGCCCGCTGCTCACATGTCGGCTGCCCACTTACACGGAGGGGTTCAGACAGCAGCAGTTGGGTTTCTGCAGCCTTGCTTGGTGTGGATGCGTCTTACCTGCAGGAGCCAATGTCTCTCTGAATAACCTACAGGTGTAGTTTCTGAAGTCCCTGCAGCTGGCCTGGCCTGTCACAGAGCCGCCATCTTGGGGAAGCATGGGGTATGTTGCTTCAGTGTCTCTCCCAGTCCAGGTGGAACTCCCCAGGTCGTTTCTGTGCGAGCAGTGCTGCCGAGTAGGATTGTCCACACACACACACCACCCACGGGTGTGAAGGAGCCAGAGAGCTCACGTAGTGGGGAAAGGGTCCTGGTGCCCTTTTACCCTGACATTCAGTTGTCTCCAACTCACTATTGAAACGTGTGCTCTGATGGAGTTGTGGGTCAGGGAAGGGCATTCGACGTGGCTGTTGTTACCATACTCTGCAAACCTTTTGCCATCAAATTGATTCCGACTTATAGAGCCCCATCTTCCTGCCATGGAGCAGCTGGTGGGTTTGAACCACCAACCTTCCGGTTAGCAGTCACGTGGCTTAGGCACTGTGCCACCAGCGCTCCTTGTGCTGTCACAGTGCCTTCCATGACAATACAGGTTCCATTCCTTGTGGCCACAGTTGGAAGGCATTCAAAGCATCTTACAAAACGTGTTTTAAATTATTTTATGGGTGTCTCCTTGGGTTTTTGTCTCTCTGTCTCTGGTGTTACAGCTTGCTCTCCGTCTCCTGGGTCTAGGAGGTTCTCAGCATCCAAAGGACACACTCTGCTCCTGGCTCTTGATGGTAGTGAGGTCCCCTTTTCCAGTTCTAGGATTGGCTCCCGTTATGCCTAGTGGGATGGCAGAACTGACCAAACCCCTTGCTAGTGTTCCATACACCTTATTTGCGTGGTCCTGCTTTATTTGCATTATTATCAGGCTGACTTATCGCCTTGTTAGGGTTGCATAGTCCCGTTCAGTCATTCTGCAGGCACCCCGAGACCATGGCTAGGTAGCCGTGCGCTAGAACTCCCTGCAGTGCACTCAGCCACCTTCGTGCTACTACTGAGTCCATCCGGTTCACCTTGTGTTTCGGTTACTTATTTTCAGTTCTCAGGTTTTCCTCTGGCTCTGTGCTGTGTCTTCTTTTCCTTTGCTGAGATGTTCTTTTCCCCCATTTGTGTGAAGAGTGTACTGGGTCTCGTGCTGAAGCGTTTTTGTGATGGCTGCTTTAAAACCTTTGTCAGGTAATTCCAGCACCTGTGTCACCTCTTTGTTGTATCTGCTGACGTCTCTCCTCATGTGAGCTGAGGTTTTCCTGGCTCTGGGTCCTGAGTCTTGGGGTGGCACATGACTTGTTTATTGTAGTCAGGTCTGTGTTTGTTGTTGGGTGCAGTCGAGTCAGTTCTGACTCATAGTGACCCCACGTACAACAGAACGAAACACTGCCCGGTCCTAAATCAGCCTCACTGCTGCTGCTGTGTTTGAACCCATCAACACAGAGCAGTTTGAGAGAAATACAACAGTAAGGCTGAGTTTTCTAAGGTGGCTCTTAAGTCTGACTGGCCTTAAATGCACTGGTGACTTTACCTCCACTGGTAAAGAGGGTGCTGCTAATCCGTGATGTGAGGTACAGTGTTAATGTGGAAAATGGCACCACCAGTAGATCAAGTGTTGGCGAGAAGCGAGGCTCTGGTGACTGCATGTTTGATATTTCCTATGATTTTGTCAGAATGAGAAGTATAAAGAAGCTGGTTGGTTTGTCCTACTTACGCTAGACAAAGTGGTGAAAGAATGAGATGAGCTCAGGGTTTGAGAGTCACAGCTCAAGCTCCTCGTAAAAGCCAAAACCAAACTCATTGCCATCAAGTCAGCTCCGACTCATAGCAACCCTCTTTGGGCTTCCGAGGCAATAAATCTTTACGGAAGTAGATTGCCCAGTCTTCCTTCCAAGGAGTGGCTGGGGGTTTGAACTGCCAACCTTCTGGTTAGCAGTCAAATGCCTTAGGCACTATGCCACAAGAGTTCCTTTAAGCTCCTCATAAAAGACCCCAATGTTGCCATTCATGCCCTGAAAGAAAGCCTTGTCTGTTGGAGTAAGAAAGCTGATACTGCCAAAAAACAAACCCAGAGTCATATCGTAGGAGCGACAGAACGCCAACACCAACTGAATTCCCAGCCTTGAACAGTGTCTGAAGTTGAAGCAAGGGCATTGATTGGGAAGAAATGGGGTCCTGAAACTTGGGATGGACACATATGGGCAGATAGTCAGGAAACTGGGGACATCGAGCCCCTAAGTTCTATTGAATCACTCCTGCCAGTGGAACCAGCCCTCTTAACTCCATTCGATGAGGCTCACCCAGCTGTAAACTGATGAGTCTATATGAGATATCACCTAGGATGGCATCTGGGGTGTTATGTGGGCCATCACCTGAGGCGGATGGCTTACAAAGCATTACTGAGTGTTCCCACCACTCATGTTTACTTCTAGACCTATGGCTAGACTTAAGCCCCAGTGAGCCCCAAAGGTGAAGTGTGACCCAGGAAGAGGTACACGTCTTAGGCTAGTTCTCTAGAGAAGTAAAAACCAGTAAAGTGTGTGTGTGTGTGTGTGTGTGTGTAAATAAATAAATATACATTTATATATATGTATATACAGAAGCTCTGGTGACGTAGTGCCTAAGGCATTTGACTGCTAACCAGAAGGCTGGTGGTTCAAACCCAGCAGCCACTCCTCAGAAGAAAGATTGGGCAATCTACTTCCATAGTGATACTGCCTCAGAAACCCAAGGAGGGGTCGCTATGAGTGTTTATATGTATATACACACACAAATATATGCAGAGAGAGAGGGAGACGTTTATGTCAGGAAAATGGCTCCCACAGTTATGGAGGCCGGCAAGTCCCAAGTTCCTGCATCAAACATGAAGCCAGAGGCTGTTCCCCACTTCCACAGCTGCAGAGGCTGCCGGGCTAACGACTGGCAGGCGGCATAGCAGGCTGCTGACGTGGGTGGGTGATGAGTCCACGATCAGCAGGCAGAATGGCAGACTGTTGGCTCCTGGGATAGTTGTAGGAACGACATAGGAGGCAGACTGTGCCCCCAAGGCAACTGCCTTTCAACTGCTCAAAGCATGTACATCAACGCATCATGGCAACAACCACACAACTTCTTACACCGCTCAGAATCATGGTCCGGCCAAGTTGACGTCCAACCTTAACTATCACAGTGCACTACACCCCAAAAGAACTGCTTGATTCTTCTAGTTTGTACGACAGAGACCTGGAGCATGTGTGTGGGAACAGCTAATAAAGGTGTGCGTAGTGGTGCAAGGAGCATAGTGACGCATCAGTCTGAGTTTATTGATAAGGGCCCACTAAGCACAGACTCTACTCTGTTTCAGCTCGAGAGGTTGGAAAAGGATCTACTAGTTATTTGCTTGGTTCACTGAGGCAGGGATTAAGCAGTGGCCCACATGAATCGAGTGGAAGTGCCAGACCTGCCTTGGGATGCTGTAGAGGAGGGTTCCCAGGGCTCAGGGAAGCTGGCGCGTTAGAGTGCCTTTATCCGTTTAGACCCACAGACCCACCCAGGGAGTCCTCAGCAGACATGACTTTTACCGCCATGGTGGGGAACAAATTAATGAAGGGAGCCCCAGCCCCCTTGAAGGTGCTGTGATTGCTGTTTTGTGTAGACCAGATTTGATGGTGAAAACTGCCCTAATTGAATTAAGACAGCTAACTACAATGGTGCTGGTTGGACCCTGCAGTGATGGGGGCCAGTGTTGTAGTTGTTATTGTTAGGTGCTGTCGAGGCGTCTCAGACTCATAGCGACCCCACGCACAGCAGAACGAAACACTGCCCGGTCCCGCGCCAGCTCCATGATCCTTGCTGTACTTGAGCCCATCGCTGCAGCCACTGTGTCATTCCATCTTGTTGAGGGCCTTCCCCTCTTTGTCAACCCTCTACCTTACCAAGCATGATATCCCTCTCCAGGGAATGGTCCCTTCCTACAACATGACCAAAGTAGATGAGACAAAGTCTAGCCATTCTTGCTTCCAAGGAGCATTCCGTCTACAGACCACAACCCCTTGGATGATGGGGAGACCAGGTCCCCTTGAGTAAGAGCCCCACTACACTGGCAGAAATTTATCTTGTTAATCTTTTCCCAGCTTTTCCCAAGGGATCAACAGCCTTTCATAAGAGTGACTGTTTATTGGGGGAAAGGAAATAATCAGACTTACTGTGGGTTACTGGACACAGGCTCTGAATTGACACTATTCAGTAGACCCAAAATGTCACTGTGGACCACCAGTTAGAGCAGGGTCGAGAGTGGTTGTCAAGTTATTAATGGAGTTTTAGCTCAGGTCTGTCTCACCATGGGTCCCTGAACCTATCCTGTAGTGATATTTTTTGTTTTGTTTTTTTGAGCACCGCAAACATTTATTTTCAGCTGTTACTTCCTGTCCAAGTATCATACAGGAACTGGGAATTTTAATTAATGCTTGTCATTGGCAAACATGGTTGACTCCGTATGTGCTGTGGTTCACTTGCCACCAGCTGTTAGTCATCTGAGGTATAAATAGCCCAAGCACGGGACGCCGTCTCGAGCCCCAGCACAGAACCCTCCCTCGGCTTTAGAATCATTTGGACCAGACAGCAGTATGGCCTTCGCACAGAGTTCTGTTTCACAGAATGTGTTGTTATGTGACACATGACTGCACAGCCAGGGCCGGGCAAGCAGTAACGGGCTTACGAATCATCAGGGAAAATTCTGCTTAGTGAGGGGAGCAAACTTTTAACTATGTGCTGGCCTGTGAAAGCTGCCAAGGGAGGCTACAGAATTCCCAGCTTTGGACATATTCAAAGTTGAGTTCAACCCCAGGGATGGGTTTGCCCTAATGCTGGCCACAACAAAGTAAGTCACTACTGTTACCAGGTGGTTTCTAAGCAGGGTGTTACCCCGTTTCCACGTGCTTGCTCTTTTTCCGTTTACCTTCCTATTGTTGGTTCTGATTTTACAGCATTGTGATCTGAGAAGATGCTTTGCAGTATTTTGATGTTTTTAAATGTATTGAGGCTTTGTGGCCTGACATGCTCTGTTCTGGAGAATGTTCCATGTGTGCTGGAAAAGAATGTATGTTGGTGACGTGCTCTGTAGATGTCCATAAAGTCAAGTGAGTTGATTGCTTTGTTTAGTTCTTCTCTGTCCTTTTTGAGTTTCTTTCTGATTGTTCTATTGTTCTTTGAAAATGTTGCATTAAAGTCTCCTACTATTACTATGGAGTTGTCTATTTCTCTTTTCAATTCTGTTAAAGTCTGATTTATATATTGTGGGGCTCTTTCATTAGGTGCCTAAGTATTTATTATGGTTGTGTTCTCTTGTTCAGTTGATCCTTTGATCATTATATACTGTCCTTCCTTGTCTCTTATGGTCATTTTTGTCCTAAACTCTATTATTACCAGAAATTAATATTGCTACCCCTGCTTTTTAATAGGTTTTTATCTTTGTGTCTAAGGTGTGTCTCTTGTAGGTAGCATATGGATGGGCCATATTTTCTCATCCATTCTGCAATTCTGTCTTTTGATTGCTGCATTTAATCCATTTACATTTGGTATAAATATCAAGAAGTATGAATTTATTGCTGTAATTTTGTGTGTGTGTGTGTGTGTGATGGTGCCGATATCTTTATTCCATAAAATTTTCTGTGCTGAGCTCATTTTGTTTATGGATTTTTTTATCCTTTCCTTCACTGCCATTGTTTTAATGTTTACTAAATATATACGTGACTTTCTTCCTTTTTATTTAATGAGAAGGTTTATTAATTTTCTTCATTGTTAGTCTGAGTTTTGTTATTTTCTTCCCAAGTTTAAAATAGTCCATTCTGTATAAAAAAAAAAATGTCTTCTTCTCCATTTAGAAGTTCTGTAACTACACTATTTATTCCCTCTTTTTTGCTTAGTAGTTGTTGTCATTTACAGATTGATGTCTCTGGTTCCCAGTTTTCAGTTTTGTAGGTTACTTTGGATACATATATATCTGTGTTGGTTTCTAGGTGATATAATCATGTGTTTTAGTCTCAGGCTGTTGCCTGCTGTTGTTGGTTCTCTGTCCAAAAGGCTCCCATTAGCAGTTCTTGTAAGATTGGTCTGGTTTTTACAAATTCCCTTAAATTTCTGTTTATCTGGAAATGTCCTAATTCAGCTATCATAGTTGAGGGACAGTTTTGCAGGGTATATAATCTTTGGTTGGCAGTATTTTTCTTTCAGGGTTTTATTTATGTCATCTCTTTGCCTTCTCACCTGCATAGTTTTTGCTAAGAAATCTGGTCCAAATAAGAGTTTAGTTTTATTGGTTGCCCTTTGTAGGTAACTTTCCATTTTTCTCATGCTCCTTTCAGGATTCTTTCTTTGTCTTTGGTTTTGGAAAGTTTGATTATGATATATCTCAGTGATTTTATTTTGGGGTCTGTATTGTTTGGGGTTCGTTGAATTTCTTGAATGCATATTGCAGTGCAGTGAATTGTATAATATGGCCCTTCTAGCCACCATCCTCCATTGTGTGCTGTATTGTAAATCCTAGTCTCTATGCCTGTTGAGGGTGGGATGGATATCTAGTCCCACCTGGCTGGAGGGTGTGACTCAAGTTGCCACCCTTAGCTTCCGTGAGGGTATATATAGGACTGTTCTGGGAAAGTTCGCTCTCTTGCTCCAGTTCTGTGTTTGGTTTGTCCTCATCTCACCCCTGGACTTGAGACAGCAGCCATCATCTGATTCACCAATTTGGGTTCACCAACCCCTGCAACCACATGAGTTGGGGGAATCCTTCAGACCTACCCACACACTGGGGACTTGCCAGCCTGCCACCCTCCCAACCTCTGCCATCACCATGTGAGGTGTTTCCTTGGGAGTTTATGAGTTCTGTGAGATGTTACAGCAAAATACGGAACCCTAAGACAGGAGGGAGATTACTAAGGGGAGGAGAAGGAGTTGGTGTCAGAAATGATGGAGTGGTATGGTAGCTTGGAAAAGTTAGACACTTGGGACATCTTTAACCTCCTCCTCAAAGGGACTGGCCATGTGCTGATCTTTCAAAAAGAAATTATTGAAGCACGTATCTTCTTGTTTTTCCTCATGTTAGGGAAGTTCTTTTCCAAAAAAATCTTTGACAACTTATGTATGGTTTTGGAATTCTGATCACATGTTAGTTATTTTCCTGATGGTGTTCCATGTAAATCTTAGGTTTTCTTCTTCCCCCTGCCCTTTTTCTTTTTTTGGTTCTTTTTCTTTTTTTGGTTCCTTTTCTGATTGTTCCCTTAATAAAGTAGATTTGATTTCAGTCTCACTAATTCTGTCTTCCATTGATTCAGTTCTACTCCTTTGCCCTTTCAATGTGTTACATATTTCTAGTATTAATCTTCTGGATTTCTAATTGCTGTTTTTATATGGTTTCTAATTGCTCATTTATTTTGTCAGTTTGTTCTTGTTTTGTTTTCCTAAATGCTCTGGAATTTTGTCTGTGTTTTCCTTTGAGCTGTCTCTCAATCCATTGAAGATGTTGTTGTTAGGTGCCGTCGAGTTGTCTCCAACTCATAGCGACCCTTTGTACAGCAGAATGAAACACTACCCAGTCCTGTGCCACAATTCCTACTATATCTTGGCCCATCACTGCAGTCACTGTGTCAATCCATCTTGTTGAGGGCCTTCCCCTTTTTCGTTGACCCTCCACTTTACCAAGTATGACATCCTTCTCCAGAGGATGGTCCCTTCTGACAACATGACCAAAGTATGTAAGATGAAGTATGGCCATTCTCGCTTCCAAGGAGCATTCTGACTGCACTTCTTCCAGGACAGATCTGTTAGTTCTTTTAGCAGTCCACGGTACTTTCAGCATTCTTAGCCAACACCACAGTTCAAAAGCATCAACTCTTCTTTGATCTTCCTTATTCATTGTCAAGCTCTCACATCCATATGAGGCGATTGAAAATACCATGACGCATCTTAGTCTTCAAGGAGACATCTTTGTTCTTCAGTACTTGAAAGAGGTCTTTTGCTACAGATTTGCCCAATGCAACATGTCTTGATGTCTTGACTGCTGCTTCCATTGGAATTGATTGTAGAACCAAGCAATATGAAGTCTTTGATAGCTTCAGTCTTTTCTCCATCTATCATGATGTTGCTTATTGGTCCAGTTGTGAGGATTTTTGTTTACTTTATATTGAGGTGTCATCTGTATTGCAGACTGCAGTCTTTAATTTTTATTAAAGTAAGTCATCTTACTTTCAGCAAGCAAAGTTGTGCTGTCTGCATATTTCAGGTTGTTAATGAGCCTTCCTCCAATCCTGATGCCACATTCTTCTTCAAATAGTCCAGCTTCTCAGATTATTTAATCAGCATACAGATTGAATAAGTATGGTGAAAGGATACAACCCTGACACATTCCCTTCCTGGCCTTAAACCTTGCAGTATCCCCTCATTCTACTTGAATGACAGCCTCCTGGTCTATGTACAGGTTCCTCATGAGTGCAATTAAGTGTTCTGGAATCCCCATTCTTCTCAATGTTATCCACAGTTTGTTGTGATCCACACAATTGAATGCCTTTGCATAGTCAATAAAACACAAATAAACATCTTTCTGGTATTCTTTGCTTTGAGCCAAAATCCATCTGACATCAGCTATGATATCCTTCACACCACGTCCTCTTCTGAATCCAGCTTGCATTTCTGGAAGCTCTCTGTCAATATACTGCTGCGACCGTTTTTGAGTTATCTTCAGTAAGATTTTACTTGCGTGTGATATTAATGATATTGTTTGACAATTTCCACATTCTGTGGGATCACCTTTCTTTGGAATGAGTACAAATATGGATCTCTTCCAGTCAGTTGGCCAGGTAGCTGTCTTCCAAATCTCTTGGTATAGATGAGTTAGTGCCTCCAGTGGGGCATCCATTTGTTGAAACATCTCAATGGGTATTCTGTCAATTCTGGGAGCCTTGTTTTTTGCCAGTTCCTTCAGTGCAGCTTAGACTTCTTCCTTCAGTACCATTGGTTCCTGATCATATGCCACCTCCTGAAATGGATGATCATGTATCAATTCTTTTTGGTATATTGACTCTGTGTATTCCTTCCATCTTCTTTTGATGTTTCCTACATTATTCAACATATTGCCTGTGGTAGTTAAGGTTGTGTGTCCACTTGGCTGGCCTGGTTGAGTGGCTGGGCATCTGGATGTAGTATTCCCCATGATGAGACTGGTCATCAACTCTGTGGTGGAATCTACTGTGAGCAGGCTGCCTTAGGGATGTGGTCTGCTTCCTGTATGTAAGGAGATGTCTTGGGGAATGGTCTCTAGCTTATGGCACTCTTTAACCCTGCATGTAGCCATGTCATTGTTTAGCAGCCTGCCATGTTCTGCCTACCTTGGAACTTTTAATGGACTTGAATTAATGTTTGCCGTGTGGTTTGGTAACATCGGGACTGTGCCATTTTATCTGTTGACCTTGGGCTTGTTAGCCTCAGCAGCCATTAGCTGCCTGAGTGAAGAGATGCCTCTAGCTTCAGTGGGCCAGGAGCAAGAGGCAGAGCTGAAGCCCAAGGTCTAGGGGCTTTCACCCAGCTCCTAGAGCCTGGCACTTTGAACTTGGACTTAAAGCCTCCAAATTATAAGAATAAACTCCTGTTTGTTAAAACCATCCCATTTGTGGTATATTCTTGTCAGAGTGGCACTAGGTAACCGCAACATTGCCCACGGAATCTTTCAATATTGGAATTCAAGGCTTAAATTTTTTCTTCAATTCTCTCAGCTTGAGAAATGCTAAGTGTGTTCTTCTCTTCTGGTTTTCCAACTCCAGTTATTTGCACATTTCATTATAATAATTGACTTTGTCTTCTCGAACTGCTCTTTGAAATCTTCTGTTCAGCTCTTTATCCTGTCAATTTTTCCATCCGCATTAGCTACTCTCATTCAAGGGCAAGTTTCAGAGTCTCTTCTGATATCCATTTTGGTCTTTTCTTCCTTTCCTATGTTTTTAATGCTCTCTTGCTTTTTTCATGTATGATGTTCTTGATGTCATCCCACAGTTCCTCTGGTTTTCGGTCATTGGTGCTCGGTGCATCAAATCTTTTCTTTAGATGGTCTCTAAATCCAGGAGGGATATAATCAAGGTCATATTTCAGCTCTTGTGGACTTCTTTTAATTGTCCTCAGCTTCACCTTGAACTTGCATATGAGCAGTTGATGATCTGTTCCATATTCAGCTCCTGGCCTTGTGTTGGCTGAAGGTACTGAGTTTCTCCATTGCCTCTTTCCGTAGATGTAGTCAGTCTGATTCCTGTGTACTTCGTCTGACCAAGTCCACATGTATAGCCACCATTTGTGTTGTTGAAAAAAGATATTCACGATGAATAAGTCGTTGGTCTTGCAAAGTTCTGTCATGCAATCTCCAGCAACATTTCTATCACCAAGTCCATATTTTCCAACTACTGGTGATTCTTCTTTGTTTCCAGCTTTTGCATTCCAGTCATGTTCAGTCAATTTCAGACTGGAGAAGTTGGTAAAAAAACTTCAATTTCTTCATGTTTCATGGCTTTGTTGGTTGGTGCGTAAATTTAAATAATAGTAGTATTAACCGGTCTTCCTTGTTGTTGTTATATGCCATAGAGTCGGACCTGACTTATAGCGACCCCTCCTTGGGTTTCTGAGACAGTATCACTACAGAAGTAGATTGCCCAACCTTCCTTCTGAGGAGCGGCTGGTGGGTTTGAACCGCCAGCCTTCTGGTTAGGAGTCAAGTGCCTTAGGCACTATGCTACCAGAGCTCCTGGTCTTCCTTGTAGGTGTATGGGTATTGTCTTATCACTGATGGTGTTGTACTTCAGGACAGATGTTGAAACAGTCTTTGTGATGATGAATGTGACACCATCCCTCTTCAATTTGTCATTCCCGGCATAGTAGATCACATGGTTGTCTGATTCAGAATGGCCAAAACCAGTCCATTTCAGCTCACTAGTGCCTAGGATATTGATCTTTATTCATTCCATTTCATTTTTGACAACTTCCAATTTTCCTAGATTGATATTTTGTACATTCCACATTCTGATTATTAATGGATGTTTGGAGCTGTTTCTTCTTGAGATGTGCCACATCAGCAAATGGGGGTCCTGAAAGCTTTCCTATGCACATCATTAAGGCCGGCTCTACTCTGAGGAGGCAGCTCTTCTCCAGTCATATTTTGAGTGCTTTCAGACCTGAGGGGCCCACCTTCCAGCACTAGATCACACAGTGTTTCACTGCTGTTCATAAGGTTTGCACTGGCCGGTTCTTGGAGAAGTGGATGGCCCACTCCTTCTTCCAAGTCTGTCTTAGTCAAGAGGCTCTGCTGAAATGTGTCCACCATGTGTAACCCAGCTGGCATTTGAAACACCGGTGGTATAGCCTCCAGCCTCATAGCAATACTCAACCCACCACAGTGGGACAAACTGACAGGCAGCTTTGCTCCCCTAGCTGTTCTGCACTGCTCTGCTCATTTCTTGTCTCCTCCACCCTGCTCGCTTACCCAGCCTACCCCAGGGGCAAGCACCCACCTTCTACTCGTCCAGGACTGGCTATCTGCGGCCCAGGGGCGGCTCCATGCATGGCCAACACCCGCCCTCCACTGGTCCCATGGCTGGCTTACTGCAGCCTTATCTTGATGGGTAAGGAAGAAGTATTGATGACTCTAGACTCATTGGTAAGATCTTGTGAGGCTCTTTTTGTGAGTGGCCATCTGTTTTGAGGGTAGTGCTTGAGTCCAGGTCGGGGGTAGACAACCAGCTTCCTGATAATGCCCAGGTGAGAGTGAGGCCTCACCACACATCATTGCATTGCCACTGGTGGGGCACTGACGGAGGTATAAATGTGAGGGGAGTGATGTACTGTCTTGTTGCCACCAGGTGGGGGTGGAACTTCTGGAAAACCCACCAACACCGTCCTGCACCATCTCGGTGTGTCAGGTGTACCCCACAAATGTATGCTGTGGTGGCCGTTCACTGTATCTGTCCTCACTGCTGTGTTTCATCACCACAGTGACAAAAATGGTGAAATGGACCGCCATCGGGAACAGTATGAAAAGCTCAAGTGGAAACTGGAGAGGAGACTCCAGGAGTTCGATGGGGAGCTTGCGTTGCAGAAGCAGGTGCGTGCCTTGGAATCGAGTCCTATGTCAGGACTCCGCTGCCTGCCCTGTGACACCTACATTGTAAGGAGTGATAGAAAGATGGCCACTTTATTCACTGAACCTCTTACCTGGTCAGCAGAGGTCAAGGTACAGGGCAGATGTCCACGCTGGTAGGCGATTTAGAGGGAGCTGTGCTGGGCATCTGCAGTCCTCCTTGTGGGGCTCCTGGAGTGCTGTCTGTCCTCAGAAATGAGCATGCAGCATTTCCTGAGTTTAGGAAAACAATACACAGTACACACTAGAGTTACTTACTGTAGAAAAAGGATGGAAACTCAAATTGTCATAACTGGTTCTTTCAACAGAGCAATGATTAATTGTAAGTGTGTGTGCAGATTTGTCAATCCACAGGTGACTCTCAAACCTGCCACCAAGATTTGTCTTGTTGTTGTTGTTGTTGTTATGTGCCGTCGAGTTGGGCCCGACTCATAGTGACTCATAGTGATCCCCCCTTGGGTTTCTGAGGCGGTATCACTACGGAAGTAGATTGCCCACCCTTCCTTCCGAGGAGTGACTGGTGGGTTTGAACCGTCAGCCTTCTGGTTAGCAGTCAAGTGCCTTAGACACTATGCCACCTAGATTTGTCTTGGAGCCTTTGAAACAACCTGCATCCAAGAGAATCGCTCTGCTGGAAAGTTGGCTGAAAGATGGCTTCTGACTGGATTCCACGTTTGGTGATGCCGCATGTACGCAGGTGTAGACATGAAGGTGGTGCCGTGTGTGGATGGGTACAGACATGAGGATGGTGCTATTTCTTTGCAGGTGTAGATGTGAGGGCAGTGCTGTGTGTGTGGGTTTAGACATAAGGGCGGTACCGTGTGTGTGCTTGTGTAGGCATGAGCATGGTAATGTGTTTGCAAGTGCAGACATGAGGGCAGTACACGGGAGTAGACATGAGAGCAGTGTCACGTGTGCACAGGGGTAGACGTGAGGGCAGTGCTATTTCTCTGCAGGTGTAGACGTGAGGGTGGTGTCGTGTGTGCAGGGGTAGACGTGAGGGCAGTGCTATTT
>NW_006921605.1:1152348-1166263 GCF_000298275.1 Orycteropus afer afer
GGGCAGTGCTATTTCTCTGCAGGTGTAGACGTGAGGGTGGTGTCGTGTGTGCAGGGGTAGACGTGAGGGCAGTGCTATTTCTCTGCAGGTGTAGATGTGAGGGTGGTGTCGTGTGCGCAGGGGTAGACGTGAAGGCAGTGCTATTTCTCTGCAGGTGTAGACGTGAGGGTGGTGTCGTGTGTGCGGGGGTAGAAGTGAGGACAGGAAGGAACCATCAGGATGTCTGGTGTGTCTGTCTAAGAAGTGAAGGCCCCTCCCACGTAGGCCATGTAACTTGAGAAGAGGGGAGCTGGAGGCTCTGGTGGGGGGGGCATCGCAGTCTGCAGGCAGTGTTCCCAGCGAGGACCTCCTGGGACCCGGGACTCTGGTGTGACTCTGAGAGGGCCGACCATCGCATGCAGCCCTCCTTCTCTGAGCATGCAGTGGAGTGTGCAGAGGAGGAAGCTGGGGGGTTACCGTTCCTCCCTGCTCCTCCCCAGGGAAGGGTGGGAAGTGCTGCCACCGAACCTCCACTCGCACTGTGGTCCACAGCCACCTCGGGCCCTGGGTACTCGCCGTTATTAATTGGGGCTCTTGCACACCCTCTTGTAAAAATCAAAGGTCTCTTGCATGCTGCCCACAGGGACCAGGCGTCTCTCGCACGCTGCCCACGGGGACCGGGGGTCTCTCGCACACCTCCTGCGGGGACCGGGGGTCTCTCGCACGCCTCCTGCGGGGACCGGGGGTCTCTCGCACGCCTCCTGCGGGGACCGGGGGTCTCTCGCACGCCTCCTGCGGGGACCGGGGGTCTCTCGCACGCCTCCTGCGGGGACCGGGGGTCTCTCGCACGCCTCCTGCGGGGACTGTGGGTCCCTCGCATGCTGCCTGTGGGGACTGGGGTCTCTCGCATGCCACCTGCAGGGACTGGGGGTCTCTCACATGCCACCCGTGTGGACTGGGGGGGTCCCTTTGTGTCCCCCTTAGATCTGGGGCCCTGCGCCTCGTAGGAGAGCTCTCTGAGTGGACCAACAGGGCAGGTTGGACGTGAAACCTGAGGTGTGACTTGTACAGGGCTTGCAGACTAGATGAAGCCTTTCCTCCTGATTGGCCAGCAGGCAAAGGTGTCGAAGCTGCTGATGAGAAGATGGAAGATCGATTGACTAGTCCATTGTCTGCCAGGTGGTCACTGGCTGTGGAGCACGTGCCGGCCCTCTTTGGGGCTCACACTCGGGGGGCACTGTTAATAACTGAGGCTGGAGGGGAGAGATGTGGCTTTCAGAGGGCCTGACCCTCTGGGGAGAGGGCAAGGTGGGAGGAGCAGGCGACATTTAAAGGAGGCGGTCGAGAGGGGCCTGCGCACAGATCTAAGGAGGAGAGCGCCACGGCCACCTGCTGGGGCGGCAGAGCTCAGCCAAGGGAAGCGGGGGCTGGTGCCTGCTAGGGAGCTCCAGGGTCCAGATGGTGAGGCCTGAGCTTCTGGGGTCTACACAGAGGAGTGGTGGGATGGAATCCCGTTGCCAGAGGTCACCTGCTTGTTGGGTTGAGCACAGGCAGGGACCCTGCTGCGGCCCCTGGGCGAGGTGGTAGGCTCAGGCAGCAGAGCCCGTGACACTGATGAGGACCGTGGTTGGGAGGGGCAGCCAGGACACGGGCCATGGGGTTGAGCTAGGAGGTAGTTGGGGTGCAGCTAGGCAGGGAGCACATGGCTTGACTTGATCTCTGAGCAGGTGGACTTTGCAGGTTCATCAGCCTGTGGGGATCCCATGTGTGGGGCTGGGGCCGACTGGGGTCACTACTGGCACAGAGTTAGGCAGAGTGATCATTCAAGAGAGCTGACTGGAGACACACAGGAGGTGTGGAGCAACAAGACCATGGAACCATAGTGGGTACGGCGGCCTGAGGGCTGAGCACGGGCACAGTGGGGCAGCAGCCTTCTCTGTGGGTTAAGCCTCCATTTCTGTGTGGGTCTGTCCTGGACTGTGTGCTGCCTGGAAGCCTTGGTCCTTGTGGGCTCAGCTCTGCTGCATGCTCCATTTCTCACGCTCTGCCCCCCAGTGGCCGCGGAGTGGAGCTGTGCCCCGTCTTTCTCTCACCCTGTCCCCCAGTAGTTGTGGTGTGGAGCTGCGTGCTCCATTTCTCACACTTTGCACCCAGGGCTCTTGGGACATCCTCTGTCACAACAAACGTCCCCTTTCCCTCTGGTTTAAGACAGCTGGTAAAATCAGGGTAGACATCAGGGCGGACGAGGAGGAGTGGACCAGCTTCCTCATCAGTCCTGTGTTGTCCCCTCTGTCTTGCTTCTCCTTGTCACCACCCTCAGACCATTGGACTAAGGAGGACCCAGCAGCAGTGAGGCTAGCTAAGGGCACCCCCTGGTGGGAGAGCCAGGTACACCCCAGGGCCACTAGGGAAGCATCTGTTTTAGCAGTTCAAAGCTGCGTATACCACGTGATGGCTGTATTACATGTGAAGCAAAACACGTGGGCCCAGAGGGGGGCATAGACTGAGCCACCTCCACTGTGCAGACAGCAGGCAGCCCTTCGGTGCTGATGTGCAAACCTATGGTGGTAGGCCCTTGCTGTGAGGTCATTGGCCCCCAGTGGACAGTGGCCTCCCATTCCTGGCCTCCTGGGTGCTGGCCAGCTTCTGCTGTGGTGACTGATGGTCCTGCGGGGCCTGCCCTCACTGGTGCCCTTCTTACCCAGGAGCTCCTGCTGGAGTTTGAGTCTGAGATGCAGAGAAGGGTGCATGAGTGCCACCTGCAGGCCGACGCCATGAGCAGTGTGGTCCTGACGCAGGAGCTCAAGGTAACCGGCACCTCCTTGTGCAGCTTCTTCTCACCAGTGGTGGTGAGAGCCCCTGTGTGGTAGGCAAGGCAGCCTCTGAGCTGAGAGACCAGCTATCTCCTCTGGGCCTGGGGGGGGTCCCATGCACAAGGGGCAGGGGGTGCGCATGAGGAGCGCAGTGCCCTGACAGGACAGCTCCTGCCACAGCACCCAGCACACTGTCCCTGAGTCAGTGGAGAAGCGCCCTCCCTCCAGCTAAACCCCCAAACCTCATGCCTGATGTTAGCCTGTGATACCCTGTGACCGCGTCTCTGGCCTTGATGTGGCCGGCTCGAGCTGCGGCCTTTCCCACCTGCTCTGGTGGCCCTGGCAGCAGGAGGGGGACTGGCTGAGGAGGGGCTCTGTGGACCCTGCATGCTGCGTTTATGTTCATAAGTCACCTTCACATTGTTGTTCGGTGCTGTCAGGTTGGCTGCAACTCCTAGCAACCCCACGTACAACAGAATGAAACACACACTGCCCAGCCCTGCGCCAGCCTCACGGTCCTTGCTATACCCAAGCCCATCGTTGCAGCCACTGTGTCGTCCATCACATTGAGGGTCTTCCCTTTTGTGTTGACCCTCCACTTTACTGAGCATGATGTCCTTCCCCAGGGAATGGTCCCTTCTGGCAACATGACCAAAGGAGGTGAGACCAAGTCTGGCCACCCTCGTTTCCAAGGAGCATTCCGGCTGCACTTCCTCCAGGACAGATCTGTTCGTTCTTCTGGCATCCGGGGTGCTTTCAGTATTCTCTGCCAACACCACGACTCAAAAGCATCAACTCTTCTTCAATCTTTCTTATTCATTATGCAGCTTTCACATGCATATGAGGTGATTGAAAATACCATGGCGGGTTAGGTGCACTTTAGTCTTCAAAGCGGACCAGTGCGGAAGGAAGACTGGGCAATCTACTTCTATAGAGATACCGCCTCGGAAGCCCAAGGAGGGGTCGGTATGAGCCAGTGAGTGGGTCTTCAAAGAGACGTCTTTGCTCTTTGGCACTTTGAAGAGGTCTTTTGCAGCAGATTTGCCCAGTGCAATATGACATCTGATGTCTTGAGTGCTTCTTCCATGGGTGTTGATTGTGGATCCAAGTAATAGGAACTCTTTGACAACGTCAGTCTTTTCTCCATTTCTTGTGATGCTGTTTATTGGCCCAGTTATGAGGATTTTTGTTTTCTTTATGTTGAGGTGTAATTCATACTGCAGGCTGTGGTCTTTAATCTTAATCAGTAAGTGCTTCAAGTCATCTTCACTTTCAACAAGCAAAGTTGTGTCATCTGCATATCACAGGTTGTTAATGAGTCTTCCTCCAATCCTGATGCTGTGTCCTTCTTCATATAGTCTAACTTCTCAGATTATTTGCTCAGCGTACAGACTGAATAAGTATAGTGAAAGGATACAACTCTGACACACTCCTTTCCTGGTTTTAAACCATGCAGTATCTGTTTTGGTTACCTAGTGCCCCTGTAACAGAAATACCACAAGTGGGATGGCTTTAACAAACAGGAGTTTATTCTCTTATAATTTTGGAGGTTAGAAGTCTGAGTTCAAAGTGCCAGGCTCTAGGGACTGGGTGAAAGCCCCTCAACCTTGGGCTTCAGCTCTGCCTCCAACTCCTGGCCCACTGACGCTGGAGGCTTTTCTTCATTTAGCTGCTGGCTGTTGAGGCTGACAAGCCCAAGATTGACAAGTAAAAAGGCACAGTCCCATTGTTACCAAACAACACAACAGGTCACTAATTCAAGTCCAGAAAAAGTCCAAAGATGGGCAGGGCATGGCAGGCTGCTGAACAACAACTTGGGTACATGCAGGGTTCAAGCATGCCATAAGCTGGAGACCTTCCTCAAAGCTGCTGCTTATATACTGGAAGAAGCCCCCATCCCTAAAGCAGCTACTCAGCTGCTCCAATAGATTCCACCGAGGAACTGATTGCCAATCTCACCATGGGAAATAAATACATCCAGCTGCCCAGCCACTCAACCAGGCCCGGCCAAGTTAACAGCAGCCTTAATTACCACAATATCCCCTTGTTCTGTTTGAATGACAGCCTCTTGGTCTATGTACAGGTTCCTCATGAGCACAATTAACTGCTCTGGAATTCCCATTCTTCTCAATGTTATCCATTATTTGTTATGATCCACACAGTAAAGTGCTTTTGCGTAGCCAACAAAACACAAACATCTTTCTGGTATTCTTTGCTTCCAGCCAACGTCCGTCTGACTTCGGGAATGATACCCCTCATTCCCTGTCCTCTTATGAATCCAGCTTGTGTTTCTGGAAGTTCCCTGTCAGTACTGCTGCAGCCGTTTTTTGAATTATCCTCAGCAAGATTTTACTTGCATGTGATATGAATGATATTGTTTGATAATTTCCACATTCTGTGGGATTACCTTGCTTTTGAATGGGTACAAATATGGATCTCTTCCAGTCAGTTGGCCAGGTAGTTGTCTTCCATATTACTTGCATTGAAAAGTAAGTGCCTCCTGCGTGGCATCCGTTTGTAGAAGAAACATCTGAATGGGTATTCTGTCAGTTCCTGGAGCCTTGTTCTTCACCAGTTCCTTCAGTGAGGCTTTGACTTCTTCCTTCAATACCATTGGTTCTTGATCATATGCCACCTCTTGAAATAGATGAACATTGAGCAATTGGCATGGTGACTCTGTGTATTCCTTCCATCTTCTTTTGATGTTTCCTGCATCATTCAACATTTTGCTCTTAGAATCTTTCAGTTTTGCAACTTGAAGCTTGAATTTTTTTCTTCAGTTCTTTCATCTTGAAAAATGCCGAGCGTGTTCTTCCCTTTTGGTTTTCTAATTCCAGGTCTTTGCACATTTCATTATAGTAATTGGCTTTGTCTGCTCGAGCTGCTTTTTGAAATCTTATGTTCAGCTCTTTTATCTTGTCATTTCTTCCATTTGCTTAGCTGCTCTCCATTCAAGGGCTAGTTTCAGAGTCTCTTCTGACATCCATTTTGGTCTTTTCTTCCTTTCTTGTCTTTTTAATGACCTCTTGCTTTCTTCATGGATGATGTTCTTGATGGCATCCTATAATTCCTGTTGTTTTTAGTCATTGGTGTTCAATGCATCAAATCTATTCTTTAGATGGTCTCTAATTCAGGAGTGATATATTCAAGGTCATATTTTGGCTCTCATGGACTTATTTTGATTGTCTTCAACTTCAAGTTGAACTTGTATATGAGCACTTGATGGTCTGTTCCACAATCAGCTACTGGCCTGGTTTTGGCTGAAGATATTGAGCTTTTCCATTGCCTCTTGCCACAGATGTAGTCAATCTGATTCCTGTGTACTATATCTGGCAAAGCCACGTGTATAGCCACCATTTGTGTTGTTGAAAAAAGGTACTTGCAATGAATAAGTCGCGTGGTCTTGCAAAATTCTATCATGCCATCTCCAGCATCATTTCTGTCTCATAGGCCATATTTTCCAACTACTGATGATTCTTCTTTGTTTCCAATTTTTGCATTCCAATCACCAGTAATAATCAATACATTATTTGTGTTGTCAATTTCAGACTGCTGAAGCTGATAAAAATCTTTAATTTCCTCATCTTTGGCTTTGTGGTTGGTGCATAAATTTGAATAATAGTAGTAGTAACTGGTTTTCCTTGTAGGTGTATGGATATTATCTTATCACTGACAGCATTGTACTTCAGGACAGATCTTGAAACATCCTTTGTGATAATGAATGTGACATCATTCCTCTTCAATTTGTCATTTCTGGCATAGTAGATCATATGGTTATCTGATTCAAAATGGCCATAACTGGTCCATTTTAGCTCATTAATGCCTAGGAAATTGATCTTTATGTGTTCTGTTTCATTTTTGACAACTTCCAATTATCTTAGACTCATACTTCATATATTCCACATTCTGACTATTAATGGATGTCTGCAGCTATTTCTTCCCATTTTAAGTCATGCCACATCAGCAAATGGAGGTCTGAAAAGCTTTACTCCGTCCTCGTCATTAAGGTTGACTCTGCTTTGGGGAGGCAGCTCTTCCCCAGTCACATTCTGAGTGCCTTCCGACCTGAGGGACTCATCTTCCAGCACTATATCAGACAGTGTTCCAGGGCTGTTCGTACTTTGAGAAGTGGATGGCCCCTTCCTTCTGAGCCTGTCTTAGTCTAGAAGCTCTGCTGAAACCTCTCCACTATGGGTGACCCTGCTGGTATTTGAAGTACCGGTGACTGAGTCTCCAGCCTCACAGTGATACGCCGTCCCCACAGGCTGACAGACAGAGATGAGGGTGGACATTCACATTACATGCTGTAAAGCAGAACAGCTAGAATTCAGGTGGCCTCTTGCATGACGGGCTTGGTGCAGTCTGGCACCAAGGGAGGATGGGGCTTGAGTCCCAAGCACAGGGGTCCTTGGAGGCACTTGGTCTGTATTGGCACCACTGGAGTGTGAGGACATTGTCACTGTTTTACTTCCCCAGTTTTAATTTTTCTGCTCTCTCCCAATCCCAGCTGAGTGGCAATGTTTCCCCCACGTCCTCACTTTACCTCACCCCTGCCTGCTCACCTCACTTCTGCCTCCTTTCCTTACTCCTGCCTCCTCACCTCACCCCCGCCTCCTCACCCCACCCCCGCCTCCTCACCCCACCCCTGCCTCCTCCACCTTGTCCCAGCTGTGTCCTTGTGTACACTTTTTCTGTCTCTCAAAGATGAAACTATTGAAGAAGGAGATTGAGACCCTGAAGGAAGCGAGCACTGAGGCTGCAGAGTCTCTGCAGAGAACGGAGATGACCGTCGTGGAGCTGGAACATGAGGTGGCACGCAGGGACCGTGAGCTGCAGGACCTCACAGCCGTGAAGGATGCCCGGTGTGCGGCAGGGCCTGGGCCTGGGCTGAGCCTTTCTGCCCCTCGGGTTGCTCTTTGCTTGAGTCCTGTCTTATATCTCCTGCTTTCTAGGATCAGGGACTTGGAGGGCAAGCTCTGCTCTGTGCAGCTGACCCGGGCCAAGGAGGAAGAGACATTCCAGAGGAAGTGAGTGCTCTGCCTGTCGATGGAAGGGTGGGTACTGCTGTGCAGAGGCTGGGGCCGCAGACTCACTGCTGTGGGCCTGTTTTACTGCCTGTCAGTGGTCTGAGGGACAGGGACAGGTGCCACTGTGCAAAGCCTGGGGCTGCAGACTCGCTGCTCTGGGCCGGCTTTGCTCTCAGGTCAGGATTCCTCAGTGACACACAAGTAGGTTTCCTAGTGGTCCATTCCCCCCCAACCACCCACTAATTTATCAATTTCAAATTACAGCAACCAATTTCACTTTGGCCCCACAATGGCCTTTATTTTGTGAACCTTTTCAGCAGAATAGTTTTGTTCTTGTGAATCCAGATTTCTCTGATTCCCAGAGCCCCCCTCCCAGTTACAGTGGCAGTTTCCATGCCTCTATGTGGATGGCGTGGCCTCTGTGATCAGCATTTCCAGGTGTCAGTATTCTGTGTGTGGCTCAGAGGCAGGGCCACCCCTTCAAGACCCCACCATAGCCAAGATGTGAAGCAGGCCAGGGCGGAGTGTAGCAGGGCTCAGGGAAGGACAGGTGGGGGCCGGGTGGGATTTGTGGAGGCGTGGGGTTGAGGGTGCATGTGACTCTAGTTGGAAGGACATCCCCGTCTAGGGTGGGTAAAGGATCCCAGGAACCCAAGCAACAGTGTCTTTCTCTGTTGATACTGTGAGAAAAGCCTCCTTTATTCTGCAGAACCCTATGTGACGTGTGGACAGTGCGTGACGTGAAGACAGTACGTGACGCGTGAACACTGCATGATGTGTGGACACTATGTGGACACTGTGTCTCAGTTGATAGTGTGAGAAAAGCCTCCTTTATTCTGCAGAACCCTGCATGACGTGTGGACAGTACGTGACGCATGGACACTGCACAATGTGTGGACACTTGTGTGTCTCAGTTGATACTGTGAGAGAAGCCTCCTTTATTCTGCAGAACCCTGCGTGACGTGTGGACTCTGTGTGATGTGTGGACACTGCGTGACGTGTGAACACTGCATGATGTGTGGACATTGCACAATGTGTGGACACTGTGTGACGTGTGGACACTGTGACTGTGAACACTGCGTGACATGTGGATATTGTGACTGAACACTGTGTGACATGGACACTGCATGACGTGTGGACACTGTACAATGTGTGGACACTGTGACATGTAGACACTGTGATTGTGTAAGCACTGCATGACATTGGATATTGTGACTGTGAACACTGTGTGACATGTGGACACTGCATGACATTTGGATGCTATGACTGAGCACTGCATGACCATGGGCACTGTGTGACATGTGGATACTGTGTCTGTGAACAACGCATGATGTGTGGACACTGCGTGATGTGTGGACACTGTGACGTATGGACACTGCAGAATGTGGATGCTGCGTGACGTGTGGACACTGCATGACGTGTGGGCACTGAATACTGTATGACGTGTGGACACTGACTGTGAACAGTGTGTGACATGCAGAAACTACGTGATGTGTGGGTGGTGTGACAGTGAACATTGCGTGACATATGGACACTGCATGACATGAGGACACTGTGACATGACACTGCATGATGTGTGGACATTGAACACTGTGTGACGTAGGCAGTGTGATTGTGCGAACACTGATCACTGTGATTGTGTGGACACTGCGTGACATGGACACTGTTAACTCTGTGAACACTGCGACATGTGGACACTGTGTGACGTGTGGGCACTGTGTGACGTGTGGATGCTGACTGAACAGTGTGTGACATGTGGATACTGACATGTAGACACTGTGAACACTGTGTGACGTGTGGACAATGTGTAACATAGACACTGCATAACGTGTGGACACTGACTGTGAATACTACATGACCTGTGGACACTGTGTGATGTGTGGGCACTGCGTGATGTGTGGACACTGTGACTGTGTGAACATTGTGATGTGTGACACAGTGAACTCCGCCGTGACGTGTGAACACTGATGTGTGAACACCACCATGATGTGTGGATGCTGTGATGTGTTGACTCTGCTGTGACATGTGGACTCCACCGTGACATGATGTGTTGACTCTGCCATGACTTGTGGATTCCACCATGACATATGAACACTGTGACGTGTGAACTCTGCTGTGACGTGTGGACACTGTGACGTGTGGATTCCACTGTGACATGTAGACACTGTGATGTGTGGACTCCACCTTGACGTGTGGACTCCACAGTGACGTGTGGGCACTGACGTGTGGACTCCGCTGTGATGTGTGGACTACACTGTGATGTGTGGACTTCTTCGTGATATGTGGACTCTGCTGTGATGTGTGAATTCCACTGTGATGTGTGGACACTGTGACATGTGGACACTGTGATGTGTGGACTCCGCCAAGATGTGTGGACTGTGACGTGTGGACACTGTAATGTGTGGACACTCTGACATGTGGACTCCACCATGACGTGTGATGTGTGGACTCCACCATGATATGTGGACTCAGCCGTGATGTGTGGATTCCATTGTGACGTGTGGACATTGTAACGTGTGGACTCCGCCGTGATGTATGGGCTCCACTGTGACATGTAGACACCGTGGTGTGTACTCCACTATGATGTGTGGTCTTCACTGTGATGTGTGGACTCTGCCATGATGTGTGGACTCCACTGTGACATGTCCACTCCGCCATGACATGTGGACACTGTGATGTGTGGACTCCAGTGTGACATGTGAACTCTGCCATGATGTGTGGACACTGTGACATGTGGCCACTGTGACTTGTGGACTCTGGAATGATGTGTGGACTCCACTGTGACGTGTGAACACTGTGGCATGTGGACTGCACTGTGACATGTGGAGTCCACTTTAATGTGTGGACACTGTGATGTGTGGACTCAGCCATGAGTGTGAAGATGTGAGGTGCTCGTGAGAGTGCTGTGTAATGACATGGGGGAAGGTGGCTAACCCGGGGGTGTCTCTGCCTTGTTGCCATGATGTTTGTCAGTATCTGCAGATTGAGAAGAGACATCTTGAACCCTGTATGGTGGCTGCTTCTCCACCTGCCACTGGACCTGCAGCTGGAGGGCTGTTGGATCTGTGGTGACTGTGCAGGGTCCAGAGCAGGATGCAGGGTATCAGCACGGCACACGCACCAGAGGAGGAACCACAGCAGGCAGGGGGCTAGCAAATAATCTGAGAAGCTGGACTGTATGAAGAAGAACGCAACATCAGGATTGAAGGATGACCCATTAACAACTTGCAGTATGCAGATGACACAACTCTGCTTGTTGAAAGTAAAGATAACTTGAAGCACTTACTGATGAAGATTAAAGACTACAGTCTGCAGTATGGATTACACCTCGACATAAAGAAAACAAATATCCTCACAACAGGACCAACAAGCAACATCACAATAAAGGGAGAAAAGATTGAAATTGTCAAAGATTTCATATTACATGGATCCACAGTAAACACCCATGGAAGAAGCAGTCAAGAAATCAGAAGCCATATTGCACTGGGAAAATTGGCTACAAATGACCTCTTTCAAGTGCTGAAGAGCACAGATGTCTCTTTGGAGACTAAGGTGCACCTGACCCAAGCTATGGTGTTTTCAATCACCTCATATGCATGTGAGAGCTGGACAATGAATAAGGAAGACCGAAGAAGAGTTAATGCCTTTGACTTGTGGTGTTGGCTAAGAATGCTGAAAATAGCATGGCCTGCCAGAAGAATGAACAAATCTGTCCTAGAAGAAGTACAGCCGGATGCTCCTTGAAAGCCAGACTTCTCCTCACCTCCTTTGGTCATGTTGTCAGAAGGGACCATTCCCTGGAGAAGGATGTCATGCTTGGTAAAGTGGAGGGTCAACAAAAAACGGGAAGGCCCTCAACAAGATGGGTTGACATGGTGGCTGCAGTGATGGGCTCAAGATAGCAAGGACTGTGAGGCTGGCGTAGGACTGGGCCATGTTTCATTCTGTTGTACAGAGTGGTTTTGAGTCAGAGCCAACTCAACGGCACCTGACAACAACAGTGTGATCCAAACACTGCAGTGATTCAGCCCCCAGGACCCTGACCTGAAAACCCGCAGACAGGCACCTCTCCAGCCTCCAGGGGTCTCCCTCCTGGGTGCAAGCTTCCTTCCCGCTCCACATACTCCTACCCAACGTGATGTGCTTCTCTTGCATGGAGAATTCTGAAACCAGCCACCTAAGATAGTTCACATAACGCATGAAATAGTGACATGTGCTCTCCACATCACCACCACGTGTTCAGGAGGTTTCCAGATGGAGAGAGAATATACACTTCTCCAAACAGTGTAACCCAGAAACCATACCCACTGCCTGGAATCTATTCCAACTCACAGCGCCCCTAGAGGACAGAGTGGAACTGCCCCACAGGGTCGGTCTCCAAGGCTGTCAATCTTCACAGAAGTAAAGCCCAAGCCACACCCACTACCACAGAGTCTGTTCTGACTCACAGCGTCCCTAGAGGACAGAGTAGAACTGCCCCCAGGGTCTCCAAGGCTGTCAATCTTCACGAAAGCCGACTGCCACGTCTTCCTGCCACGGAGCAGCTGGTGGGTTGAAGCCACTGACGTCTCTTGGTTAGCAGCCAAATGGCTCAACCACTTTGCCACCAGAGCTCCCCAAACAGTGTACTGTATTGTAAGGTGACACATTGCTAGACAAGATGTGAGGTGCCTTAGAGCACCCTTCCTATGGAGGTGGGGGCGCATCCCCCACAGCCTCTTTGCTTACCTCCAGGAATGGCCGGGCCAGAGCAGGCACAGGAAGGGCAGGAGGACTCTCACGGAGCATCTCTGGGGCTCCTCACTGGGAGGCCAGGCTGGCACTGCAGGAGAGGCCACACTTCCCCTTTAGTTCACAGAGGTGTCCCTGAGTGCGTGGATGAGCCTCGTGGAACTCTGAGCTGTGTGCCAGAAGCGCCTGTGGAACAGGGGCCCAAGGCCCTGCTGGGCCGGTCTGGCCCTCATGCTGGCTCAGGTGCTATGGGCTTGGGTCCCTCAGCACCTGTCTGTGTCAGTCAGGGAGCTGCATGGACGTGGTGCTGCTGTGGTAATTGCACTTGACCCCGTGGTAGGTGTCTGTCCTTCAGTGGGATGGTGGCTCAGCCCATGTGTGAACAGCGGGGGTGTTTGTCCTTTGGTGGGATGGTCTACACATGAGCAGCAGGGATGTCTGTCTTGTGGGATGATGGCTCGGTCCACATGTGAGCAGCAGGTGTGTCTGTTCTGTGGGATGGTGGCTCAGTCCACGCATGAGGAGTGGGGATGTCTGTCATGTGGGGTGCTGGCTTGGTCCACACATGAGGAGTGGGGGTATCTGTCCTTTGGTGGGACTGTGGCTTGGTCCACACGTGAGGAGCAGGGGTGTCCATCCTGTGGGACAGTGGCTCGGTCCACATGTGAGGAGTGGGGGTGGGGATGGCAGGTGGGCCCCTGCAAGTACTCAAGCACCCCACAGATGGAAGTGATCCACTGAAGATGTGACTATGGGAACAGCTACAGCAGGAGAGAGTGTGGCTGGTGGCCCAGAGAGCACAGGTGGCCTGGGTTCAAAGCAAGGAGTGGGAGCAGATGCCCAGGCTGGCTCGGCTCTGGGACTGGAAACCCACCCCCAGAGCCGGTCGTTCACTGTGTGTTCCAGGCATGAAGAGCTGGACCGTCTGGCCAGGGAGCGTGAGGCGGTGCTGGCCTCAGTGAAGGAGGCCCACACTGAGCAGCTGCGGGCACTGGAGGCCAGGCTGCTGGAGTTACAGGCCCACAGTGAGAGCCTGGAGGTGCGACTGCGCGGGGCCGAGTGGGGACAGGCCGATGCTGTGAGGGACCAAGATGCCATTGCTGCCCGGTGAGCATCAGGCGCCCCTGGCCGCACACCCTCCAGGGATGTGGCACGCTTGTGGGGAGTGAGGGGCTTCCTGTTTACTGTAGACACAGTGCAGGAGACAAAGCTTTACAGCGTTTCCTTGGCAGATGGGGCATGGGTGATGTATGCATGTGTGTGTGTGTGCGCCAGGGCCCTGTGTGAGATTGGAACAGGTTGACCAAGTGAGCCCCACCTGCAGGTGTGTGTATGTGTGTGCATGTGTGCGTGTGCCAGGGCCCT
>NW_006921605.1:1166363-1172997 GCF_000298275.1 Orycteropus afer afer
GTGCATGTGTGCGTGTGCCAGGGCCCTGTGTGAGATTGGAACAGGTTGACCAAGTGAGCCCCACCTGCAGGTGTGTGTATGTGTGTGCATGTGTGTGTGTGCCAGGGCCCTGTGTGAGACTGAGACAGGTTGAGTGTGTGAGCCCCGCATGCAGGTGTGTATATGTGTGTGCACATGTGTGTGTGTGCCAGGGCCCTATGTGAGACTGGGACAGATTGACCAAGTAAGCCCCACCTGCAGAGGTGTGTGTGTGTATGTACATATGTGCACGTGTGTGTGTGTGTACCAGGGTCCTGCGTGAGATTGGGACAGGTTAAGCAAGTGAGCCCCACGTGCAAGTGTCTTTATGTGTGTACATATGTGTGTATGTGAGTGTGTTCGGGCCCTGTGTGAGATTGGGAGAGGCTGAGTGAGCAAGCCCCATATGCAGGTATGTGTGTGTGTGCATGTGTGTATACGTGTATGTGTGTCAGGGCCCTGTGTGAGATTAGGACAAGTTGAGTGAGCAGGCCCCAAGTATAGATGTGTGTGTGCACGTGTGTGTACGTGTGTGTGTGCGCGCGTGCCAGGGCCCTGTGTGAGATTGGGACAGGTCGAGCAAGCAAGCCCCTGTGCAGGTGTGTGTGTGTGTGTGCACATGTGCACACATGTGTGTATATCTGAGTGTGTCAGGGCCCCATGTGAGATTGGGACAGGTTGAATGAGTGACCTGTTCTCTCTTCCCGGATGTCCTTTCTCTGTCAGCCTCCGAGAGGAGGTCTCAGGCCTGAAGTCTGCTTGGGATGCCCAGGTTGCCCAGCTGTCCAAGGAGGCCGTTTCCAAGGACCTGCAGGTCCATGCTCTGCAGGAGGAGGTGGTGAAGCTCAAGGCCCAGACAGCCCGGCTTCAGCAGGACGTTGGCAGGTAACCATCCCGCAGCATCCCCACTAAGCACCTCCCAGGCAGGCCTTGGGGCATGTGTGGCGTGAGCAGGGAAGCGAGGAGCAAGCTCAGGCCTCGCCCCTACACGTTTGACCTACAGGGAGCATCAGTGGTGCAGGGCCTGGGTGCTTGGAGGGGGAGGTTCTCAGCAGGGCCCTGTGTGCGTCCTTAGCCAGGGAAGGTGGCGGCTGTCACAGGCTGTGGGGCCAGCTGGGGCCTTGGAGGTGCTGGCTGGGCATGGAGCAGGTTTGAGGGGACAGGGCCCCGCGCGAGGGAGGGAGAGCCAGTAAGTAGAGGGGAGGGACAGTGAGTGGTGGAGAGAGGTTAGCTTTTTTCACTGGGAAGATTTTCTGGTGGTTTGTGTGCCCGAGGGGACGCGGAGGGGGGGACGGGGAGACGCTGGGGAGAGGTGACTGCAGCGGGCATCCTAGGCTTCCCCGAGAAGCCCTGTCCCAAGGGGCTCAGGGACGGAGCACTGGGTGCCCTCTAGGTACCAGGAGCAGCTGGCGGCGGCAGTGACCAGGGAGCAGAGCCTGGAGCGTGAGAAGGTACAGCTGGTTCTGGACTGGCAGCGCCGCTGTGACGCGGCCGAGCGGGACCAGTACCGCAAGTCAGAGGACCTGATCCAGGGCCTGGCTGCAGCCCGGGAGCAGGTGGGTGCAAGGCCCACTTGGAACCCTCATTTGCTAATTTGGCATTTCTCAGGCATATGGTTTAGTGATGTCAATTACAATTGTCACCACTTCCGTCATCCCAACACCCCACCTCAGGTGCTGGGAGGTGCAGGTGGCCCCAGAACACAGCACGTCTCCCCATGGGCTGCCCCCGGAACATACTGTCTGTCTGCCCCGCTGCGGGGCACTCCAGAGCACAGTGTGTCTCCCTGTGGGCCTCCACAGAGCACGCGTGGTCCCTGGGAGGACCAGGAGCGGGTCTCTTTCGTGGGCTAGCCCCGTTCCCTAGACCCACAGAGGAAGTGAGTCCACCTTCCCCTAGGCTACCGCCAAACTCCAGGAGGCAGAGCGGAGGCTGTGTGACAAGGAGGAGGTGCTGAAGGCCTTGGCCCTCGAGAGAGACCAGGCGGTGAATGCATTGAGGATGCATGGGCTCCTTCCCGAGAAGGAGGCACAGGTGAGAGTACCCCACTAGCACCCCATCCCCAAGCCCGTCCTGCACCCTACCAGCTCTGGACCTCCCCCCAGCATCAGTGGAAGCCAGGTAGGCCTGGTCAGCACCTGTCAGCATTTGGACTCTGGTGGCAGACATAGGGCACGTGGGGCCTGCAGAGTGAGGGGTACAGCTTAGCCCACATGTCTCCAGAACCCCCACAAGTGCCGCACCAGGACGGGTGACAAACTCAGGTCCTCAGGGCAGTCATGCTGCCCTGTGGTCCTGGTCAGGCTTGGCAGTGGGCCTGACAGGGAAAGCGTGTCAGGTGCTTGTCTGTGCCAGGAACTGTCCCAGGAACTTGCTGTTCATCTTCTGGGGCATGGGAACTAGGTGCCCTTTGCTTGGGAGGAGCCACAACGTGCAAGGAGCAGAGCGGGGCTGCACACCCGTGCCCTGCAGCCACGCTCACGGGGGACAGAGGTGTCAAGGGTCAGGGCCAGCATGAGGCTGGGAGGGAGGAAAGCGAGTGGGGACTGGGCCAGACCTGTGATTGGCTTTATTCTTGTGCTGTCTGTTTTAATGGGGTGCACTGACCCAGCCGAGAGGCACAGGGCGTTTCACCCCCCAGATGGCCCCGCGCCTTCCTGTGGTACCACCCCCCAGTGGCCCCACTGCTCGGGTTCCCCTCCCTGTGATTCACTGTGTCCTGGGGGCGGCTTGTGGCAGAGGCTGCAGGTGGACCCACCGTGGCCACATTAAGACTGTTGATGACTCCATCCACCCACTCACACTTCCTCAGCACCCTCATCCAGGGAGCGTGCAGAGCCCAGTAACCCCATCTCCTCCAGGGGCTCAGATTCTAGTACAGAGGGGTAGCATCTATAGTCCGTCTCTGCTATGCACAAAACCTTCTTGAGAAAGGAGGTGGCACCTGCAGCTCCCTCAGGCAGGCCGCAGAGTAGACGGGGGTTCCCGCAGGCAGGCTGCAGCGTGGCTGGGAGCTCCTGCAGGTAGGCCTCAGGGTGGACAGACGGGCTCCCGCAGGCGGGCCACAGGGTGGGCGGGGACTCTCTGGTGGGTGGGAGCTCCTGCAGGCAATATCATTTTAGCACCAGGAAGGCTATGGCTTTGAGTGGAATGACAGCTCGCAGGTAGAGGGAAGACCCAAGGTCGTGGGGTGGGGTGGGGGTGTGGGCATCCTGGAGCGGGGTGGGGGCGCAGAAGTCCTGGAGTGGGATCGAGGCATGGGCGTCCTTGCCAGTGTCCGGGCACAGGCGTCCTGGGGTGGAGTAGGGGTACAGCCATTCCGGAGTGGTGTCAGTGCGCGGATGTCCTTGGTGGTGTCAGGGCAAGAGTGGCCTCAGTGGGCTCAGGACACCGTGAACCACGACATCACTTGCTGTGGCGCCTTGCACAAGGCAGGTGCCTGGCTGGTTTAGCGTTGGTCTGTGGCACTAGCTGAGAACGAGGCATCTGAGACGTCCACCCGAAGCCCCGTCTCTCCAGGGGTACAGGGAAGCAAGGCCTTGTGTGTCTTTACCTGAGGGGACATTGCCAGGGCTGTCGCCAGACGGGCGGGCCTTTCCTCTCATCAGGACTCTCTCAGGACGAGCCTAATGGGGCCCAGCCAGGTACTTTAAGAATGGCAAGAGGCGACCCAGGCCTGTGCCCTGAGGTCAGTGCTGCAGTGAAACTGGCATGTCAACGGCCATGATGCCACCTCGGCCCCCACATGTCTCGCCTCAGTGTCCCCCACCCACTCAGGCCCCCAGAGAGTTGATGACCAGCTGCACAGCTGAACCAGGGCCGGTGCTGCGCCCACGCGCTTCACAGGCTGATCTCTGTTCCTCATAAAAGTCCTTACCAGGTGACCAAGGGGTCCCTGGAGGAGCCCTCTGCGTGGCGTGGATGCACCTCCCCGGCCCCAATGGTCAGTCCTCGCAGCTCGGTTACCTGCTGTGTCTGTCCTCAGGGCATGTGTCCATGCTGGGGACCTGTCCTGGGCGGCGGGGCCTGGGCGTCCACAGCCAGCCTTGCGTCCCCCTGAGGGAGGCAGCATCCAATCCTCCAAGAAGAGGGACTTTCTCCTTGTGCAGCCATGGGTGCTTTCTGCCTGCAGCTTCCAGGCGTAGTCCCCAACCTGGCTGTTCCCAGACACCTGGTGAGCTTGCCAAGGCTGTGGGCCAGCAGGCAGGGTCCCTCGGGGGGCCTGTTGAGGCCCTGGAGCAGGTGTGGCACCCTCTTCCTACAGAGCCGTGGGGGTCCCTGCCTGTGGTTTGTGCAGGGGCCTAGACCCGTCTCTAGGACATGGGAAGGGGACGATGGTGTGTTCCCTCCTCCATGCCCCCCTCCATGGTTTTTCTCTCTCTTCCCCAGGCTGACAATTCAGGACACATGCTGGGTCTGGGCTCCCAGCCAGCGAATCTGGGAGCCTATCAACTGGCTCATTTCCTTGTCAGATAAACACTGGCCCTTAGCAGGGTCAATCAGAGCCCACCCCCCACCTTTCCTGGGGGCCCTTGGCAGCAATCTGGGGTCAGGGTCAATCAGAGCCCACCTGCCACCTTTCCTGGGGGCCCTCAGGTGAGGCTGCTGGGTGAAATCCCCCCGGATGTCCACAGCCTTCCTGGGCACCATCCGACAGGAAGTCTGGCCTCTGAGTGGCATGACTCTGAAGACAGGACTGGGGAGTGCACTTCACAGGTCCCTGGCCAGCACACGGGGTGCAGGGTGACAGCAAGCCCACCTTCCTGCCCACAGGGTGCTGACAGTGAGGAAAGGCACAAGAGCACAGAGCAGCCTGTCAAACGACATCGGCGGGGCGGCGGCTGCCGCAAGCGGGCTCTCAGGCTTTGTGGTGGAGGTGGTCAGCCACGCGCAGGGGCTGTGCTGTGAACTGGGTAGCTTCTGGTACAAAGGCCTTGCTGGAGGTGGGGGCCATGTCTCAGGAAGGATCTGAGGGTCTGTTGCATTCTGTGTACGTCTATATGTCACCTGGATTCCTGTGTACACACTGGTTTTATGTACAGTGAAACCTGCAAAAGCTGGAACCTGCGTAAGGCAGAAACCTGTCGGAGAAGGAGGATGGAAGTGTTTTCCATTCACAGAGATCGATAGGAGGCTGGCCAGACTGCACCTGGTCAGAAACGGGAAACTTGCAAGACCTGGAAGCCAGGCAGTCCTGCCGAGTTCCGGCTTTCACAGGTTCACTTTGCTGAACAGAACGAGGCGATACTGTGTGGCTTAACATCAGGAACGGGGTGCGTCAGGGCTGTGCCCCTTCACTGTACTTGTTCAGTCTGCATGCTGAGCACATAATCTGAGAAGCTAGTCTATAGGAAGAAGAACGTGGCATCAGGATTGGAGGAAGCCTCATTAACTTGATAGGCTGATGACACAGCCCTGCTTGCTGAAAGCAAAGAAGACTTGAAGCACTTATTGATGAAGATCAGATAGTACAGCCTCCAGTATGGATTACACCTCAACATAAGAACGAAAATGCTCACAGCTTGACCAGCAAGCAGCATGGTGATAAACAGAGAGAAGACTGAAGTTGTAAGGATTGCCTCTTACTTGGAGCCACAGGTGATGCCCAGGGAAGCAGCAGTCGGGAGATCACTTGGCTCCTGCGTGTTGTTGACGGAGAGAGTTCTTGACGTCTTCAGCTACCAGCGCTTTGTCGTGTGTGTGTGTGTGTGTGTGACTTGCAAACGTGGCTTCTCCTGTCATCCCCATAATGGCCCTTCGCAGGGCAGGTTTTGCTTTCCCTGATGTTCGACTTCACCACTTCCCGCAGGTGGGATGTGCTGTTGGTGTCGTGTTGCTACGCTCTGCCGAACCTGACGTCGTCGTGGAGATTTCTGCCGCGCCTTCTCCTGGCGGGTCTGTAGTGTAACACCCCATATCTGGGCTGTGACCAAGTTCGTGCTCATCTGCACCTAAGCGCTGGGATGCAGTGCAGGTTCTCTGTGTGTGGATTTCAGTTGTCCCAGCACCGCTTGTTGAAGATTGTCCTTGCCTTGAAGACCGAATTGCCTTCGTGCCTCTGTATGAAATCAAGTGGCGCCACTTGCGCAGGTATATTTCAATTTCGGCTTTATTTTTCGTTTGACAGACACTCCGGAGGCATCACGAAGAAGAAATAAGTCAAGGTTTTCCATCAAGTGAGATCCAGCGGTTGCAAGAGCAGAACATGAACTTGAGGGATGCTGTTGCTCACATGAGGAAAGAAATGGAGGCTGTCAGTGATCAGCTTGGAGGAGAGACCTCAGATGCAAACCAGCCTGATCCCCATGCTGTCTCCGACATTGCCCCTCCCGGTGTGTGTGCGACAGCGAGACAGAGGGGAAGGGGCCCGGTGTGTGTGAGACAGGGAGGGAGGGGCCCCGTGTGTGTGAGACAGGGAGGGAGGGGCCCCGTGTGTGTGAGACAGAGAGGGAGGGGCCCGGCGTGTGTGCATCACAGAGGCAGAGAGGAGGGATCTTGGTGAGTGTGAGATAGAGAAGGAGGGTCCTGGTGTGTGGGAGACAGAGAGGGAGGGGCCCGGTGTGTGTGAGACAGGGAGGGAGGGGCCCGGTGTGTGTGAGACAGGGAGGGAGGGGCC
>NW_006921605.1:1173505-1197102 GCF_000298275.1 Orycteropus afer afer
CCGGTGTGTGTGAGACAGGGAGGGAGGGGCCCGGCGTGTGTGAGACAGTGAGGGAGGGGCCCGGTGTGTGTGTGACAGAGAGGGAGGGGCCCAGCGTGTGTGAGACAGGGAGGGGCCTGGTGTGTGTGCGACAGAGAGGGAGGGGCCCGGCGTGTGTGTGCGACAGAGAGGGAGGGGCCCGGCGTGTGTGAGACAGGGAGGGGCCCGGTGTGTGTGAGACAGAGAGGGAGGGGCCCGGTGTGTGTGAGACAGGGAGGGAGGGGCCCGGCGTGTGTGAGACAGTGAGGGAGGGGCCCGACGTGTGTGAGACAGAGAGGGAGGGGCCTGGTGTGTGGGCGACAGAGAGGGAGGGGCCCGGTGTGTGTGAGACAGGGAGGGAGGGGCCCGGTGTGTGTGAGACAGGGAGGGAGGGGCCCGGTGTGTGTGAGACAGGGAGGGGCCTGGTATGGTGTGTGTGTGTGACAGGGAGGGGCCCCTTGTGTGTGCGACAGGGAGGCAGACAAGAGGGCTGGCAGGCACACTTGCTCCTGCGTTCCAAGTGGTCACAGAGTCAGTAAATGAACATCCCTTTAGTCAAAGAACGGCTGCTGCTTTTCCTCTGAGGGAAGGGAATTGGGTCACGTTTCATACGTAAGACAAAATGTTTCATTGTTAGTCAGAGGGAAAATGAAGACCGCACAGTACACTTAGGCCTGGACCCCATCACAGCCTGCAGACGTGTCATGTTTAGCTGAGGTGAGCATACCTCCCCGTGCTTTGTTCGTGGTGGAGGTGCCTTGGGGGCATGGATGCGTGGCCCCCTACTCAAGGTACTCGTCCACGCTGGTGCATGAAAGCAGGTGCGGCGGACACAGGTATGTCAGGATGCTCACTCCTTGCTGATCAGCATGGTGAAGTTCCAAAGACCCAACCGTTAATCAAAAACTGGCCTTATGTGAAAATGGGGGACAGATCACAAAATGAGAGTGAGTGCATCATCACATAATTGCCTACTGACATCATTACGTAACTGCCAAACCACTGAGAATCGGGGCCCAGCCACGTTGACACGTAACCATCACAGCCAGCATTCCTCTCACCTCACACCTCGGCATTTTCACACACACAACAGTAGATTTTCACTATTGTCATGAGTGCGAAATGTCAGATGACAAAATGCTTGATAAGTGAGGCCTCACTGCAGTCGAGTTGAAGCCAACTCGTAGCAACCCCTCCTTGGAGAAAAAAGAAAAGAGAGACCATGCTGGTCTCTGGATGGTGCCCTCTAGTGGTTGAGGGCGGGAAAGTTTCTCAGGCTGTCTATTTTCCTAGCTCCGGTGAGGAAGCAGTATTAGGCTGCTAATACTAACTGCAAAAGGTCAGCAGTTCAAACCCACCAGCTGCTCTGCGGAAGGTTGAGGAGTCCCTCCTTGTCGGTAGCCCAGAGCATTCTTAGTACTCCTTTGGTTGTGGTTGATCTGTCTTCCCCTGTGTGTGTCTGTCTACTCTGCTCTTTACCTGAGATACCTCAGGAGGGTTAGGTTCGGGGCCCACCCCACTGGGGTATGAGCTCATTAGCATAACCAACAGAGCCTCTTTCCAGACAGACTTGCCTCTCACATTAGGGGGACACAATTGAGTCCTAACACAGTCATGACTCGTGAATAGTGTAATCACATGGGGACAGTTGTGCGGGTCCAGGAGGGAGGAGAGGACAAGGCTGGAGCCTGCAGGGGCTGGGAAGCTCGTAAGCTCTCAGCCTCTGTGTTGGGGATGTGTGTGCACACGCATATGTTCATAGACTTCTTAAATGGTTTTCTTTTTTTTGACAGATCATGTTCTGGCCCTTGAAGCAGAAATACGAAGCCTAAAGCATAAATTCAAAACACTGGAGGAACAATTGGAAGATGTCTTAGACCCTCCAAAGATGACCTCTTCACATGCTGACATCCAGCCTGGGACCTGTGCTGCTGATGAAACCGCTGGGGACAGGCCTGTCCCCCGGGGTGAGTGTGGCCAACAGCCCCACCCTCCGGGCCTGCCTCTGCCTGCCCTTCCTCCTCCACACACAGGAGCAGGCTCTTCTTGGGTCTTGTGTTCTCGGCGCTTGGTGCTTTTTCTGGGTGGTGGGCCACTCAGCATCCAGGCTAGCCTAGATCCATCCCAGCCACGACAAAGCAAGACGGGCCCACTGCACAGTCGCCCTGTGAAACCCAGGGTCCCTGACCTGGCTGCCTCCTCACCCTCACCTTCCAGAATCGTCTGGTAGCTGCTTTCTGTGTCTAGTCCTCGGCTTTTAATCGTGTTCAGTGAGAGGAGCCAGTGGAATGCACACACTGCACCTTGCCCAGAAACGCAAACCTCCTTTGTTACACTGACTTGCATTTCTGGAATAAGCCCAGCACATTGGGATGTGCTGTCCCTTTTGCAAGTTGCTGGGTTTGTGTTGCAACTGCTTCACTGGGAATTGCTGTGTTTAGTCTGTGAGTGAGGCAGGCATGGGAGTGTCCTTCTCCACAGCGTCCATGTCAAAATTTGGAGTCAAGGTCACTCTGGCCTTGTGAATGTGTTGGGAGGTGCCCCTTATTTTTTTAAAATAGTTTATATCAGGTTTATGTTTGTTTCTCCTTGAACAGTTGACAGAACTCAACTTGAAGCCCCTGAGCCTGGAGTGTTCCTTGCAAGAAGGTCTTAAATTATGAGCTTGGGATTTTTCATAGTTAGGGAACTACCCAGATTTTGATGCATGCCGTTTTTTACTAGAAAATTGCCCATTTAATCTAAATTTTTCAATGTTTTGGCATAAGGTTGCTTGTGGTGCCTTCCCAGGATTTTTAAAATGTGTCTGGGACCTGAGACAGCAGCACCCCTTTTTTACTCATGATCTCGGTCGTTGGTTTCTGCACACACATGCACACAAATGAACATCTAAATGCACGCACTCATGCATGTACACGCACTCATTCATGGATGCACACAGTGCATGTACTCATGCATGTACCTACATGTGCACTGATGCACACAGAAACATTCCTGCACATGCATGTACTCACAAATGCATGTGCACACACATGGATGCACACAGATGCACACTCACAACTCCCACACACATGTGCATGCAAACACACTTGCACACACTTGCACACAGATGCACATACCACATGTGCACACAGATGCACATACCACACACACGTGTGTACAAACATGCACAAAACACGTGTGCACGTACATGTGTGCACGTGGATGCGAATGTGCACACGTGCACTCAAATGCATGCACACTTATGCACACATGCACGCACACATACTCTTTTTCTTGCTTAGTCTTACAGAGGGTTTATCTTTTTTTTCCCCCAATTTTCTTTCTTCTCAATATCTAATGTTAACTTTACTGTTTTCCTTCTACTGTATTTGATTTGAATTGGTGGCTGTTTTCCTCATTTTCTGGGGTGACCCTTCAGTTGCTTATTGTCAGCCTGTCTTCCTTTCTGAAATGAGCATGTTAGGCTGGTGGCACCCTGACAGGACAGCTCTCGCCGCGTTCCGTGGTCCTGATTACTCACTTCCATGCTATCTTCCATCCACGGTGGGTTCTCCGACTCTTCTTCATTTCCGGACAGACGGCGCTGTGCTTAAGGAGGAGGCTGGTGCAGACTACTGCCCTCTGGACGCTTCCAGGGGCTGCCGTTTTCCCACATTCCTGGATGACCCATGCCTAAGTCCCTAAAGAGAGGGGTGAGTGAGCCCCCTTGAGGCTCGCTGTGGAACTGGGGCCTGAGGGTGCTCTTTTCTACAGGGGGTCCTTGGCAGGCCGAGCTGGCGCCCACTGTGCTGGCCTGCAGCAAGCTCGCGGGCAGGGTCCATCTGCTGGACTGCCTAGTCTCCAGGCTTCGACAAACGGTAAGGCTGACCTGTCAAAGTGCACGTTGTGCTGTCACACCACAGGGCCCCTACCGGAAGGACATGCGCAGGCTCAGAGCCGGCTGTGGGTGCGAGTCCTGGCGACCACAGACACTCCTCAGAACTTCTTGGGCAGAGTGTTGTGTGTGTCAGCTGATTGCACACACACGTGTGAGATTGTGCTGTGCTTGCATATGTGTATACATCTTTGTCCATCTGTGTGTGAGTGCGTGTGAGCATGTGCTATGTGCTGTTGTGTGTGTGGTACTTGACTGTATGTGTTTCTGTGCTGTTTCTGCTGTGTATGTGCAGTACATGACTGAGTGTATGTGTCTATGCCACGTGTGTGCCGTGTGCGTGTGTAGGTGTGTGTGTGTTTTATATGTAGGCATGGTCTGTAGAAGGTGCATAGACAAGAGCAAAGGTTTAGAGTAAGGAGGCCAATGTGAGTGGACAGGCCAGGTCCCCAGTGTTCCCGGGGACCCATTGGACCTTTGGCAGCTGGTCAGGTGGCAGGAGTGCCAGCACATAGTGCCCATCCTGCATCAGTCCCCTTGCCCTCACTGGGTCATGGTCAGACTGGGCCGGCCACTTCCCTTGTGATGTGACCCCTCAAATCCCTGTCACCACCCGCGAGACATGTTGTGTTGCTGCAGGTTCATAATACCAATTTTTGAAGTGAAGACTTTCTTCCATTTTCAATCTTTTAACAAAGGACCTGTTGAGTTCCTGTCTGTCTACAGGGGTCAGAGAAGTCCCTGAGAGTGAAGGCTGCTTCATTTAAAAATGCTTCTCCGTTTTGAATTTTTTGTTTTACGATTTGGTTAGTTTTTCTCCTGGGGAATAGGTGCACATTGTTGACACCTTGGGGTGCAAGGGGCGCTGCCCCGTGCAGACCCTGGCTCCCTCTGGTTTTGCCTGGGGGCTGACACACTGGGCCTGGCTGAATGCACGTGTGTCCTCAGAGGCAGGCAGGGCACCCTGAGGGTGGTACTGCCCAGGCAGCCCCTGCCCCTCCTGGACGGCACCACCCTGGGTGGCCTGGTGGGGAGGCACACTTTCCCCCCTGGGCTCCTCTTGAACATCACCAAGATTTGTGCATGTGCTAGAAAACAGCCTCTCTAGGTGAATTCTTTGCACCGTGATGCGTCCCATTCCCAGTCCTCAGGAGGGGCCCCGCAGAGGAGGCCGTGTGCCAGGCTTCTGTTCAGTACAGCTCTGCAGGGATACAGCTCCCATGCCATCCAGTCTCCGCTTCAGGGACGCGCAGTGGTCTCAGTGCATCCCCGGAGCTGAGTACCAGCACCACCTCACCTTGAGAACTTCTAGTCACCCCAAAGAAGCCGCCCTCCCCTGTTCCTCCGGCCTCACAGCCTCGCCAACTTCCTTACCTTCTGTCTGTAGAGTCCCTGTCACGCAGTATGCAGCCTTTCACATCTGTATCTTTCCCTCGAGAGCTCTGGCAGCGTAGTGCCTAAGGCATTTGACTGCTAACCAGAAGGCTGGCGGTTCAAACCTACCAGCCACTCCTCGGAAGGAAGATGGGGCAATCTACTTCCGTAGTGATACTGCCTTGGAAACCCAAGGAGGGGTCACTATGAGTCGGATCCGACTCGATGGCACATAACAACAACAACATCTTTCCCTCAGCATAACATTTATTTTTTTCTTTTTAATTTTTATTGTGATTTGGGTGAAAGTTTAAAAAGCAAATTCACTTTCCATACAGCAGCTCACATACACTGTCTCATGACATTGACTGCAATTTCCCACAATGCAACAGCTCCCCTCCTACTTCCTCCCCATAGTTACCTCTTCCCTGTGTCCTTCCTTCCATGCACTCCTGCCCCCTGAGCTGTCTCCCTGTGCACACACAGCCCTTCTGTTCTCCCATGATTGTTCTCTCCAAGGAGTGTATCTGCCTAATGTAAATGTTCAGCTCATAGGCCTGCCTTTCGTTTGGCTGGAAGCCACAGGATTGGGTTCAGTTTCAGACCTGACGGGCAGCTAGGGGCCATAGTCTCAGAGGTCCCACCAGGCTCTATCAGACCAGCAAACCTGGTCCCTTTTTTTTTTTTTTTTTTCAATAATTCTGACTTTAGTTCCACATTGTTCTCTCATTCTGTCCAGGATCTCCTGCCCTAATTCCCCTCCAAGTGGTTGATAGTAGTAGCCAGACACCATCTAGTTCTTCTGGTCTCATAGTTGTATAGGCTGAGGATCACATGGTGTACCAGTTGCTTGGACTAATTATTTTCATGCATCTTTGGTTTTCTTCATTCTTTTTTGCTCTGGACAAGGAGAGACCCATTGTTGCATCTAGATGGCCACTTGTAAAGTTTTAAGATCCCAGTCACTACTTGCCAAAGTAGGGGTGGAACAATGTTTTTATGGAGTATGTTATTGCCAATTGAGCTTGATGTCCCCTGTCACCATGGTCCCAAGCCCACAGGTCTAACTACTTGTTCCCTCTGGTAGCTGGCTGTGGCCAAGAAGTGACTACAACTTTGTCCCTTGTCAACTCTACTAGACACCTGGACATTCTTATAGAACATACAGATACACTTGTAGAAACGTTGTCTGCCATCCCTATACATGGTCTTGGGCACTTTCCCCCCTGCATAGACATAGCTAATAGTTCAGCCTGTCCACCCATCTATCTACCCATCTTTCCACCCATAGATCAGTGTTTGCCATGTCTACTCATCTATCCACCCATCTGTCCATCCATCTACCACCCCATCTGTCCCCCCATATATCCACCTGTCTGCCCCCCACCTATCCCCCCATCTGTGCCCCCATATATCCACCCTTCTGTCCACCCATCTATCCACCCATCTGTCTACCCATCTATCCATCCATCTGTCCACCCATCTGTCCCCCATCTGTCCCCCCGTGTGTCCCCCATCTATCCACCCATCTGCCCACCCGTCTATCCACCCATCTGCCCACCCGTCTATCCACCCGTCTGCCCACCCGTCTGTCCCCCTGTCTATCCCCTCATCTGTCCCCCATCTGTCCCTCCATCTGTCCCCCCGTCTGTCCACCCGTCTGCCCACCTGTCTGTCCACCCGTCTGTCTCCCATCTGTCCCCTCATCTGTCCCCCATCTATCAACCCATCTGCCCACCCATCTGTCCCCCCGTCTGTCCACCCGTCTGCCCACCTGTCTGTCCCCCCGTCTGTCTCCCATCTGTCCCCCATCTATCCACCCATCTGCCCACCCATCTGTCCACCCGTCTGCCCACCCGTCTGTCCCCCCGTCTATCCCCTCATCTGTCCCCCATCTGTCTCCTCGTCTGTCCACCTGTCTGCCCACCCGTCTGTCCACCCATAGATCAGTGTTTGCCGTCACTGATCGCTCAGCATCACATTTGGAGCTCAGCCGTGTCACGGCACATATCAGAACTTCACTGCGTTTATGGCTGATGTGTACGCGCCACGCTCTGCTTGTCCATCATCTGTTGATGGACGTTGTATAGTTTCCCCCTTTTGGCTGTTAGGAGTAGTGCTGCAGGAAAAATTTGCCTCTAAGTACCTGTTTGAGTTCTTGCTTTCAGATCTCTTGGGTCAGTACCTCGGAGTGGAATTGCTGGGTCGGATGGGATCCTGTGCTCAGTCATTTAGGGGCTGCCAGGCTGTTGCCCACAACGGTGCCCCGTCTTGCCCTCCCCCCAGCAGCAGACAAGGGTGCTGGTCTCCCCACTTCCTCGCCAACACTTACACTTACTCGTTTATTGTGGCATCTTAGCGTGGGTGAAGGGCTTTGATCGCATTCCCCTGATGAGCAGTGATATGGAACCGCGGCCCTGTGCCGACTGGCCCTTTGTGTATTTTAAAGTCGAGTTGTGAGTCCTTTTATTGCTGAGCCGTGCGCGCTGTCCATGGGTTTGGGATCCAGTCCTTCAGCAGCTGGTGATTTTCGGCTTTCTCTCGTGCTGTAGGTTATCTTTCCGCTTTCTTGGTGGTGCCCCTTGAAGCACAGAAGTTTCCAGTTTTGACTAATTTTGAGGCAGAATGGGGTCACTGCCTTTTGTTCCTATGGGCGGGAACTTCCCTCTTTATGGCCTCAGCCCTCCATCCCTGACCCTTTGATGACCCTGCCCCCTGCACCTTTCAGGAGACCTGAGTTCCTACCTGGGATTCGGGTTCAGGGAAAGGGTTTGAGGCTCTTCCCCATCGCCTTGGGGCTTGGAGCGGGCTCTGCCTCAGGTACCGTGTCCCCACAGCACTGGGGCTCTGCCTCAGGTACCGTGTCTCCGTGTCCCCACAGCACTGGGGCTCAGCAGCCCTGGGTGCCACACACTCTGGATGAGTGGACCTGCCGGGTGGGCAGGGGGCTGTCTTCCCCACTTCCTGGCTCTGCTCTTCTCAGTCACTCATTGGTCTCCCCGGGACCTGCTTCCTCACACCTGCTCTTCACACCTGCTCTTCACACCTGCTCCCGGGACCTGCTCCCTCACAGCTGCTCCTCACACCTGCTCCCTCACAGCTGCTCCCTCACACCTGCTCCAAACCCCTCATGCTCTCCCTCCTGACCCATCTGCGGGGTGACTAGGTGCTACAGAAGCCCCCAGTGATGGATGCTGTCCGACTCCAGCTGCCCCGTGAAGTGGACCAGGTGCACATGGAGGTCTCGGAGCTGGCCTTGCAGGTGGCTGAACTGGAAAGGCATCTTGGTGCTACCTGGAAGGAAGGAGGGGATGTGGCGGGCAGGACACAGCCACAAGCCCTGGAGGCCACAGCTCTCAGGAGACAGGTGGGTGCCCAGCCACTGCTGGTATTGAGAGCCAATTCCTAGGGTACAAGGGGCTGGTGCCTCTGTGGGAGCTGTGACTCAAACTGGAGGAGGTGTGGTCCCCAGCCCTCTGAGGACATCCCAGGCGGCCAGGGGCTGGAGTAGGAGCAGGGCTGGGGGCAGGGTGGTCTTTGCGCCCACTGGAGAGTCATCTGTCACCAGGGCCCCACACCCTGCTGTGGGGGCCTCTGCTGGCCCTGTAGGGCGGTCCCTCCCTTTGCCGCCCCCAGCACTGTTCACACCCTGGCTCATTGTGGACGCTGCTGGGACACACACATCCCATCCCTGTCCCCCCACACCCCATGAGGGCCCAGCCCCACCCCTGCTAGTTTAGAGTGGAGGGGCAACGCAGGAATGCAAGGCACTGCCATCGAGTTGGATCGGACTCGTAGCAACCCCTCCTTCAGTTTCCGAGGCAGTATCACTATGAAAGTAGATTGCCCAATCTTCCTTCTGAGGAGTGGCTGGTGGGTTTGAACTGCCAACCTGCTGGTTAGCAGTCACATGCCTTAGGCACACTGTGCCACCAGAGCTCCCAGGGTAGAGGGGCAAGAAGCCATACAGGAGAGGAGGAAGAAGTGTTACCAAAGAGTGTGCTTCCAGGGTTCGAGCCTGAGCCCAGTTCTTGGGCCTCATTCCTCATATGCAGGATCCCCGGTAAGACCCCCATCCGTGACCTCCAGTCACCCCCTTGGGGGATGTGGCATGCAGGAAGCAGAGGTGCCCTCCCTGGCCAGGCTCACCAAGGCCTGTACGACCATCTCAGCCCATCAGGAAGAGGACTCCGTGGGGCTCCTGGGTGTCAGGCTACTTGCTCTGGGAGGTCATAGCATGGAGAGGGAGTGGCGGGGGCTGGGGCGTCACTAGGATGTGTGTGCTTTCCAGCTGTGCCCCAGAGGGTTTGGGAGCAGAGCCTCCCAGGAGCTGTGAGCACGCCCAGGCCCAGAGCATGTGTGCTTCCTGTGCACTCTCAGAACCAGGCTCCCTGGGGAGACGGCTGCCCCAGCAGGGGCACTGGGAGGGTGTGGGACCAGCCCAGAAGGCTCTGTGGACAAATGGGGCTGGTCAGTGATGGTGGGAAACAGGACAGCAAGGGAGGGAGAGAACAATGTGCATCCATCCAGTTGTCCACACATGGTTCCACGTACCTGTCCACATGTGTGTCCACACCCCCACCCACCCACATGTCCACACACCTGTCCACCCACACACCTGTCCGCACACGTGTCCACACGCCTATCTATACAAATGTCCACATGAACTGCCATGTGCCTATCCACACGCATGTCCACATGCCCATCCACTTGCTCGTCCATGCGAGTGTCCACATGCGTGTCTACGTGCCTGTCCATGTGTGTGTCCACTTGAATCTTGAGCAGGTAGACAGGTGAAGAGAGAGCTTGTCCTCAGAGTGGAGGTCAGCTGGCAGCACACAGGCCCGTCAGCAGGCGTGATGCAGCCAGAGAGGCTGATAAGAAATGGTGCTTTTCAGTCTGCAGTCTCTCCCCAAAATTACTTATTAACACAGGGAGCAGGGACCCTTCAGTGGAGGAACTCGGTGTCCACCACCTTAACCGAGTAGACAGAGCCACCATCACCAATGGACGGACACCCCACCCCACAGCTCCACACAGGAGTGTCCCTTCTGGTGCCCCTGCAAGGTGCAGAGCCCAGGTGTGACAGCGAGGATGCATCTGGTGAACCCACACTGAGGGGCATGCCCCACACATTAGAGCTGTGAGGACAAATGCAGGCTGAGAACATTCCGGCAAAGGAGACTGACAAGCCCCACAGCAGAGTGACTGTCCTGTGCTGGGTCAGGGACGTGCCTGAGACTGTCCACACGCCTATCATGTGGACGGAAGTGAGTGTGGACGGGATCATAGGGTTGTGCAGGTAGGACTTGCGATTTTGAGGGTTGTGCTGTGGGCACCGGGAATGACCTTGTTGACATTGAATGTGTGAAGGGGCCCAGCGTTTCCAGTTACCCTGAGATGGTTCAGGAGAACATGTTGGAACCAATGACGTCCCAACGGGCAGCTGTCGCCCTGTGAGCCTGGGTAGACGGCCCACAGGGTCCCTGCTGCTACCCTGTAATGCTTCTGTAAGTCTGAAACTCTGTCAGATAAAAAGCTAGCACTGCCCCACCAGTTATGCCAAGCGTGGGAGCCTCTTAGCCTGGCCAGGGGCCTGCGGTTTGCCTGTGTGCTGTGAACTGGAAGGGACCAGAGAGGCTGGGGGCAGATTGGAACCAGCTGCTCCTGGGACTGCAGGGCCACTGCTTTGGGCCCCACCACCCACCAGGGGGCAGTGTGTCACTGTTGTCCACCATCCTCACAGTTACCGTGGTGGTAGGACTGGATGTTTCTGGACCCTGGGACCTGGACCCTGGGACGTGACAGGATACAGACGCCTGCTGCGGGCCCTGACTGAGAGCTCCTCTCTGAAAACAGAATCCAACATGTGAGATTCTCGTGATGCCTGGTCCCACTGGGACATGACCCTGTACTCACCGAAGAGTGGGCCGGGCCTCGGCTCAGGCTGGGGCCAGTGGCTTGAGACTTTGGGCTCAAACCACAGAATTGGTACTCTCGGGAGGGGCTGCAGAGAGGCTCAGAGTAAATCCGGAACTTGACCAGTGGGGCCCAGGGAGGTGGCCTCCTTCTGTGACTTCCCAGACACGGGACAGGGACTCAGCAGTAGGCTGCCGCACTCAGCCTCTGACCAAAACATCAGCATCACTGGAGCCGGAGCCGTCCACCACGGCTCGGCCAGCTTTGGAGGTGCTGCTTTGGAAGGGTGGGTTTTGTTCTAAGTTTCTGTCTTAGGAGGTTTGCTAAGTTTCAGTCCCCAGAATAGCTCTCCTCACATCAGCTAGCTGACAGCAAGCCAGAAGCCATCCCCTCATCACAGGCCCGGTCCCCTCTCCATGCAATTGCTCACAGCAGGCCAGGCAGGAAGGCCGTGACACTTTCCCCGTGGATCTGTCCTCCTGTCCCTGAGGGTCCCTCAAGAAGAGCTGGTCCCTGGACATGGATGGGCCCCAGGTCCCCTGCCTTCCCGTCCTTTCCCCTGTGTGGCCAGGAGCACCATAGGTGCCAGGGCATGGGGAGGGGTGCTGACTTCGACAGAGGTACAACAGTCACACTCAGGGGAGTAGGCTGGGGGTGCCCTGCCAAGGGGAGAATGGGCCACGGAGTCTCAGCACTGTCTTGCTCCAGAGGGCCTCAGGCTGGCAAGGCTGTCCCTGCCGTCCCTGCCACTACCCCCTGCAGTGCACCAGCCTGGCCTGCGGCGTGTGCCCGGGCCCCAGCGCCAGCACCAGGAGGGCATGGCAGCACGCCTGGACACCTGGCAGGACAGGCTGTGCTTGTCCGTCCAGGGCTCCGGGTGGGTGCCCTGCCAGGCAGGCGTGATGTGGCTTTCCCAGGTGGGGGGCCAGGTGGCCCAAGTGGGGCAGGGCCTCCTGGGGTGTCTCCGACCCTCACCTGAAGTACCTGCCCCCATCCCTCTTTCCTGTACTTGCTCTTCTTACCCCACCTCTTTGGAGCACTGCTGGGGGTAGCCCCTGAGCAGCAGGGGGCCCCATACTCTGTGCCACTCCTGCCCCCACATTGTGGGAATCCGGCCTGGGTGTGTCCTGGCATCCTGTCAGCACGCTCATTGAGGGTCAGTGGTTGACCCCACCTTTTGGAGTCAGGAAGGACCCTCTGGAAGAGCTGCCCTGGCCCCGAGTCCTGACATCACTGTCAGGGGCCAACGGGCAGGGCCACTTGATGTTCACCATCCTCACCAGGGAGGGACAGAGGCAAAGAGGGCCGGAAGTGGGGGGGCGAGCTGAGGGCCTGAGGCCACACCCAGCCCGAGAGGAGGCAGGTGACCCCGCGGCGTGCACGTGACCCCGCGGCGTGCAGGTGATCCCACAGCATGCAGCTGCCCTCTGTCCCCCTGTGGATGCACCCCGGTAGCACCTTTGTGTAACCGCTGGTGTGGACAGAGATGCCTGTTTTGGGGGGGCGGCATGGCTGGGGGGCAGACAGGGACAATCGGAGCCAGGAAGGGGGCCCTGGGCATGCAAGGTCACAGAGGGCTCCCATCCAGTGGCACCCCTCCTCTCGTCCCGCCTCGCCCATTGGCAGGTGCTGCCATGTCTGACGGCTGCCTGTGTTTGCACTGCAGGGCCCTGCAGGTGGTGAGTCCCACAGCACCAAGCCGAGGCCTGCACCGCGATCCCCAGAGCGCCGACTGCAGCGGAAGCTGAGGGCCGCAGCCTGGAGCATCATGCGCCTGCAGCAGCAGAACGAGCAGCTGGTGGAGGCCGGAAACCGGCTCCGTGCAGGGCTGGGCCGTCCCCGGGGTGAGTGGCTGCGGGGCCCGGGAGAGCGAGCAGCCCTTGCAGAGCGGGGTCCCACGGCGACACGTGGGCGCTGGTGGTTCCCGGAGCACCGTACCAGCGCCTCTTCTGCCACCGTTGCTGGTGCTCCGCCCCTTGAGGCTTCCACCCCTGGCTCCCGGAGAGCTCCAGTGACTGTGATGAACCTCCAGTTGAGGCTCTGGGGCCTTCATCCCACCAGGATCCCCTGCAGTCTCAGGGCCCAAAAGCTGAGGGAAGTTCAGGGCCCGGGAGCCATGTCCACAAGGAATGTTCCAGAAGGGAGGTCCAGGCCATCTCACTCCTTTTTGGAAGGATGAGTGTTCTTGTGGATCTCCTGAGCTGAGAACATGTGGAAGGGTCACCAGTGGTGGGTGTTCAGTGCTGAGCCTGGTCTTGGCTTCCCTCAGCACGTCCTCCTGAACTACGGAGCGTTGAAGGAGGGTGGGCACTTAGGCATTTGGGAAAGTCTTCCTCTGGGAGGAACAGGGAAAGGCCGGAAGCTGTCCTTGTCCTATACTCTCTTCCCAGGGAGAACAGCAGTAGCTAGTGGAGTATCCACTGTGTGCAGGACGACTGCCAGAGTGCACGGGCTGGGGCTAGCTCACGTTGGGGGCCCCGGGGCCACGGATTACTAGGCTTCTAGTGGAGGGTGTGGCGGGAGCAGACATGCATCATTGGCGTGTCCCACTGATATTTGCTGCGTGGCCATTGTGTGCCAGGTGCTAGAGGCCAGAACGGACGAACCACCTGAGCGTCCTCTGAAGACACTATAAACATCAGCTTCTTGCGTTCAGGGACATCAGAAAAGGCCTTGTCTCAGGGGCCTTGTCATTCCAAGAACCCACCTGCCACCTTGGGAAGAGGGCCGTGGAGCACCCAGTGGTTAAGTGCTCCTGACAGATGCTCTATGTGTGCAGACCCCACCGTGCAGGCGTCCACACTCAGCCGCTTGGCCCCCGCCTTCTGTCCCAGTCAAGGACAGATTTTTTTCTACACTTTCACATGTAGTCTCCCACTTTGCCTCTGCACCCATCCTGTTACTCACCTTGGACCCACAGCAGCTCCGTTTGCTGTCTGAATCTGCTGTTTTGTCATTTTCTAAGGCGGCACCCTCCCGCATCTGATGTTGCTTCCACACCAGGCCTGCCGGCACGCCCCTGCTGGGGGGCCATTTCTCAGCCCCTAAGGCTGTCGTCGGGAGCTCTGGTAGCATAGTGCCTAAAGCACTTGACTGCTAACCAGAAGGCTGGCGGTTCAAACCCACCAGCCACTCCTCAGAAGGAAGGTTGGGCAATCCTACTTCCGTAGTGATACTGCCTCGGAAACCCAAGGAGGGGTCGCTATGAGTCGGGGCTGACTCGACGGCAAATAACAACAACAACAACAACAACACCAAGGCTGTCGTCGTCCAGCGCAGCTGGGCCTCCTTCTCCAGCTGATCCTTCTTCCCATATCTGCTTTTTCCTCCTCGTGGCTTCCTGTAGCTAGCCCAGCCCTCAGCCATGTGTTTCCCTGAATCTTCTCCCCATCCACCCATACACCTACCTACTCACCCACCCAGCCACTTACCTACTCATCCATGTATCCACCTACCCACCCATCCACTCATCTACCCATCCACTTACCTACCGACCCACCCATCAACTTACCGACCTACCCACCCATCCACCTACCCATCCATCCACCCTTGCATCTACTCACCTACCCACACACCCATCCACCTACCCATTTACTTAGGTTGAGGTGTGGGTAGGCAGGTAAGTGGATGGGTGGATGGATGGATAGGTGGATAGGTGGATAGGTGGGTAGGGGAACGGAAGGTTAAGTAGGTAATACACCCATCCACCTACCCATCTACTTACCTACCTACCCAACCATCTACCTACCCACCTACCCATCCACCTACCCTTCCATCTACCCACCTACCCACACACCCATCCACCTACCCATCTATTAGGTTGAGGGGTGGGTAGGTGGATAGGTGGGTGGGTGGATGGAAGGTTAGGTGGGTAACACACCCATCCACCTACCCGTCCATCTACCTTTCCATCTACCCACCTACCCACACACTCATCCACCTACCCATCCATCCACTTACCTATCTACCCACCCATCCATCCATCCACCTACCCACCTACCCATCCATCCACCCTTCCATCTACCCATGCACCCATCCACCTACCCATCCATCCACTTACCTACCTCTCCATCTATCTACCCACTTACCCACCCATCCACCTACCCACCTATCCAAGTATCCACCTATCCACCTACCCACGCACCCAACCACCTATCCGTCCATCTACTTACCTACTTTCCCATCTGTCTACCCATCTACCCACCCATCCACCCATCCGTCTATCCATCTATCCACCTACCCACCTACCCATTCTCCATATACCCTTCCATCTACCCACCTACTCACATACCCATCCACCTACCGATCCACCTACCCATCTACTTACCTACCCACCCATCTACTTACCCACGTATTCACCCATCCATCTACCCACCTACCCACCCATCCACCTATCCACCCATCTACCCATGAACCTACCCATCCATCCACTTTTCCGTTTACCCACCAACCCATACACCTATCCATACATCCATATACCCATCCACCGACCCATCCATCCATCCATCCACTGATCCATCTACCCATCCACCTACCCACCTACCAATCCATTGACCCATCCCTATACCTATCCATCTATCCATCCATCCACCCACCTATCCATCCACCCATCTACCCATCCATCCACCACCCACCCATCCATCTAACCATTCACCAACTCATCCAACTACCCATCCACCTACCACCCTACCCATCCATCCACCTATCTATCCACCCATCTACCTACCCACCTACCCATCAATCCACCCATTCATCCATCCATCCACTACTCACCCATCCATCCAACTACCCGCTGACCCACTTACCCACCCATCCATCCATCTACTCTTCCATCCATCTACTCTTCCATCCACCCTTCCATCCACTCATCTATCCTCCCATCTACCCATTCACCAACCCATCCATCTACCCATTCACCAATCCATCCACCCATCCACCTACCCACCTACTCATCCACCCATCCACATTCATCCACGGACCCATGCACCATCCATCCATCCTTCCATCCATCCAGTACATGAGTCCCTGCCGGGTGCCAGGTATATCCTGCCTTCTGCCATTCCTCTGCCACAGGCCCCAAACCTGGCTAACCCACTGTCTCCTCTTTCCACCTCCACCCTGGCTACCTTAGTGTCAGAAAACCAAAAGTCCCCAGGGGTTAGGGTACAGCCTTCTCTGAAGGTAGAAAGGGGACAAATGTGGCAGACTTCCATCCTTGGTGCCTGTGTTCAGGGTCAACTTTTAAGAATGTCCTCGTGTCTTTCCTGGTGATTGGCCTGTTTGGGTTTTCTGCCTCTTGGGTCAGTTTAGGGCATTTCTCTTTCACTAGACAGCCACCCTCTCTTCTAGCCTTGGGTGTGTGGCCACAATGTGGCCTTGGTGAACTCATCTACCCATCCATCCACCTATCCACCTGCCCACCCATCCACCTACCCACACATCCACCTACCCACCTACCCATCCACCTATCCCCCCATCTACCCATCCATCCACCTATCCACCTGCCCACCCATCCACCTACCCACACATCCACCTACCCACCTACCCATCCACCTATCCCCCCATCTACCCATCCATCCACCCTTCCATTTACCCACCCATCCACCCACCCATATACCTACCCCGCTCCTAGGAAACGCTCCTGCATTAGCGCTTCTGTCGGCCTGGGTATGTGTGATGTGGGGTTCAGCTCTCACTGCCCGCTCCCCACTGGCCATGCACACACTAACTCGGTTCAACCCTACAGCTCCCCTAATGAGTTAGGAAGGTGGCTATGTAAGATAAAAGAAGTGATCAGATTGGATTTCTTTACATTCTAAAACATCTCAGGAAAAGGTGTCCTGGACAAAGATGAAAGATAGGGAACAGACTGGAAAACTCATTTGCGCTCATTTGACAGATCCAAGAAGCTGAGACCCAGGTCCCAGCTGGTGGTGAGCCCCAGAGGAGGAGCTCCACACAGCCCCAAGGCAAGGGGCTGAGAGCTGAGAGGGCAAGAAGTCCATGGCACGGGAGGCCGTTTGGTGCCAAGAGCACACGGGGACACGTCCCCCATCATTGGCTAGAACCTAAGCTGCTGCAGGCTTTGGGGGGCCATTGGGCTGAAGTGCTCACGTTTACATGCCCCTCACACCCTCCAGTCAGCCGTCCTTCCTAGAAATGGGCTCGAAATCGGTCTCGCTGGCGCAGAGATGTGCAGGGATGTCCCCAGCAGCGCTTTTGTCATGGGATTGGTCTGGATGCTTGTCACCAGGACACAGCCTCTGGGGAGCTGTCTCCAAGGACGTCCCTCAGACTAGGTACAGTGATGGCTAGCTTTTCCCTGGGGTCCCAGCCTCTGTGGACTGCACTTCTACTGACCATAAAAGTTTTGTCAGATGTTTCTGGAGCAGACTGTGAGGCTAGCCCACGGGCACGTGTCTGTGAGGCTCTGGGCCGGATGTGTCCTGATGGAAGAAGCTGCAGAAGGGCGGGTTTAGAGAAACAAAGCAGATGTACTGGGGGAGGTGTGTGAGGGTGCATGTGGGAGCATGTGTATGTGCGAAGGTGTGAGTGAGCACATATGAGGGTGTGTGTGTGAACATGTGTGCGGGTGTGAGCACGTGGGTGTGTGCGAGCACGTATGTACGTGAGAGTGAGCACTGCATGTGTGTATGTGAGGGTGAGCAACACATGCATGTGCTGAGAGTGTAAGTGTGAGCATGTGTGTGTGTGCAAAGGTGTGTGAGCATGTGTGTGAGTGCGTGTGAGCACATGTGAGAGTGGGTGTGAGCACATGTGAGGGTATGAGTGTGAGCATGTGCATGTGTGTGCTTGTAAACGTGCTGTGAGCATGTGTGTGAGAGGGTGTGTTAGTGAGCACTGCACATGTGTGTGTGAGGGTGGGTGAGCATGTGAACGCATGTGCATGTGAGGGTTGAGCACCTGTGTGTGTGAGCATGTGCGTGTGAGCATGTGAGGATACATGTGTGTTGGGGTATGTGAGCACATGTTTGTGTGCATGTGTAGTTGTGAGCACATGCATGTGTGATGGTAAGCACGTGTGAGAGTGTGAGGGTGAGCACGTGTGAGGGAGTGTGAGCATGTGTACATGTGAGTGTGAGCTTGTGTGCATGGGTATGAGGCTGTAAAGGTGAGCACGTGTGATGTGTGTTAGGGGTTTTGTGTGCAAGTACATACATATATGCTTGTGAGGGTGTGTGGTAGGACATGTACATGGAAGGGTGTGAGAGTGGGCATTTGTGTATATATGTGCATATGAGGATGGAGGGGAGCACATCTGTGCATGTGAGGGTATGTGTGTGAGGTGTGTGTATATGAGAGAGGGCATGTGCCTATGTGTGTGTGGCTGTGAGCATGTGTGAGTATAAGAATGTGAGGGTATGAGTGTGAACATGTGTGTGCAGGTGTTTGAGGGTGTGTGTGAGGGCACACCTGCATGTGTGTGTTTAAGGATGTGAGTGTGTATATGTTAGGGTATGTAAGTGCATGTGTCTGAGTATGAGAGTGTGAGGTGTGTGCATGTGAGGATGCATATGAGTGTGAGCAGGTATGTGCATGTTAGGGTGAGTGTGTGTGTGAGCAGGTGTGTGTGTGTTAGGGTGTGAGAGTGGGCATGGATATGTGTGTGTGTGTGAGAGTGAGAAGGCATGTGTCTGTTAGGGTGTGTGAGTGTGTGTGAGAGAGTGTGTGTGCATGTGGGCATTTGTGCATATGAGGGTTTGTATGAGCAAGAGTGTGTCTTAGGGTGTGTGTGAGCATGACCATGTGTGCACATGTGTGCATGTGGGCATGTTTGTGGGCATGTGCATGTGCAAGTGTGGTTGTCACATGTGCTTGTGTGTTTGCATATGTATTGCACATGTAATGTGTGTGTGTGTGTGTGTGAACGTGCATGTGTGGCTGCATGTGAGTGTGACTGTATGCCTGCATGTGCTCATGGGTGTGCGTGCTTGTGAGTGTGTGTAAGTACCTGCATTTGCGAGAGACTAAAGTTGAGTCTGAGTGTGTGCTGGGAGGAAGCGTGGCAATCTCTCGGTGGTCGGATCAGGAGCACCCACAGGGGTTTGGGACTCTGCTCAGCATACTTGCTTAGGCCTTGAAGGCTGCGATACGCAAACCCCAACGTCTGTTTCCTCTTGGGAAGGCTCTCCTTCCTCAAAACATCACGTGGTCAGATATCTCCCTTCTCATATGAAGGTAGCCCTGACAGCAAAGGCTGTGGGCAACACTGGTCTGTCTGCATATTTAGCACCAAGATTATGCATCTGGTCCATGAGGTGGTGGCTTTTGTCATTAAGCAGTACAGAATGGCCAACTGTGACCAAAACTTGCTGTCCTCTTTCAGCAAAATTAAGAACATAAGAACTGTCTATGTGGCTCGAGGGGATGGCTCAGGCCACCTGGCCCCTACAGGGTGGCCCCGTGACCCAGCTGGCCAGTTGGCCTAGGACTCATGTGTGCCTGTCCTTGGCCAGAGCCCACGTCTGCACTCAGCCACAGGGCCCTCTTGCCAACGTGGTCCTTCCTGTCTGATTGTGTAGCCCCTGGTGGCCCTAGCCCTCCTTCTAGAAGGCCACCTTAGCTCCAGTGACCGTGAACCCTGGACCCTGGGGTAAGGCCTGTGGCCCTGAGCTGGGCCCTGGGGAGCTCTGCCCACCTCGCACCACAGTAGACAGAGGGTGCAGCCCACTGGGGCTCCCCCTCCAAGTGCAATGAGCACGCAGACTCAGCTCTTCCTGTCTGCCTCCCCATACCCCGAGTTCTACCTTTTCCAGAAATCTGGACACAGGAGCACTTCCGACATCACCAGGACTCTGTGGTTCCAGAAAGGAGACCTGCTCGCTGTAAACATGGGGGTCTGGAAAGCAGAAAGACATGACCGGCGATCATCCACCTTCTGGTGGAAATGCCGGGAGCCTCTGTCTGTCCCCCACCCATCAGTACGTCCGTATTCATGTAGACACACACATACGCCTGTATGGCCACAGTCCTGCTCCCAGGCTCTACCCTGGCCTTCAGGCACGGGCAAACTTCCTTGTGACTGAAGCACTCAGGGGGCCTTCAGGTCACTCTGGGGAGATTACACTGTGGTCACATTGTGTTGAGTTGTCATGGACAGTGGTACATCACCACCACTGTGCACGGGTCTCCTGAGAAGACATTTGCAAGCGACTGTGAGGGTGACAGTCTTGCTGTGCAGACAGCCTTCTCGGTCCCTGTTTTCACCCCCATAAATGAAAATACCAGGTGGCCGTAACCTCCTAGAGACAAGGCACTCATCTTAAAAGTGCTTTGCCGGGTGAAGGGGGGAGAGACGTGTTACTATCTCCACTCGTATGTCTTCAGTTTTTCATCCTCACCAGCCATTTGTGGTTTGACCAAGTGGAGTTTGAACTCCTGGTTTGGGGTTTGTGTTGGACTTGTTGTTATACGTTCTTGTGTCTTCTCCCAGTACCTCTGTGGTTTCATGCACTTATCTCTGCATCAAAATCTTACCCATCTAGAAAGAGAATAAACTTGGACTCTGGCTTTATTTTTGTCTAAACGGTTAGCCAGCTGACCTGGTACTGTTGATCGGCACGTATATACATAATAAAATGCCCGTTGGTGCACGCAAGTTACTACACGTGTACTTTAAATCCTAGTGTAGAAAAACATGAATCCAGGAACAATCCTTTCAGCTCAGATTTTATGAAACGATTTTTTGGAACTCCACAGGCTGTCTTCCTGGAGTGGGGCCCTGCCCATGCACAGCAGCCCCCGACCGCTTGGACACCAAGCTCCAGTCTTGACCGTGCACTGGCTCCATGCATATGCAGGCACCTGTCTGCAGAGCCCTGGGCTGGGGCACACTAAAATCCTACACCCTGAACTGTGGGGACCCCAGGAACGCTGACTGTCGTGTTCGGCGTCACAGCCTCTCTCAGCTGTCTGTCTGCGGAAGGCGCTGACAGCAGAGCCCTGTACTCCACAGACAGTTTCCTTGTCCTTCCGGAGGCTGCAGAGAGGGTGTCAGTCACACGACTTCGTTTGGGTCAGTACGGGCTGGGGAGGGGATAGGCTGGCCCTGCCCCTGGGGCCCCGGCTTGGCTCTGGCAGCTTTGCTGGGGAAGGAGCACAGGTGGTGAGCGCTCCCGGGCTGCACACGGGGAAATGGTTTTATCTGGACCACATTTTGGAAGGGCAGGTCCCTGTGTTGGCATTCCTCACACTTCTCTTGAAAGGATACTCTGTTGTCCCGGAGGAGTTGCCAGAGCCTGGCCTCCATGCCTCTGTAGAGGGTCTTTTCTTTGCAGACCCCAGCAGCTTTTGAACTTTTTCTTAATCTGTTGTCAACCATCAGGGTCTAAGTGGGGATCGGCTTTACCCTGCTCAGGAATCGGTATGGTTTTCAATCTTCAGGCGCACGTTTTCTTCTTTTTCCATCGTTGAAGATTCTCAGCTATTGTTTCTTCGAGTCCTGGTTCTTTCATTTCTTCCTGGTCTCTTGGGAGTTCTGACTGGGCATCTCAGACACCCCCACTTCTCTGCTTCCTTCCGCAAGGTCTGGATCTGACGGGTGGACAGATTCCCGTCTGCCCAGTCTTCTGTCTCAGTGGAAGGTTCCACGTCATCTTTACTCCTCCTTTCCTTGGGCTTATTTTGGTGTCCTCTTCCTGGTCTCTCGAACTGAGTATCTAACGTTTATTTTATTTATTTTTTACTCAGTGATTGCATTTCTTAATTTCGGTTGAATGTAGCTTTCGACCGTGTCCCACAGGCTCTGAGGTATGGTGTGATGTTTGTGTACTATGTACGGGGAGCCCTGGTGGGACAGCGGGTGGTGCAGGCCCACCGAGCGGCACTGTGGAGGAAAGACCCGGTGGTCTGTCCCTCTGCAGAAGAGGGCCTGAGCCGCGGGGCAGTCCTCTGTCGCATGGGGTCGCTATGAGTTGGAACCGCCTCGTCAGCAGCTAGCAGCATTATCATTGTGATTGTTGGGTGCAGTCAAGTCGGCCGCGCCTCACGCGACCCTGTGTGCAACAGAGGGAAGCACTGCCCGGTTCCGTGCCAGCCTCACAGTGCGCTGTGCCTGCGCCCATAGTTGCAGCCACCGTGTCGATCCATGTCGAGGGCCTTCCCCTTCTTCAGTGACCCTCCACCTTGCCAAGCATGACATCCTCCTCCAGGGAATGGTCCCTTCTGACAACACGACCCGAGTAGGTGAGACAGAGTCTGGCCATTCTCATTTCCAAGGAGCATTCTAGCTGTACTTCTTCCAGGACAGATGTTTGTTTGTTTGTTTTCCTTCTGGCCACCCATGGTATTTTCAATGTTCTTTGCCAACTAAATTAAAAAAACCAAACTCACTGCTGTGAAGTCGGATCCAACTCATAGTGACCTCTCCTTGGGTTTCTGAAGCAATATTGCTATGGAAGTAGATTGCCCAACCTTCCTTCCGAGGAGTGGCTGGTGGGTTTGAACTGCCAGCCTTCTGGTTAGCAGTCAGATGCCTTAGGCACTGCACCACCAGAGCTCTCCTTTGCCAACTGATTCCTTGTAATTAGTTTCTAGAAACCGCCGTTGTGGCTGTTTCCCCGTTCACCGGGAGTTGTGGACGGAGCCCGAAGCTCCTTTCCTGGATCTGTAAGTGCCTTTTGACTCCATTCCCAAGTCCCACATCGGGTTCAGGTTGTGTTTTCTCAGCTCCCTGGTGCCCCCTGCAGGCTGGGGAGGAGGGCTGGCTCCTGTGAGCAGGACGCAGAATTAGGGCGCAGACCGCTCCTCCTGGGCCCCTCCACTCACGCAGAGCTGCTCTGAGCACTGGGAAAGCATCTCCACCCCTCGCGTTTCCACTGGCTCTCTTGTCCCTCTCGGCTGCGTCTCATCCATTTTAGCGCCGATCGCTTACAGAACAAATGTCTCTGCAGGTCTGGCCCCTCACGGTCCCCCGCCCCACAATGAGAAGACAGTATTCTGAAAACTGAACAAACATTCAAGGTTCATCAGCTGGCAGTCTTGTGGGTTCAAAGAAAAAGTCAGACTTGCCCTCAGCAAAGGGATTGAGTTGCAAATGGAGACAAAAGAGGGCCCTTTCCAGAGGAAGAGCAGTCAGTCCAAACTCCAAGGAGGGGCAGGATTTGCAGGTCTGTCAAACAGCAGCCAGCATGCAGCTTCCTGTGACGCCCAGGGTTTCCACAGTCTGCAGCTTTTGATAAAAATAATCTCATTGGCAGCAGGAGGGCAAGCAGATGCCTGTCACTCAAAAACAAACAGAATAAAGCCACCCACTACAGAGGTTAAATTCTGACTCACAGCGCCCCTAGAGGACAGAGTGGAACTGCCCCACAGGGTCCCAAGGCTGTCAGTCTTCATGGAAGCAAAGCCCAAACCACACCCACTGCCTGGAGTCCATTCCGACCCACAG
>NW_006921605.1:1197208-1201284 GCF_000298275.1 Orycteropus afer afer
CACACCCACTGCCGTGGAGTCCATTCTGACCCACAGCGCCCCTAGAGGACAGAGTGGAACTGCCCACAGGGTCTCCAAGGCTGTCAGTCTTCACGGAAGCAGAGCCCAAACCACACCCACTGCCGTGGAGTCCATTCTGACCCACAGCGCCCATAGAGGACAGAGTGGAACTGCCCACAGGGTCCCAAGGCTGTCAGTCTTCACGGAAGCAGACTGCCTAGTCTTTCTCCCGCCTGCGCAGCTGGTGCAAGTGGTCCTGTGGCACGTGCCACCCTTAGTGCGGAGAAAAGTTGTAGACAAAACGGCCAAGAAAACCCTGAATGTCAAATCACATTTTAAAAAAGGAAAACTGAACATTACATCTGGTTTCTAAAAACGGATAAATGACATGACATGGTCCTGAAACAACACCGGGGCGTCAGGGACCAGCTGCCCGGAAGCCACCGGATTCCACTGAGAGGCGAGGTGCCCCCAGTGCAGGTTGACAAAGACGGTGTGGGACTTGCAAGGGTGGCAGCACTGCCCGGTCATCTGTGACTACTGGGCCCTGCTGCCCAGGGGCTGCTCCTGGCAGGTGGGTGGCCGATGCACCAGCACCTTGCGGGGTCTCTAGACACTTGGCTGCACTGGGCCCGTGCCGGCTCTGCTCCTGTGACCGCTGTGGCTGCCCGCTGAGGCTGTCTGCTCTCTCCACTTGGTGACAAAACGAGTCCTTGCCATCCTCCAGGGTCCTCTGCAGAAGCTCCGAGACGTCTGTAGATAGAAAAAGGCTGTTCTATCTTATTTTATGTTTAGGATTAAATTTTGGGGAGAAAAATAATCGGAAGCTGTCAGGACATTTGAGCTCTTCAGAAAAGGACTCAGGGTGTCTGAGAAAGAAGACTTGTCACCCAGGCAAAGGTGATGATAACAAGAGCAGCACGGGTGGTAGCTCTGCTGGAAAGGCCCTGGCCCTACACTTAATTGGGGAAGCACGTCCTTAAGTCATGAAGACAAGAAAGTCTAACCAGGGTCCCTGGGACCCTGAGCAGGGGTCCTCACCGTCTACCAACAAAGAATTGAACAGGAATGAATTTAACAGGCAGGAGCCAGAGTTTATTAAAGAGAGAGAGGAAGGGAGGGGCTTCCGCTTTGGCTAGCCTCCGGTCTCTCACCAAAGCATTTCCCAGGGTTCATAAAGGGTTTTAGGTAGGAATAAGGCATCATCTTTATCCAAAGAATAGGCAGGGATTTCCGGGGAAAAGGCGGGGTTATGGAAATCAGGTGTAGTTATCAAAGACTTCATATTACTTGGTTCTACAATCAACACCAATAGAAGCATCAGTCAAGACATAAGAAGACATATTGCACTGGGCAAATCTGCTGCAAAAGACCTGTTTAAAGTGCTGAAGAGCAAAGATGTCTCCTTGAAGACTAAGGTACGTCTGACCCAAGCCATGGTGTTATCAGTCACCTCATATGCATGTGAGAGCTGGTCAATGAATAAGAAAGACGGAAGAAGAGTTGATGCTTTTGAGTTGTGGTGTTGGCCAAGAATGCTGAAAGTATTCTCCAAGTCCCATGGACTGCCAGAAGACCGAATAAATCTGTCCTGGAGGAAGTGCAGCCGGAATGCTCCTTGGAAGCGAGAATGGCTAGACTTCGTCTCACCTACTTTGGTCATGTTGTCAGAAGGAACCATTCCCTGGAGAAGGATATCACACTTGCTAAAGTAGGGGGTCAACGAAAAAAGGGGACGGCCCTCAACGAGATGGACTGACACAGTGGCTGCAATGATGGGTTCAGGTATAGCAAGGATCATGAGGCTGGTACAGGACCAGGCTGTGTTTTGTTCTGTTGTACATAAGGTTGCTATGAGTCAGAGACAACTTGACGGCACCTAACAACAACCACAGTGCAGGAGAGAGCCAAGGTGGATTCCACACAGAGGCTGCCGGAACAAAGATGGACCCTTCGTGAAGGCTGTGGGATGTTGCCGTGACTTATTCTGGGATGCTGTCTGTGTGCAACGTCTCTGGACCCTGGTTCACATCCTGGCCGGGACTCCTGTTCTTGACTGCCTCTGGTGGGAGGTCACTGTCACGTTGAATTACACTGGGCATCCCCTGCCCCTGGTGAGGTACCTGAAGGACAGCCCAGGTTTATCAGCATCCTACGGGGGTCAAACTTAGGGGCTTTGGAAATGTAATATCTTGCCTAAGGGCCTGGCTCGCCAGCCAGCAGCAAGAATTATGTGGTGGTCTGCACTAGGCTTACACTGCAGGGGCCTGTTGGACCTGGCTGCCCGAGTCCCTGCCTGTCTCAAAGGCACAGGTAGTTACTAGTTAGCTGAACCACAGGGTCCTTGCTCTCTGCGCATTTGGTCCATTTGTATTTTAGGCTAAGGCAATAAAAAGTAAACCAGGGAAGGGAAACTTGAAACGGAGCAAACTTGGCTAAGATTTTAACATATCAGAGCTTTTTAAATTTAGGTGTTAATAACCAAGGAAAATAAATTCATTTAAACTTGCGTTTTTTATGTGCCCTTTCACAGGGTGGAAAAAAGCTGACACTTGACTTGAGGGCCTATCTCAGGAGGTAGACCAGGTCAGGTTCACAGTGCCACGAAGCTGCTTCTGAAATGAAAAGGTGGAGTTACCCCTGGCTGGCCAAGGTGCTCCTGACCCATTCCTGGTCTTTCCAGTTGCCTCATATGCACGTGGGAGCTGGACCACGAAGACAGAAGTTGAGCTGCCAGCTGCTGTTGGCAGGGTGCTGGCTGTTCCGAAGACTGCCTGTTCCGTAGACTGCCGGAAACTGCCCAAAGCATGACAAGCCCATCTTGGGAGAAGTACAGCCAGCATGCTCCTTAGGGGAGAATGTGTCCAGACCTCCTCTTCTTACTTTGGACACGTCATTAAGGAAGGCCAAGAGCAAGAATGGATGTTATGTTTGGTGAACTGGCAGTTCGGTGAAAATGAAGGAAATCCTGCATGAGATGCGAGACATGGTGGCTGCAAGATAGGTTTCAAAAGGACCGAAGATTGAGAGGGGTGCGTCCGGGCAGCGCTGCGTTCTGTTGGATGCACAGGCATCACCGTGAGCCAGAGCTGGCTCTACATGACTGCAGTGAGGGGTCACTTTTTTTTTAACTTTTAATTGTGTTCTGGGTGAAAGTCTACAGGGCAAATTGATTTTCCATTTAAGAACTCATACATATCTTGATTCATGATGTTGATTACAATCCTCACAGTGTGACTGCACTCTTCTCTCCCTGTGTTTACCTCCAGTTCCCATTCGCCTGTCTTTCCTGTCCCTTCCTGCTTTCTGAGCTTCATCCCTGGGCACATTCTGCCCTTTTGGTCTCGTGGTTCTGACAAGCGCCTGCCTCCCTGGTCTTACTCTTCACCCGTTAGGTCTGTCTGTCATTTGGCTGAAAGGTAATTGCAGGGATGAGGTCAGTTCCAGTCCTAAGGGCTGTCTAAGAGCAGTGGTCTCAAGAGTTCTACCAGTCTCTATTGGACCAGAAAACCTGTTTTTCTTTTTTTTTTTTTTTCATGATTTTGAATTTTGTTCCCTGTTTTCTACTCTATACGAGACTTCACATTGTGATCCCTTTCAGAGTGGGTGGCATTGCTAGCCAGGCACCATCTAGTTCCTCAGGCCTCAGGGAGGCTGGGCAATGTATCACTTTTACATGGCCTTTCTCACCATAATCTTATAGTTCCCACCAAATGAGTGGGTGGAACTATGCAAATGAGCTGTTTGTGTCCCACCAAGGGGATTGGATAGCTTGCTAATAATGTAAATAAGGTGTATGACATCCTTGTGGGGATGGGGCCATGCAAATAAGGTATATAGAGGCCTAATGAAGCCCCAGGCTTACAGGTGAGGAGAGACAATGCAGGGACGCCAGAGTAGCAGGATGGAAGAGCAGGAGAAAGGGGGTAAAAGCCTTGAACCCGGACAGAAGAGCAATCAGCCGAAGGGATTAGGTGAGGAGGGGAAACTCAGGCCTGCCCAGAATAGCAGGCCGGAAGAGCAGGAGAAAGGGGATAAAAGCCTTGAACCCGGACAGAAGAGCAGTCAGCCCCAGG
>NW_006921605.1:1204444-1215557 GCF_000298275.1 Orycteropus afer afer
GGAGGGTCGACGAAAGAGGGGGAGGCCTTCAACGAGATGTATTGATACGGTGGCTGCGATGATGAGCTCAAGTATAGCAGGGATTGTGGGGCTGGCGCAGGATCGGGCAGTGTTTCGTCCTGTGCATGGGGTCGCTATGAGTCGGAAACAACTCGACGGCACTTAACAACAACAAACAACAATGAAGGGATTGGGCAATTTTGCCATCCCACTAGGCTTAAAAGAGAGCCAATTCCAGAGCACAGTGGGGCAAGAGGACTCACTACCACCAAGAGGAAGAGATGAAAGTAAAGTGTGTCCTTTGGACCTAAGGTCCCTGCACTGAGAACCTTCTCAACCCAGGAGACAGCGTGGTAACACTGGAGATGGTGAGAGATGACAAGGAGCAGGGTCAGAGAAACAAAGGCAGCAAAACCAAGGACAGGTGCAGGGTGACACTGCAGGCTTCCTGACCCAGAGAGAGACAGCTGAGTGCCTTCGGGCAGGAGGCTGCTGGTGAAGTGAGGTGCCTCTGAGCACTTATCGGCAGAGCTAAAAGAGCTTTGTAGCACTTGCCTGAGCAAGGTAGGGGCCCGGCCGAAGAGCCAAGCGGTGAAGGGCCAGAGAGAGGCCTGCCTGTGGGTACAGCTGAGAAGAGACTGTCTGATCAAAGAACTGTATCCCAGCTCTTTCCTGATCCTGAATTGTAGCCTGTTGCTTCCCTAATAAACTCTAGAATGGTGAGTGTTTTCTGAGTTCTGTGTGGCCTTGCAACAAATTATTGAGCCCAGCAGAGAAGCATATAGAGTGTCATGGGAGGGACAGTCGGTGTCAGAATTGGTAAGAGGGAGAGTGGGGACAAGTCTGACCTCAGCCTCATAGGAATCAGTCTTCGGTGGCTGCTGCTGCTGGTGATCTGCACCCCCTGGTGGAGCTGGAGCGAGTCAGACCCCCCACCGTGCCACCTGTACAACAGCAGCCCCAAGACGCTAATCACACAGTGCAGCCACCACTGTTTCTAAATCAATAACAAACAGTCGTTAAAGATTCCTCTGCTTCCGTTTCCAGCTCAGTAAGATGCAGGCGACACAACCTCGTTTGCTGAAAGTGAAGATGACTTGAAGCACTTACTGATGAAGATCAAAGAATACAGTCTGCAGAACTGAGTACACCTCAATGTGAGGGAATGAAAATCCTCCCAACTGACCAATAAGCACCACCATGATAAACGAAGAAAAGATTGAAATTGTTAGTGATTTCATTTTGTTTGGATCCACAGTCAACACCCATGGAAGGAGCAGTCAGGAAATCAGACATCATAGTGCACTGGGCGAATCTGCTGCAAAAGACCTCTTTAAAGTGCTGAAGAACAAAGATGTCACTTTGAGGACTAAAGGACACCTAACCGAAGCCATGGTGTTTTCAGTCGCCCCATACGCATGAGAGCTGGACAGTGAATAAGGCAGACCGAAGAAGAGTTCATGTCTTTGAGTTGTGGTGCTGGCGAAGAATGTTGGAAATAGCATGGACTGCCAGAAGGACGAACAAATCGGCCCTGGAAGAAGTGCAGCCGGAATGCTCCTTGGAAGCAAGAATGGCCAGACCTCATTTCACCTGCTTTGGCCATGTCAGAAGCTGTCCCCTGGAGAAGGATGTCATGTTTGGTAAAGTGGAGGTCAGCGAAAAAGAGAAGGCCCTCAACGAGATGGACTGACACTGGGCTGCAAGGATGCGCTGAAACACAGCAAGGGTGTGAGGCCGACACAGCGCAGGGTAGTGTCTCGTGTTGTACACGGGGGCGCTGCGAGTCACAGCCAACTCGGTGGCACCACAAAAAGCAGTAGTTATAACACATCCACACACCAAAAACCAAACCAAACCCACTGCCGTTGAGTAGATTCGAACTCGGAGTGACCCCCACTGGGTCTCCAGGGCTGTAAATCTTCACAGAAGTAGATTGCCTCTTCTCCCTCCCAAGGAACAGCTGGTGGCTTTGAACCATTGACCTTCTGGTTAGCAGCCAAATGTCTTATCCACCACACCACCAGAGATCCTTCATACACACACAAAAACCAAAAAAAAAAAAACTCATAGCAACCCCTCCTTGGGTTTCCAAGGCTGTATCACTACGGAAGTAGATTGCCCAACCTTCCTTCTGAGGAGTGGCCAGTGAGTTTGAACCACCAGCCTTCTGGTTAGCAATTAAATGCCTTAGGCAGTACGCCACCAGAGCTCTTTCGTACACACACAGGCATGCCAGAGACAAGCCTTTTGGTGTCTGCAATAAACTGTTCAACCACATTGGCTCATTCTGAGAAACGTTTTGACAGCAGCCATGTTTGAGGTGTGCCAGCTTGAAAATAAATTTCCAAGAGATTCAGGTGGTTTAAGGCCTTGAACTGACCGGCGGTGGATCCTCAAGTGTCTGGCCTTTTCTTGGCACTCCTTGTGAGTGTGTACGTTCATCTGTCATTTTTGCGTGCTACAGAGCGGCCATGTCTTTGGGCCTGTTCACGGGTCTGTCCCTTTCTGCCACTTTGCTGAGAAGCTGTGTGTGCAGCGGTGCATGTGTGCGTTTCACTGGTCTGTAAGATGCTGCTGTCTGCCCCAGAGGCTACAGTCAGCCCTCACCCACCCTGGTTCTCTCTGTACAAAGAAGTGGCTGTGACGGTGGGGAAATGCATGCTGCTCTCTGATGCTTGTGCTCAGCAGAAGGACAGTCCGGAAGTGACACAGAAAACAAGCTCTCTCCCTGCTCTTGTTTCTAGGGACCGAGGGGACACCGCTTTGCCCCACCCTTCTTCCCGCCCCGGAGGCCCAGAGCCCAGCGGAGGTGCTTGGGCTCCCACTGGACCACGGCCTGCCCTTGGGACAAGTGCAGCCCCATTTCACAGCTCAGGTAAGAAGCCATCATGTAAGGAGTACACTCATGTATGTACATATGTGTATCTGTATGTATAATTTCATTTCTGCTTTTGGTGTTGTTGAAAACATACACCCAGCAAAAACGTCTGAGTTCAGTTTGGACACGCACAGCTGAGTGCCGTGGACGACGTTCTCCGACTCGTGCAACCACCCTCACCCTCCTTTTCCACACTGCGCCTCCCCCGGTCACGTGACCTCCCTGCCTGAGCCTGCTGTCTGCCCTTTGGGCTGCTGTGGTCAGTAGATGCCATGTGGGAAGACCTAGAAGAACGCAGTGCTGAAGGCAGGCGTTCCTTCCCAGGGACCCTCGCCCACTGTTTGGTGTGAAGAAGACTTCAGGGCATATTTTTTGTTTATGGTTTAAATGTTATCTCAGGATAATAGTTTTGGGGATTCATCCAGCCTCCATGGCTACTGAAAGACTGGATTCTATAGGAATTTTAAATTTTGTTCTGCATTTTCCCCATTTTGATCAGAATGCCTCCGTAGAGTCTTCGATCAAATGTTCAGTAGTGGTAGCTGAGCACCATCCACCTCTCTGGCCTCCTGGTGAAGGGGGCAATTGTCTCATGGAGGTGATTAGACACACAGCCATTTCCCCTCCCGCTCCTGGCGCTCCTCCTTCCTCTGTTGCCTCAGGAGAATGGAGACCATTTGTGTCTTGGATGGTTACTTGTGAGCTTTTGAGACCCCAGGTACCAGGAAACAAACTCTGAGGTAGACCAGAAGCACAGACGGGGTATTAGCCCAGTTAGCTGGGTCCCTGAGGCCTGATGCTGAGCCGCCAAGCCACGAACCCCGTGAGGTGTCTGCTCAGAGCGGACAGCCAAGCACCCGCTCTTCTGTTATTGCTGTAAACAGATGTGTCACACGACTTCCACCCGTAAGAAGCGGGCTTTTAATAACTTGTCGTGTTATTCAAGAGTTGCGATTTCATTTTCAAAAACCCTCCCAAGTTTCAGGTTGCTAACAGAGTTACCAGGAGCCTCTCAATGTGTTTCCTGTTGTTTTTTTGAATAGCAGTTATACTGTGGGTAAGGAGGACACATACAGTGTTCGGTATAAAAGGGAATAAATGAACCCTCCCTGACCCCTGTCGGACTGGAGAGCTCGGGGGGCGTAGTGCCTAAGGCACCTGACTGCTAACCAGAAGGTTAGCGGTTCAAACTCTCAACCACTCTGCTGAAGCAAGACTGGGCAATCTACTTCCATAAAGATTTACCGCCTCGGAAACCCAAAGGGGGTCACTGTGAGTTGGAATCAACTCGGTGACAGTGAGTTTGGTTTCTTGTTTTCCTTTTGCTCAGTACCCTTATTCTAGAGCACCCCTCTTCTCGGGCCCCCACTTCCAGGCCCCTCCTGCTCTCCCTTTCAGTTGTACAGCCTCTTCATGTGTTTGCTTTTCTTCTGCTTGGTGAGTCCTTTCTTCAGTGTGAGACCTTGTGGTTGTGGGTTCAGAACCTGCTGTTGCAGTTTTTTTGTTTGTTTTTTTTTTTTTTTTAATGTTTTCCTTTGACATTAAGTTTTCATCAAAATATCTCCACTAATTGCATTGCATGATGGTCACTTGAACCCTTTATACTTCTGCTGGGTCTTCTGATTTTTGTTGATTTCTTGTTACTATGAACAACAATATAATAAATATCCTTCTCTATAAATATCTATGCTATATATTTTATCTCCTTAGGACAAGATTATAGAGTTAGAATCACTGGATTAAAGATAAACACATTTTTAAGACTTTTGAGCCATACCACCAAATTGCCTTTCAGAAAGATTGTACAAATTTACATACCCACTAGCAGTGAGTGAGGGTGTAACTTTACTCACCTGGGTATTATATTTTAAATTGTTAAATGTGAAGGGTTAAAAAAAAAACCTGCATCTTTTAAAGCTTTCTTTGATCCTTCCAAACCAAACTCACTGCCATCAAGTCACTTCTGACTCATAGCGACCCCCTTTGGGGTTTTGAGGCAGTAAATCTTTACAGAAGTAGATTGCCCAGTCTTCCTTCCATGGAGTGGCTGGTGGGTTTGAACCGCCAACCTTCTGGTTAGCAGTCAAATGCCTCAGGCACCACACTACCAGAGCTCCTTTTCTTTGATCCTCAGTGATGGTAAAGTTTTTTAGCCTATTCGTTGGCCATTTGCAATTCTTCTTTCGTGTGGTTCTTTTATGCATATCCTTTGTTAATTTTTCAGCTGGTCTGTTTGTACTTTTCATGTTGATTTGTGAAAGCTCTGTATATATTAAGGTAATTGCTACTTGTCTGTTATAAATCTTTCCCAATTTAGTCATTTGCCTTAATTTTATGGCTGTTTTTATGTTTTTAATCTACAGATAATTTGTTTCCAATCTAATCAACTAGTAACTAACTGAATGATTTGTTTCACTGTTCTTCAGCTTCTTAAACACCCCCTGACTCACAGTGGCCCCCTGGGTTCCCAAGGCTGTCAGTCTTTGTGAAAGCACACTGCCCCATCTTTCTTCCATGGAGTGGCTGTTGGGTTTGAACCACCAACCTTTTGATTAGCAGCCAAATGCTTTAATCACTACCTCCAGTGGGTCTTTAGTTTTTGGTTTTCTGCACAGTTCCTGAACCACTACTGTGCTGCTTTAAATGCTGCTGTAGGACTATGGTATATTTTAGCATCTCCTACAGGAGGCCCTAATTTCTGTTACAAAATTTTCTGGCCTCTTCTTTCCTATTTATCCTTAAATGTGCATATACTGTTATTTAATTAATTTATGATGAATTATTTTTAGATATACAGGGAAATACAAAACTAATATAATGAGCGCCCATTACTCAGTGGACTCTGCCCAACTTCATCACAAAACGTTAAAGTCCAGCTCTTTGAGCGTCCTGCTCTGGGTCCTCCCGACCCTCCTCGGGCTGTGTGCCCTCTGCACGGCTTTCCACCTGGCTGGGCGTTTTTGAGCTCCAGCCTTGTTGATGCTTGCAGCTCAGTTCAGGGTCAGCAGACTTCTGCGAGGGCCCAGAGAGCAAATACTTCCGGCTTTGAGGGCCAGGCCAGCTGTGTCGCAACACCTCAGCTCCGAACGCAGCTCCGGGCCTCGCGTGATCGAGTGGGCGTAGCTACGTGCCAGTCAAACGCTGTGTGAGACTTTTAACCGTTAGGTTCTTGTAGTTCCACATATCATGAAATAGTCCTCTTTTGATTTTTTTCAACTATTAAAAAAGGTATTGGGTGCATTTACTTTCACCACAATTTAAAAAAATAAACTGATTTGTAGCTCGTGGGCTATAAGGAAAAGGTGGTGGGTGGGCTGTGGCCCCCGGGCCGTGCTTGCCAAGCACAGCCCAGAGGTTAGCGGGGTGTTCTCTGTCATGTGAATATACCAGGATTCACTTAGCTGCCCCTGCTGATGGACGTTAGGTTGTCTCCAGTTTCATCCACGTGCACTGCTGTGTGTGTGTGTGTGTGTGTGTGTGTGTGTGTGTGTGTCTGGTCTACATATGGACCATTTTACTCCACTTCACTCCCTGTGCTTTGCAGATACTACATTTTTTTACAAGTTGGAGGCTGGTGTCAACCCTGCAGTGAGCAAGTCTGTTGCTGCCGTTTTTCCAACACATGTGCTCATTTTGTGTCTGTGTGTCACCTTTTGGTCATTTTCACTATATTTCAAATTTCCCATAATGTTGATGCACTTAATAGACTACAGTATAAGGCACCTGACTGCTGACCAGAAGGCTGGCGGTTCAAACCCACCAGCCACTCCTCGGAAGGAAGACTGGCAGTCCACTTCCATACTGATACCTCCTTGGAAACCCAAGGAGGGGTCGCTATGAGTCTAATCGACTTGACAGCAGTGAGTGTGGTTGGTTTTGTTTTCGGAAACCCAGGATTCATGTGACTTGCTTAATTGCGGTGGTCTGGAACCAGCCCTGCAATAACTCCAAGGTGTGCCTAAGAAAGTGCTTCCAGGGCATGTGCCAAGGGTCAGAACTGCAGGGGAGGAACCCGAGGGGATGACACACACGACGCCATGTCCCTTCTCACAAGTACGCAGGTGAGCACAGCCGTGCAGGTGAGACATTGGCTGGGCACCGTGAGCAGACTGTGGCACGCAGTGCTGTAGGTGCAGACAAAGGACACGGGGGGCCTTAGACCAAGGGGGCACTGGGCACTGAAGGCACCGTCATCTCCTGTCGGGCTCGCAGCCGGTGGAGAAGTGGCCTCGGTGGCACACGGCCTTGCTGGGTGTCCTAGGAGGACAGCAGGGTTGCCCTAATCCATTTCTTGAAGCTGGTGGTTTCGGCCGGGCTCATGGCAGTGAGTGTGTCACCCAACCAAGCTGGTGCAGAACACCAGGGATCTGGAGAGAGCGTTTTTCCCAAGTCCATGGGAGACTTCACGGAGGCATTGCAGAGACGGCACACAGCATGCGGGCTCCGGCTGCCGGGTCTCCAGATAGGACGCTGGCCGGGCCGTGAAGTCTCCCTGCGTTCCGGGAGAGCCAGAAACCGTCAGAAGTGCGACCCCAGACCTGGGAGGACACGACCCCCTTACACACATCGGCCTAGTGTGGCCAGTCGGTGGAGAGCCACGGCTTCGAGGACAGGGTGGCCCTGCCACTCTGTGCACCTCTCTGTGCACTGTTCTCCAGGGCACCTGCTTTCCATGTTCCCTACGATTCACCTCCCGTGACAGCTGGGGCCCTGCACCTGGGTCCCCGAGCAACCTTGAGTGTCTGAGCCACCAGCTCATTGGTACACGTTGGTGTGCTGGTGTTCCCAGTGCAGCCTGAGACGCCCCGCTCTGGGCAGATGGTGGCCTGCCGCCACCTCCCTGAGAGGCCGGCAATGAGCCCGGTGCCCTGCCTGCCTGTGTGTGTTAGGTAAACAGAGCAGGTGCCCTTGGCTTCCTGCTGGCTAGAGAGAGACTAGCATCTCAGTGCCCCAGGGCAGCCCCCTCACATGCCCCAGGCTGAGAGCAGAGGTTCACTTTCCCATGTTCCGGAGGCCAGGAGTCCAAGTGCAGGAGCCTGCTTTGTCTGCCGGCAGGAGCCTTGTGCTGCCCTCAGCCCCTAGTGTTCCTTGGCTCGTACACAGACCCCCACCTGGCATCTTCCCCTGGGACTCCATTTCTGAGTCTGCTCCCTCCCTTTTATAAAACGCTCAGAAGGCATTAGAATTAGGGTTAGGACGCCCGCACTGGGATATGACTTAACTGATAAACAGCTGCGGAGGAAAACGCCATTTCCAAAGCAGGTCGCACACAGGGCTAGGACTTCACCACGTGTTTTCAGGCGACACAGTTCAACCTGTATGGGTGGTTTCCAAAAATGGTTTTCTTCTTTTATAGAACCGGCCCAGAATTCCCACTGTGACTTGTACATCAACCCGTCAGAAAGAAAACAGGTCCCCAAAGCCACCGCTGGCCCAGGAACTCCACGGGGAGAACGGCCCCCACATCCAGAGGTCATTGTCATTGGACAGCAAGTCCCTCCAGGACACATGGAAGTTACTAGAGCTGGGCTCCAGTCCTTCTGGCCCCACCTCCCAGGGTGACTCAACTCCAGGTAGGAGAAACGGCTTCCCTGGGCTGCTGCAGCTCTGTGGGTGCTGGTGGGAGGCACCTAGTGGCCTCCTTCCCGGGCTTGAGAGGGAGTGCCTGCATCCTTCCTACTGATCCGGACGCCTGCACTTTGTCTAACCAAACACATGAGCCTATAGGGTGGGGCAGAACTGCCTAGAGAGTGGCCAAGGCTAGAAATCTTTTTTTTCCTTCACTTTTTATTGTGATTTGGGTGAAAGTTTGCAGAGCAAATTCATTGTTCATTCAACAGTTCATACACATTTTGATTCGTGACATGCACTGCAGCCCCACAGTGTAACAGCTCTGTCCCCACTTCCTCCCTGTGGGTACTGTTCACCCTCCTTTCCTATCCCCTCCTGCCCTGGGCACGTGCTGCCCTTTGGATCTTGTATGGCTGACTGTTGAAACACGTGCACGCCTCCCTGGTGTCACTGTTCACCTTCTAGGTCGGCTGTTGTTTGACTGAAAGCTGAGCCACTGGGGCGAGTTCAGTTCCGGGACTGAAGGGTAACTAGGAGCCATAGTCTCGGGGTTTCACCACTCTTTGTCAGACCAGTAAGCCTGGTGTTCTTTATAGTTTTGAATTTTGTTCCACATTGTTCTCCCACCCTATGCAGGACCTCCTACTGTGATGTCTTTCTGAGGGGTTGGCAGTGGTAGCTGGGCACCATCTCCTTCTGGTCGAGGGTCCACATGTTGCCTTAGACTTTTGGGCTGATTGTTTGCTTGTGTCCTTGATTTTCTTTCACTCTTCTTTGCTCTGGACGGGAGAGACCAACAGCTGTACCTTAGATCGCCGCTCACAAGCTTGTAAGGCCCCAGTCACCACTCCCCAAAGTAGGATGTGGAACATGGACTGTGTTAAGGTAACTGACCTTGTTGTCCCTCCCCCAGGAGTATGGTCCTGAGCCCCCAGGCCCAGGGACTCACTCCCTCAAGGTGTTTGGTTATGGTTAAGATGTTGTCTTAACTTTGTCCCCATGGTCTACTAAGAGGAGCTCTGACAGTGTAGCCTCTAAGGCATGCAACTGCTGGACTGCAAGTTTCAGTCAGAACCCACCAGCCACTTCATGGGGGAAAGATGAGGCCGTCTGCTTCTGTCAGGCCATACGGCTTGGGAAACCCTATGGGGCAGTTGTACTGTGTCCTGTCGAGTCGCTATGAGTCGGAATCGACTCAGGGCAGTGGGTTGGGTTGTTTTTTTGGTGTTCTATGTTGTATCCATGGATATATTTGGAGCACGGCTGTAAATCTTACGGGAGTAGACGGCCACATCGTTCTCTGTGACTGGCGGTTTGAATCGCCGTCCTTTCGGTTAGCAGCAAAAGTGCTTAACCCCTGCGCCACCAGGGATTCCTCATTTTATCGTTTTGGTAGCATATGAATACACACACACACACATGCGTACACACATGGGTACACAGATAAAAGCCTCTGAGTGCTGTGCACTCAACTACAGTTAACCTGAAGGCTGAAGCTTCAGACCCCCTCAGCAGCACCACGGAAGACAGACCGCACAGTCCGCTCCCGTCGTTACGGGCCAGTGCTGTCACGTGGTGGTGCCAGGGTTTGGAATTCACTCAGTGACGTTGGGTTTGGTGTTTCCGTCCCCTCACCTCTGCTTCAGTGCCTGCGTACACGGTGTGCCGTGATGAGAAGCCTGCTGGGAGGAGCCTTGACTTCTAGCTGGCGTGGAGCGGCATGTTGTGCTCAGAGTGCGGGCCACATGAGGAGTAGGGAGACTGCCCCCCGGGGGCTGCTGTGGACGGGCCGTCCCGTTTCTCAGCCGCAGACGGGCAGCCCCAATCTCTCGAGCAGTGCGCGTCCTGGCCCGCGGCCGCCCCATCATCGCTGCCTTCAGGCCCTGCTCTGACTGTCGTCTCAGTCATGTACCCGTAAGCGCGCAGGCTGCACCTTTGTTCACACTCGTAGTCGTCCTGGCACTTGGGAAAACCCGTCTGCAGGCCCACCTTTGAGGGAACTGCACGAGACAGTACGAAGCGAGAGAAAGGGAAAGGGCCGTCCGAAGCCAGCCAGACGGGAAGTGAGGAGGTGGAGGCAGACTGTACCCGGCTGTGCGCGTAGTGTGTCTGCAGCCCGCCCATCCAGCCTCCTCGGGCTCTGTGCGGCGGCAGAGTGCTCCCCTGAACACTGGGACTGGCTTCCCTAACCAGGCTTCGTCACAGGCGTGTTAGGTTATTTCCAATCTTTTGCCCTCACAGATAGGGTTACATTGAATAACCCTGAGTGTGCTCTAGTGAGTGTGCTCTAGTGAGTGTGCTCTAGTGAGTGTGTAGAGGACACGTGTGAACTCCCAAAAGCAGGGTGTGTCGTCAAAGGCACGTGCGTCTCTCGTCTGGGTGGGTGCTGTCGTTCTGGCCTCTGCAAAGACTCTGCTGGCTTCCACTTCCACGTGGGGTTTGGGGGGTCCACTCCCAGGTTAGGATTTGAGGGTTCTACTCCCAGGGGGGTGGGGTTTGAGGGCTCCACTCCCAGGGCTGGGGTTTGAGGGTTCTACTCCCAGGGGGGTGGGGTTTGAGGGTTCCACTCCCGGGGGGTGGGGTTTGAGGGCTCCACTCTCAGGGGCAGGGTTTGAGGGGTCCACTCCCAGGTTAGGATTTGAGGGTTCTACTCCCAGGGGG
>NW_006921605.1:1215657-1220673 GCF_000298275.1 Orycteropus afer afer
GTTTGAGGGCTCCACTCTCAGGGGCAGGGTTTGAGGGGTCCACTCCCAGGTTAGGATTTGAGGGTTCTACTCCCAGGGGGGTGGGGTTTGAGGGATCCACTCCCGGGGCTGGGGTTTGAGGGCTCCACTCTCAGGGGCAGGGTTTGAGGGGTCCACTCCCACGTGGGGCTTGAGAGTTCCACTTCCACTTGGGGTTTGAGGGTTCCTCTCCCAGGGGTGGGGTTTGAGGGTTCTACTCCTGGGGGCAGGGTTTGAGGGATCCACTCCTGGGGGTGGGGTTTGAGGGTGCTTCTCTCCAGATGGGGCTAGCTGGACTTTCACCTTTGCAGTCTCATAGGTGTAGTTGTAATTTGCACTTAAAGAGCTGTTTCCGTTTGGTCTTCCATCACTTCCTGCCCATTTGTATGTTGGCTTACTGTCTTTTCTCTCATGGTGTAGGAACACAGTATATATGATGGGAGTCAGGCCTGAGACATGAACTGTAAATATGTCCCTGTGTTTCACGTCTTGGAGGTTTGCTTATCATGGCTTTGTCAAGCACATATTCTCAGTTCTCATGTAGTTAAATTAATTTCTTTGTTTTAAATCATTTCTGGGATTTGTGGTATACTTAAGCCTTTTCCACTTTAAGATTAGAAATTATTCTCCTATGATTTCTTCTAGGACAGCTATGGTGTCATTTTTATTAAACATTTCAATCCATGATCCATTGGGAATTTATCATGGAGCATGGGATGAAGGGGCAACCCAGCTTTCCTCCCCAGATGGCTGCTGTAACCGAGTGACCCACTGTACCCCCTTGTCTGAGTGCTAACTTGTCCATATACATCTGGGTCTCTACTCTGTTGATTCTGCCCTGGGTATCTGCTGGTCTGGGTGTGCACGGTACTGCACTGTTTGAAGGATTGTAGCTTTACAGGCCATTTTAACACCTGGCTGCTTACGGCTCTCCTCCTTACGCTTCTTTTTCTTAATTTTCCTGGTTATTCTCATTTGGGTTTTCTTTCCATACACACTTTACCTTCAGCCTGCCTGGTCCCCCCAGCGCTCTTGCTCGTGTTGTTAGTATGCTAATTGTCTGTTCCTCTCCGGCTCTGCTGTCCCTTCTGGAACATCGTCGTTTCTGTCCTTTGTTTCTCCTGAGGGCAGAGCCCACGCAAGCCGTCTCCGTTCTGTTCCCATAACGTCTCTTCCTTGACTCTCATGTCCCTGCTTTGGGCCCTTGCTTCTTAGAGGCTGTGGTTGGTTCTGGTTTTTAATTCATGACAGAAAATTGTCTCTTGAAATCCTTCTGTCCCCTCAGAAGCTGTTCAGGTGACAGCTCGTCACTGAGTGTCCCTCCCTCCTCTGTCTTCAGCATTGTTTTCCACTCCTGCTTCCCCATCTTTGAAAGAGTGGAATTTCCCTGGACCAGCTACCATAAGAAGCTTATGTAGGAAATGAGGCCGGGGCCATTTTCCAGTTAAGCAAATTCTGTTGCCGTCTCGTGTGTGTTTTTCTTCCTTAAATAAGAGCTTGGTCAGCTTCTGCTTATTCCTGGCCAATGAAAATCTTCACTTACCAGGTTTTTCACAAAGCACGATGTTTCTTCTCCCCTTCCACTACAAACACTGATTCTGCAAACATGGCTGGCCCGACCAGTCCTTTGCAATGCTGCTGTCTTCTAGGCACATGCGGTCAGGGCAGCACTTACCACCAGCCCCGTATTTCTGCTGTTACAAACAAGGAGTTGGGTTTGCACCTCAGGGTATGTCCCTCACCCTTGACGCATGTGCTTTCTGGCTTTAGGAGGCTTGTGCTGTGCTGTGTCCCCACGGCCTGGCTTCACGGGCTCTGCTCTGGCCGCCGCACCATGTCTGCTGCCCAGCTGTCTCTTCGTTTAATGAGAATGAATGTGTGTGTGCCTTTCACTCTGTTTCTTGCTTTTAGATGATTTGCAGGAAGAAAGGGGACTGGTTCCAACTTACTGGTGGTTCAGCAGGACAAGTCAGTCTCATTTTCTGAGAAATGCAAAGCGTGAATCGTGGAGATGGGGCCTCTGACCTCCTCTAACTCCACAAGGGAGGAGGATCAAGGCCAACAGCCCCAGGCTGGTCCTCAAAGCGGAGGTCAGATGGGCCTCCACCTCCAGGCCTTCTTCGGCACTGACACCAGCCACCCCTCCCATGAGCCCTGTGCTTCCGGAGCTGGCCCTTCAGTGCAGTGGCCCCACAAAGCTCTCTGACAAAGCCCATGGTGATGGGGTTTATGGGTACGCTGACAGGGTTCAATTCAGGGTCAAAAACAACTCAGGGCTGTTTCCTGGCAGGACAGCTCCCCTCAACCTGGTGCAGGCAGGCCTCTCTCTGACCCTCAGCCTCTCAGGCCCCTGGGCCTGGCCTCTGCCCTGCTTAGGCAAGCATTACAAAGCTCTTGGCTCTACAGTAAGTGCCTGGAGGCACCGCCCTCTGCCAGAAAGCCTTAGACCAACGGCATTCTCTCCCTGCTCTGGGCTGGGGAGCCGGGTCCGCCGGGTGCCCAGAGGCACCCCAGCCCACTGCTGACAAGTCTCCTGCCAACGGCCCTCAGTTTGCTCGCTCTGGGGGCCGAGGGGTCCACCGCACCATCTCCTGATTCTGCTGCCCTCTGACTGCCGCGGCTTCTTGCCGTCCGTCCCCTCTGGTGTTCCAGCCCAGCCTGTCTCCTGGGTCTAAGAGATTCTCAGCACGGGGATCCCAGCCACAGGGCATGCTCGGCCTCTGGCCCTCTCTCTTGGTGGTGGTCAGGTCCCCCTTTCCACCTCTGGGATGGCTCATTTTAAGCCCAGCAGGATGGCAGGACTGACCAGTTCCCTCCTTAGGGCTCCATACACCTTATTTGCATGGTTGCACCCCCACAAGGGCACCATGCACCTTATTTACATTATCAACAATCTATGCAATCCTGTTGGTGGTTAAGTACCTGACCCAGTGCTTCCACTGCAAACAGCGGAAACTGCCAGATCAAATACCAAGAACATCTTTGTGAAACATTAATAAGCTGGCACAGACATAAGAGAGCCTCAGCCCAAACAGCGAAGTGAGGGTCAGTCTCTGACACGAAGCTGCTTCTACCCCGAGACCTTTGTCAGACTGGGTGGACTCGAATTTGGTTTTCACAGCCTCCCAGGGCTTAGGACACATGTGATTAAAAACAACCAGGAGGCAGCCAAAGTGGGACTCTAACGAATGAGTCCCGTCCCACCCACCTCCAAAGACCGGCACCTCAGTGTAAAGGTGAACCAGCAATAACAGCCCGGCCCCCCAGGCCCACTGGGAGCTATCAGGAAAGTGAGTGACTTGATCTGTGGATGGAGAGGGAGGCAGAGGAAATGCCTGATCTGTTGGAGCCGCAAGCAGCACTTGTGTGGTTTACAGCCCGGACCCCACTACCGGGTGGTCTGGTCAACCTCAGAGCACCAGGCAACAGTGGACACAACTCATCTCAAGGGGCAGCGCCTCCAGGCCAGGCCATCAACAATTTCCACACGTCAGATTTCAATGGAAAATGAGGACACGTTACTGGGGGCTGTTGCACAGCATGATGAGGTGACAGGTCACCGAGTCCACGTGGGAAAGCATTTAACTGATGCATGATTTGTTCTGTGTCAGAAAGAACAGCACAGATGGGCCTGGGATTCTCAGACAGAGGGTATGATGTAACTGCTTAACAGATTTGAAGAAATAAGGTAACAGCTAGACAATACATTCAAGAAACAGGGAACTATACAGAACAAACAAGCAGATGTAAGACAGCACTGATCAGAACTTCAAGAAATGAACACTGTAATCATTGGAATTACACAGATGGTCTTAACAGCAGATTCCATACCACAGGGTTAATGAATGGATGTTACATAAGAAAAAGTTATCCAGAGAGACATATGTTTAGAAACTGTGAAAAACAGGCTGAGATACATGGGAACTAGCATAGGAGAGTGACAGAAGATCAAAGCCGTAGGGGGAGAGAGTATGGAACAAAGGTGACATCTGAAAGAATTAGGGCTGAGAATGTTCCAGAAGTGGTACAAGACACTAATCCTCAACTCCAGGAATTCCAACAAACCCCAACTTGAAAAATTGAAACAAAATACACACCTGGATACAATGTAGTAAAACTGAGGAACACCAAAGGAAATGCTGTGATTTGACAGCCCTCAGAGAGAGAAGACAAATCACCTTGCAGAAAGGGAGACCTGAGAGGTCACTGAGTTGGCATCTGCAACGGTGAAGGCCAGAAGACATTGAAGTAATACTTGAAGGTGCTGAGAGAAAGTAGTTGTCAGCTTAGAACTCGACACCCGGGGAAACCACCTTTCACTAATGGCAGCAAACTTTTTCAGACAGGCTTTGTTATCAGCTGTCCCTCACTAAGGACATTCCAAAGTAGAGGTCCATAAACCTGTTCTGTAAAGAATCAAACAGAAAATATTTTAGGTTCTCTGGGCCACAGGTCTCTCGCAGCCACTCTGCACTGCTGTTGTAGCACAGAAGGCGGTCACAGACATGACAGAGGGGCATGGTGGTATCCCCGTAAAGGATCACTCCAAAAGCAGGTGGCAGTCGTGTTCCATCAGCAGTGGTGGACAAACAGCTGCCACCTCCTTATGCTTGAAACTGTGTTGTTGTTGTGGGTCCTTGAGTCGATGTTCAGCTGCTAACAACCCCACGGGACAGAGCAGCACTGCCGTCGAGTTCTCTGGGCTGTAATCTCCGTGGGAAGGGGTTCTCTGGGCTGTAATCTCTGTGGGAAGGGGTTCTCTGGGCTGTAATCTCTGTGGGAAGGGGTTCTGGCGGCATGCTGGTTACAGCACTCAACTGCTAACTGAAAGATCAGCGTCCACACCCATCAGCTGCTCTGTGGGAGAAGGATGGCAGTGCTTCCGTGAAGACTGACAGCCTTGGAAACCCTGTGGGGCAGTTCCACTCTGTCCTCTAGGGGCGCTGTGGGTCAGAATGGACTCCACGGCAGTGGGTGTGGTTTGGGCTTTGCTTCTGT
>NW_006921605.1:1220773-1227194 GCF_000298275.1 Orycteropus afer afer
ACTCTGTCCTCTAGGGGCGCTGTGGGTCAGAATGGACTCCAGGCAGTGGATGTGGTTTGGGCTTTGCTTCCGTGAAGACTGACAGCCTTGGAGACCCTGTGGGCAGTTCCACTCTGTCCTCTAGGGGCGCTGTGAGCTGGAATCAACTCCATGCAGTGGTTGTAGTTCCTGGTTTTTTAGTCTTTACAGGAACAGATTGCCTGGTCTTTGTCCTACAGAGTCTCTGGGTAGGTTCAAAACACCAACCTTCTGGTTAGCAGGCAAGCACTTAACTGCTGTGCTAGCAGGGCTCATTGTTTAAACTATACATGTACATTCTATTGTATGTGCTTTATGGATTTTTTTTTCTTTTATTGTGATTTAAGTGAAAGTTTACAGAGCAAATTCACTTTCCATACAGCAGCTCACATACACTTTGTCTCATGACGTTGACTGCTATCCCCACAATGTAACAACTCTCTTCCCACCTGCTCCCCATAGTTACCTCTTCCCTGTGTCCATCCCTCCATGCACCCCTGCCCCTTGAGCTGTCTCTCTGTACATACACAGCACTTCTTTCTCCCATGATTGATCTCTCCAAGGAGTGTATCTACCTCAGGTAAATGTTCAACTCATATTGCCTGTCTTTTGTTTGGCTGGAAGCCACAGGTGTGGGTTCAATTCCAGACCCGAATGGCAGCTAGGGGCCATAGTCTCAGTGGTTGCACCAGTCTCTTCTGGACCAGCAAACTTGCCCCCCCCTTTTTTTCCAAATGATTTTGAGTTTTGTTCCACATTGTTCTTCCTCTCTATCCAGGATCTCCTCCATAGATCCCCCTCCAAGTGGATGACAGTGGTAGGCAGGCACATCTAGTTCTTCTGGTCTCATAATTGTATAGGCTGCAGATCACATGATGTACCAGTTGCTACGACTAATTGATTCCATTAGTCTTTGGTTTTCTTCATTTTTGTTTGCTCTGGACGAGGAGAGACCCATCGTTGCATCTAGATGGCTACTTGCAAGCTTTTAAGATCCTGGTCACTGCTCGCCAAAGTAGAAGGTGGAACAATGTTTTGTATAGTATGTTATGCCAGTTGAGCTTGATGTACCCTGTGACTATGGTCCTGAGTCCACAGGTTCAACTACTCACTCCCTCTGGGTAGCTGGCTGTGACCAAGAAGTGACTACAGCCTTCTCCTTTGTCAGCTCTAGTAAACACCTGGAAATTCTTACAGAACATACAAATACACTTGTAGAAATATTATCTGCCAACCCTATATATGCTCTTGGGTGCACTCTCCACTGCATAGACGTACCTAATAGTTCAGCCCACCCACCCATCTATCCACCCATATACCCATGTTTGCCTTCACTGACAATGCAGTACTGTATATGCAAAAGGGTTCACCTTTGTTGTCTATACCTCCTATGTACCTCTCTATGTCTTCTTCTTCCTCAATGCCACCGTGTTGATCACTCACATTTGGTATATTGTCCTTCTTCTCTTCACCCAAATCAATATTTATCCCTACCTATCTAACAGTGTTCCCTAACCTCCCCTCCCACCCCTGGTAGCCAACAAAGAAAATTTCCTTCCATAGGTAAACCTTTCCTTGGCTTTTACAATAATGGACTAATACAGTATTTGCCCTTCTGTGATTGACTTATTTCATTCAGCATAATGTCCTCTAAGTTCATCCATGTTATGCGGTGTTTTGCAGATTCTAGGTTATTCTTTAGGGTTGCATAGTATTCCATTGTGTAAATGTACCATACTTTGGTTATCCATTGCTCAGTTGATCGACACCTAGGTTGTTTCCATCTTGTGGCTATTGTAACTAGTGCTGTGATGAACATGGGTGTGCATGTGTCTGTTCTGGTCATGGCTCTCACAACTTTAGAATATATACCTAGTAATGGAATGGCTGGGTCAAATGGTATTTCTAATTCTAACTTTTTAAGGAATCGCCATACTGCTTTCCACAATGGTTGTACCATTTTACAGTCCCACCAGCAGTGTATGTCTGGCTCTCACTTCTTTAGGATATATACCTAGTAATGGGATTGTTGGGTCAAATGGTATTTCCAACTCTAACTTTTTAAGGAATCACCATACTGCTTTCCACACTGGTTGTATTATTTGACATTCCCACCAGCAGTGTATGAGAGTCCTAATCTCTCCACATCCTTGCTAGCATTTGTTATTTTCTGTCTTGTTCAACTTTGCTACTAGTGCTGGGGCAAGATGGCATCTCATTGTTTTGATTTGCACCTCTCTACTGGCTAATGATCATGAGCATTTCTTCATATGTTTGTTGGCCACCTGAATATTCTCTTTGGTGAAGTGTCTATCTATGTGTTCAGCCCATTTTTAAATTGGATTATTTCTCTTTTTGTTATTGAGGTGTTGGAGTTTTCTATAAATTCTAGAGATAAGTCCCTTGTCTGATGGGTCATTGCCGAATATTTTTTCCCAATCTGTAGGTTCTCTTTTGACTCTCTTGGAGAAGTCTTTGAAAGCATATAAAAATTTAATTCTTAGAAGGTCCCATTCATCTAGTTTCTCTTCTCCTGTCTTTGCATTTTGGGTTATGCTTGATAGTCTATTCATGCCATATATTGTTGTTGTGTTGTTATATGCCGTCGAGTTGGCCCCGACTCATAGCGACCCCTTCTTGGGTTTCCGAGGCAGTATCACTATGGAAGTAGGATTGCCCAACCTTAGGGCCCCTAAATTTGTCCCTAGTTTTTGCTTGAGGAACTTTGTAATTTTGGGTTTCACATTTAAGTCTTTGATCTATCTGGAGTTAGTTTTTGTGTATGGTGTGAGGTACAGATCTTATTTCATTTTTCTGCAAATGGATATCCAGTTTTGCCAGCACCATTTTTTAAACAGTCTTTTCCCCCATTTAGTGGATTTCAGCCTTTTATCAAAGATTAGATGACCATAAGTCAAAGGATCAATTTCTGGGTTTTTAATTCTATTCCATTGGTCTATGTGTCGGTCATTGTACCAGTACCAGGCACTTTTGACTACTGTGACTATATAACAGGTTTTGAGATCTGGCAGTGTGAGACCTCCTACTTTGTTCTTCAATAGTGCTTTGCTTATCCGAGGTCTCTTTCCTTTCCAAATAAAGTTGTTGTTGTGTTGTTATTTGTTGTTATGTGCCAACGAGTCAGTCCCAACTCATAACAACCCCTGCTTGGGTTTCCGAGATGGTATCCATATGGAAGTAGATTGCCCAACCTTCCTTCCAAGGAGTGGCTGGTTGGTTTGAACTGCCAGCCTTCTGGTTAGCAGTCAAGTGCCTTAGCCACTATGCTACCAGTTAATGATTGGTTTTTCCATATCCTTAAAGAATGTTGATGGCATCTGGATTGGGATTGCATTGAAAGTATAGATTGCTTTGGGTAGAATTGACATTTTCACAATGTTCAATCTTCCTATCCACAAGCATGGTATGTTCTTCCATTTATGAAGATCTCTTACAGTTTCTTGAAGTAGTCTTTTGTAGTTTTTCTTTGCACGGGTTTTTTGTGTCCCTGTAAGATTTATTCCCAAGTATTTTATTTTTTGGTAGCTATTGTAAATGGTGGGAGCTCTGGTAGCATAGTGGCTAAAGCACTTGACTGCTAACCAGAAGGCTGGCGGTTCAAACCCACCAGCCACTCCTCGGAAGGAAGGTTGGGCAATCCTACTTCCGTAGTGATACTGCCTCGGAAACCCAAGGAGGGGTTGCTATGAGTCGGGGCTGACTCGATGGCACATAACAACAACAACAACAACAACACTGTAAATGGTACTGATTTCCTTATTTCCTTTTCAGCAATCTCTTTGCTGGTATAGAGGAATCCAGCTGAGTTTTGGATGCTGATCTTGTATCCTTCCACGATGCTAAATCTCTCAACTAGTTCCAGTAGATTTTTGACTGAGTCTCTTGGGTTTTCTAGGTATTGGATCATATCATCAGCAAATAGGGATAGTGTGACTTCTTCCTTACCAATTTGTATGCCTTTGGTTTCCCTTTCTTGCCTTACTGCCCTGGCTAGGACTTCCAATACAATGTTGAATAGAAGAGGTGATAGAGGGCATCCTTCTCTGGGTCCTGTTTGCATGGGGAATGGTTTCAGTCTCTCTCCATGGAGAATACTGTTGGCTGTTGGTTTTGCATAGAGGCCCTTTATGTCCCTTCTTTTCCTATTTTGCTGTGAGTTTTGATCAGGAATGGGTGTTGGATTTTATCAAATGCCTTTTCTGCATCAATTGATATGATCATGTGGTTCTTCTCCTTTGTTTTATTTATGTGGTGGATGACGTTGATTGTTTTTCTAATGTTGAACCATCCTTGCATACCTGATATGAACCCCACTTGGTCATAATGAATGATTTTCTTGATATGTTGTTGGAGTCTATTGGCTAGGATTTTGTTGAAGGTTTTTGCATCTATATTCATGAGGGATATTGGTCTGGTTTCCTTTTGAGTGCTGTCTTTGCCTGGTTTTGGCATCAAGGTTATGCTTGCTTCATAAAATGAATTAGGGAGGATTCCATCCTTTTGTATGTTTTAGAATAGTTGGAATAGGATTGGTGTCAGTTCTTCTCTGAATGTTTGGTAGAATGTAGAATTCTCTGGTGAAACTGTCTGGGCCAGGACTTTTTTTGTTGGTTAATTTTTTTATGACCTGTTCAGTTTCTTCTTTTGTTACGGATCTGTTCAACTTTTCCACATCAGTGTGTGTTAGTTTAGGTAATTGGTGTGTTTCTAGAAGTCTGTCCATTTCTTCCAGATTTTCAAATGTGTTAGAGTACAGTTCTTCATAGTGTCCTGATATTGTCCGTTTTATTTCAGTTGGTTCTGTTGTGATGTCACCCATTTTGTTTCTTATTTATTTGTATTCTCTCCCTCTTTTCCTTTGTTAAATTTGCCAGTAGTTTGTCAATTTTATTAATCTTCAGAAAACCAACTTCTGGTCTTACTGATTTTTTCTATTGTCTTTCTATTTTCTGTTTCACTGATTTCTGCTTGAATCTTTATTATTTTCTTTCTTCTGGTGACTGAAGGCTTTTCTTGCTATTCTTTTTCTGATTGTTGGAGATGTTGATTTAAAGTGTTGATTTTGACCCTTCTTTTTTGATGTGTGCATTTATTGGTATAAATTAGCCTCTGATCACTGCTTTTGCTGTGTCCCAGAGATTTTGGTATGTTGTGTTTTCATTCTCATTTGATTCAAGGAATTTTTTAATATCATTTTTCATTTCTTCTCTGATCCAGTTTTTCTTAGTGATGGTGTTGTTCAGTTTCCATGTGTTTGCTCTTTTTCCATTGATCTTCCTATTGTTGATTTCTCATGTAATAGCATTGTGATCTGAGAGGATGCTTTGCAGTATTTCAATGTTTTTAAATTTATAAAGCCTTGCTTTATAGTCTAACATACAGTCTATCCTGGAGAATATTCCATGTGCACTGGAAAAGAATGTATATTATGTTTGTTTGTTTGTTTGTTTTTAATTGGAGTGCTCTGTAGATGTCTATAAGGTCAAGTTGGTGGATTGTATTGTTTAGCTCTTTTGTGTCTTTGTTGAGTTTTTTTCCAGTTGTTCTATCTTTCATTGAAAGTGGTATATTAAAGTCTCCCACTATGACTGTGGAGTCTATTTGCCTTTTCAACTCTTTTAAAGTCTGATTTATGTGTTTTGGGGCTCTTTCATTGGGTCCATAAATATTTATTATGGTTATATCTTCTTGTTCAATGGATCCTTTAATCATTATATAATGTCCTTCCTTGTCTCATACGGTGGTTTTTGTCTTAAAGTCAATTTGATCAGAAATTAATGTTGCCACTTCTGCTCTTTTTGGGTTGCCATTTGCTTGATATATCTTTTTCCAACCTTTGATTTTTAGTCTATTTTTGTCTCTGTCTCTACGATGTATCTCTTGTAGACAGCATATTGATGGGTTATGTTTTCTTATCCAGTCTGCAACTCTTCATCTCTTGAGTGGTGCATTTAATCCATTGCCACTCAGTGTAATTATCGACAAGTATGAATTTGTTGCTGTCATTTTGTTATGTGGTTTTTCCTGGTGTTCCTGGTTTCTTTGTTCCATATCATTTTCTGTGCTGAGCTCATTATGTTTATGAATTGTGTTATCATTTCCTTTGTAGCTATTGTTTTAGTATTTGCTAAATATTTGTACTAGTCCTCTTTTTTATTGTGATGTGAAGGTTTATCATTCTCCTTTGAGGCTAGCTGTGTTATTTCTGGATTATGTCATCTTGTGTATCAACACAGCTATGGACATATCCTGTTCTGGAATTCCTATTACATGTAGGTCTTTCTTATGGTATCCCACATGAACCTTAGGCTTTCTTCATTTTGTTTTGATCTTTTTTCTGATTGATCCCTTTCCAAAGAAGTATTCAGGTATTTGTCTTCAA
>NW_006921605.1:1227474-1235887 GCF_000298275.1 Orycteropus afer afer
GGGTTTCCGAGGCAGTATCACTACGGAAGTAGGATTGCCCAACCTTCCTTCCGAGGAGTGGCTGGTGGGTTTGAACCGCCAGCCTTATACCTAAATATAATTCTTTTGAATTCCTTATCAGGGAGTTCCAATGCTACTTCTTCCTCAGAGATATGTTCTGTGTCTGTATCCCGCTCCCTTGTTTCTACCACTTTATCTTGCTTCTTTGTGTGGACTGTGATGGTCTGTTGTCTTTGAGACATTGTGATGGTGTTGTATTTAGATCTTTGTTAACTGTTTGTAAAGAGCAGTTAAGGGGTGAGTCAGGCTCTTCTTGGTGGTGGTTTATTGTTGGCCAGTTGGAAGTGGTGGTTCCCATTTAGTAGGTGGAGCTGCAGGAGGTGTGGGTGTGGGTGTGTCATATGAACACTGTTGCTGTCTCCCACCCAGTTAGACAAAAACAACAATCAAATAAACATAAAAAAAGTGAAACCAAGTGGACAAAAAACACACCATGTAATCACACAGGAACAATAACCAAAAAGAGAAAAAAGGGGGAAAAAAAACCCACAATATGTGAGGAGAGGGCAATAAGAGAAAAAAGGTAAAGTAGGAGAATAATGAAGAAAAAAATGGGAAAAATGCAAAGAGAGAAATAAGGAGCAGGGTTAACCATGAGAAGGAAAGATATTGGAACCAGGAACAGGGAAGAGAGAAGAAGCTGAAAACTAGAACATGGGAAGGGAAGAATAAAGAATAATAATAAAAAGGACAATAATGATTTTAAAACAGACAAAAATAAACAAACTAAAAAAAAAGGTGGGGAGAGAATCTGGGCAGAGCGGAGCCCCAAGCTCGGTCCAAGCACACAGACTGGGATAGAGTTCCTGCCGGCCCAGAAAGTGGGTGGGAGTGACGAATGACCACACCTCCATTCACCAGGAGGGTGTGGGGTATAAGAGTAACAAGTGGAATATCTCACCTTTCTAGTCATCCAGGTCCAGAATATCCTTGTGGTTCCTGGCAAGTAGAGCCTAATCTTAAGTCCCTGGAATCGGAGAGAATACTGTCACTTTAAATATTCAAACTGGTCGAACTGCTTGTAAACATTCAAAATGGCTGTGCCCTCTGGACAGGCCAAAGTCCACAGCTCACCCCGCCTTCCTCTTTGCTGCTCCCCTTTTATTCACCAGCCACCAGTACAGTCCTCCATGCAGCCCCTGGCTAGCAGGGCCAGTATTTAGATTTATTCTTAGGTCCTAACACCACTCGGCAATATCCAAGCTGTCTGTGCCATCAGGATTGCTGCCAGACCGCAGCTCCGTATGTCTCCTTTTTTAGTGTTTTCATGCAAATTGTTCTACTAGTTGGAGTTTAGTCCACTTCTACATCCTTCCCTTAAAGCTCAGGGCTCCAGGATTATCTTCTGTATCTGTGTTAATTGGTTCCCCTTTTCTTTGTTGAAGAGGGTCTGTGCAGTTTGCCTACCTATTCTGCCATCTTACCAGAACTCTGGATTTTTGTTATATTTTATGATGAAAAGTTTCAAAGAGGAGGGAGTGGCAGCTATGCAGAGTGCAGCTGAGAAGCTAAGGAATGGGACAGTGTTGCTATGGAAAGCACTGTCTTTGGTCCCTTTGCTGATGGAAAAGAGGCAGGAACAGTTGATGGTTCCAGAGGAGGGGAGATGTCCAAAAGGAGGGTCAGTGTCATGGCAAGAGCTGGCCTTGGGCAGGAGTACAACCCCTCACCTGGTGACGGCGCAAGTACCAAGAGTGAGCACTGTACATGTGGGTTGTTGGATGCTGAAAACAGTGGACTTAGCCACTCACAAGCTCATGAGGCAGCCAACCCGCCATAGTCTCTTGGAAGCTGGTAGAAGACACGAGACTCTGGGCCAGAGACTGAAGACTTCGTTCCAGCTCAGTGTGGCATGAGCAAGGGGATGAGGGTCCCAAGTCCCGCAGCAGGGCAGGCTGCTAGGGAGTGCACCCAGCTGTGTCGCCTCAGCGAGTGAACCCGAGTCTTCTGATTGACTTGGAGCAGATGACCCTCTGCCTAGGAGATGGCTTCCAAGACACGGGCTCTACAGACACCCTTGGAAAGACGGTCTGCCATGCAGACATGTGGGGCGAGGAGCACGCCTCAGCAGGAGCCTCAGGAGAACGCTTCCCGTCAGGCTCCCTTGCCTCCTGCTTCCATGTGTGAGGCCCAGCCCTGGGTGGAGGGACGGGAGGAGTGGAGTTGGAGCTGTGACACAGGCCAGCAGAACAGGGAGGAGTGGCCCCTGGAGAGCAGCCTGATCTGAAGACACAGCCACCTGGTGGTGGCAGTGAGAATGGGACCAAGGAGCTATGACCACGGGGCCTCTGGCATGTGGCATGTAAGGGGTACCCCCAGTGTTGGAGGGGAACCTGAGGAGGGAGAGCCGGGGTGATGTGTGCCAGTGAAAACACTGGCCCTGAGCCACGGAACAGCCCATGAGAGTGGTGTGGCACCTTCCCTACCTTTCTGTCATCGCAGCCCCACAGAGAGGCATGCCTGTACACAGGACAGGGAAAAGAGCACAGAGAGGCACACATGTACACAGGACATGGAGAAGAGTATGGAGAAGCACGCATGTACACAGGACACGGAGAAGAGCATGGAGAGACACGCAGGTACATAGGACAAGGACAAGAGCACAGAGAGGCACACATGTGCACAGGACATGGAGAAGAGCACGGAGAGGCACGCATGTACACAGGACATGGAGAAGAGGATGGAGAGGGACCCGTGTGCACAGGACAAGGAGAGGAGCACAGAGAGGCACACATGTGTACAGGACATGGAGAAGAGCACAGAGAGGCACACGTGTGCATAGGACATGGAGAAGAGCACAGAGAGGCACACGTGTGCACAGGACATGGAGAAGAGCATGGAGAGGCACGCGTGTGCACAGGATAAAGAGAGCACGGAGAGGTACGTGTGCATGGGACACAGAGAGCACAGAGAGGCACACATTTGCACAAGACACGGAGAAGCCATGTAGAAGTACTCATGTGCACAGGACACAGAGAAGACAGCTGAGCTGGTCAGCACCGTGGCACCTATACCCGCTCCTGCCAGGACACAGTGGAAAGTAGGAGTTTGTCAACCCATGTGACAGTGTGACAGGGCCAGAGGCAAATGGGTCTAGGGTCGGCTTCTCTGGGCTCTCTTTTTCCCTAATGTTCCCTAATGTGTCCTACAACTTCTTGTAAATCAAGGGAGAGGGTTCCCAAAGAGCCCGAGACTTCTTCTAGGATCTCATTGCCCAGGACTGGTTGGAGCCTGGCAGTTTGGCTTCAACCTGCAGCCCAGAAGTGGGTCCTCCCCACCTCAGTGGTGCGTATGGTTAATGTTCCCACTGCCAACCGAGAAGCTGTTGGGTTCAAGTGCCCCCAGAGATGCCATAGAGGAAAAACTGGGCCATCTGCTTCCAAAAAATCAGCCACCAGAACCCCACGGTGCACACAGTTCCACTGTGACAGACATGGGCTCCGTGAGCCACCGAGAACCCCAAGGTGCACACGGTTCCACTGTGACAGACACGGGCTCCGTGAGCCTCCAGAACCCCACGGTGCACACGGTTCCACTGTGACAGACACGGGCTCCGTGAGCCACCGAGAACCCCATGGTGCACACGGTTCCACTGTGACAGACACGGGCTCCGTGAGCCACCGAGAACCCCATGGTGCACACGGTTCCACTGTGACAGACACGGGCTCCGTGAGCCACCGAGAACCCCATGGTGCACACGGTTCCACTGTGACAGACACGGGCTCCGTCAGTCAGAATTAATCAGACACAGGGGGTGCGGGAAGAAGACTCGCTTTGTAAACTTGGGTGTGATTGAAAAAATTCTCAAACTTCTAAATAAGTTTCTCTTTACCTCAAAAACAGTTTAACTAGAGAAATAGTCTTCAGCAGTATGATAGGAGCCTGTCGTCACCTCACTGAATAAGTAGCCCACGCAAATTGACTGGCTACACGTGGACCAGACCCAGACCATGGCCGTGCTAGAGAACAGACAGGCTCCTGGGCCTCTCAGCTACCCACCCTGCTTCAGGGAGCCCCGTGGCCTCACAGCCACAGCCAGCTTCAGGGAGTCCCGTGGCCTCACAGCTGCCAGCTTCAGAGAGCCCCGTGGCCTTACAGCTGCCAGCTTCAGGGAGCCAAACCCAGCAGCTTGTCAGGTACCCAGAATGTTGCTGGGCAGACGCCAGTGCAAGGGTCATTGCAGTGGCCAGCCTCCCAGGCACCCTGCACCCCAGGCGCCCCGCACCGAGCCCTGGGGCAGAGGGTTCGGCTTCTCTGTTCTGATAGTGCCCCGTGGCCTAGATATCAGTGAGAATAGCAGAAGGGCTACAGGGGGAGCTGACCGCCAGCCTGCCCTCCTGTGCCAGTGCCCCCAATGCCCGGGGCCCCGAGAGTACAGCTCTGACTAGGTTCGTGTGTGCTCCTTTCCTCTGCAGCCTCCCACGCAGAGCCCGGCCCTCACTGCAGCCTCACTTCTGTGCGCAGTCCCTGGGAGGCTGTCCAGGTGGCTCTTGAGTCAGGACCACGGCCGCAGTGGACGCTCTGTGTGTGTCCTGACTGCCTGTGGGAATCTGGGCCAGACAAACATCCAGTCATGAAATAGCTGGGTCAGAGGGTGTGAGCGGCTTGAGTTCCTAGGGCTGTTGCCCAACTGCTCTCCAGCAGTTGGCCGCAATCCACCCGGCGGCAGGTGGCAGCTTCTGGTGGGTTTTACTAAACGGCAGGTCTGGTGGGTAGAAAGGGGGTTTCATTATTGGATTAATTGGCAGTGTGCGGGCTGAGGGTGATGCCCACATCTGCATGGCACTGTTGCAGGGGGGGAGGGATTTTGTAGCTCTCTCCAAAGTGCCACCAAGGAGGATGTAGCTCTGAGGGACACTGCTGGCTGCCACTGGGAAGGGGGCCCGTGGCTGGAAGGCAGCAGAGAGCCTAGATCCCTCGTGTGCAAATGAATGGGGGCCAGTGACAGTAGCAGTCTGTGTGCTGAGCGCTTACCAAGAGCCTCACGGGCACACACCCCACACAGTGCACTGAAACCGGGACGTGGCTGACCTGAGTGAGCACCCAGGGCCAAGGGGCTGCGGGTTGGGAGGGTGCCGGAATCGCATTGCAGTCCTCACCCACTCCCTGGAACCCTAGAGGGGACAGGAAGGGACTCTGAGCCTGAGAGGTGGGTGGGAGGTAGACGGGGGTGGGACGGCGAAGGCCAGAGGCTGGTGGGTCAGGACCAGCACAGCCCCATCAGAAAAGGCTCGGGACCTTCAGTGCTGGCGGTTGTCAACGGTCTCTCACCCACGCTGCTCCGGGAGCCGCAGGGGATCCTGAGAGCAGGGCCCAGGGCTCCCCTGGCTCAGCACCCTCAGGCAGGCATGGGGGTGGGCCAGGACCTCTGTTCTCTCTGGAAGCCTCTTGCCCTACCCTGCACCCTGCAGAGGTTGCACAAAGCCTGAGCCTTGGCCTAATCCCATTACCTGGCCGCTGCCTCCAAGGTGATTCTGAGAACATTTCTGTTCAAATCTCTGGCCAGGTAGCACTGCCTGAGGTTCATAGATGTGAGCTTGTGCTCCCCGTCACAGGTGTGGAACCGCAGGCCTCAGCCACACAGACCTGGGCCTGGCTGGAGATGGGGAGGGCCCCCCACTCCTGGGCCCGGGATGCAGGCAGGAGTGGCTCTCACCCAAAGAGTTTTCAAGGTTTGAATAAAAAATTAATTGAAAAATAATACACACTGCCATCAAGTGGATTCCCACTCATGGCGACCCCACTGGGTTTCCAAGGCAGTAAATCTTTATAGAAGCAGAGTGCTTCCTCTTCCTTTCATGGAGCAGCTGGCAGGTTTGAACCTCCAGCCTTCTGGTTAGCACCCAAACGCAATTAACAAGCAAACGAGGAACGGGCTGACTCCTAGCTCAGTCCAGAGCACCACTCGCGCAGGCCAGGTGTAGCCAACACAGAGGCTTGTGGAAAGTTTTTATTTTTCCTTTAATTGAAATATAATTTATGTACAGTGAAATATACAAAACTAAAGTGACTTGTCAACAGTTTTAAAGGTGGCAAAATCACCAAGAATCTGCACAGAGACCTGGGTAGGCCAGATGGGCTCCAGAGGCCGCATCCGTAGGCTTCTTCTGGGACATGGAAATGTGCTGGGATCTGCCACAGTACAGCTAGGGGCCACAGAGACCCCCAAGGCAGACCGATGCTTCACTCCCAGAGTCCCACCATGGGAATTTTTGTAGCAGTGCAGGTGTGCTGCTCCAGGCTCCTGCCTGCCTGCAGTGTGTCCCCTAGGCTCTGGGAGAGCCCCAGTGAAGGGCCCCCAGGACACCGCCGCCTCATCCCCCGGCCACTTCTGCTGTGACACTGCTCTGGGCCTTTCTGGGAGCAGTGCTGCGACTCGGGCTGGGACACTCAGATTGCATGTGCAGCCCAGCTGGGCCGGCCTCACTTTGAGGTTTGCATCTGTGAAGCCTTGCCTACTAAGGCCCGTGCAGCCACCGTGTCCCCCCATCCCGAGTGGAGCATGGACTCCCCAGCAGTGCTGTGTGGCCTCTGTTCCAGTGCTCCAGGCGGCTCTGAAACCAGAAGGGCAGGTTGGAAGGATTCGAGTGAGCTGGTGAAGAGCGGCAGGTCGCACTCCACGTGCAAAGGTGGAGATCACATGAGATGGTGACCAAAGAGGACTGCATGTGCTTCTGTACACACTAGGCACATTGTACTGCATCCTTCCTATCTGTCCATCGTCCAGAGAACACCCCTCGGGCCTCAGGCAGGACTCAGGCTCCTATGAGCCAAATGAGGTGAGTGCACATGAGCTGGGAGACTGCACCCCGAGCTGGACCGCACGTGGGAGGGCAGGCCCTCTGCGAAGTGCCTGCTGATGCAGGCCCAACCACCAGCCCCTTGGCTGGGCTCCAGGGATGTTGTTGTTGTTGTTGTTGTTAATGTGCCGTCAAGTCGGGGACATTAGCTGGGAAGAAAGGAGTCATCCTTCCAAAGGCTCAGCTCACATCCTCGGGAGGGTGTGCAATGGTGAGAATCACCCCCCAGCCCAGGAAATGGTCATCAAGCACTGTGAGCGCGGCTGCTCCGGCACACAGAAGGGACACCTGCCTCGTGTTCTCCGTATCTACTCCCAGCTTCTCGGGTCTGCCATGCTGCTGTGCTCGGGCCAGGCCAGGGAAACCTGTGTGAGCCGCAGTGGGGCACCTGCAGCCAAGAGCCCTCAGAGCTGACCGCGGCCCCAGCAGGGAGCGTGGCAGGATCCCACCTGGGCCAGCTGTTACCACCTGAGGCATCTGAAGGAGTACAGGGCATCCTATACAAACAGGTGATGCAACACATCTTTGTTAGCTCTTCTCTTGATGATGAAGCAATTACTGCCATGAGGGAGGGCCCGGGTGGGCTAAGAAGGTAAATACTGTAGCCTCGCTGGGGCCAGGGTGTGCTCAGGGCCCACAGAGCGACCCAGCTGGCTTCTGCTGCTGGCCGTGGGGCACTGTAGAGACTTTCTCGACTTCCCTCCGCAGACAACTCAGGCAGCCGGGCCTGTGCCTCCAGGAGAACGGAGAGACGGGCTCCAGAGCCACAGGCTTCCTGCGTGAAGGCCGTGGGCTGCAGGCCCAGGGAGGGGAAGGCCCACCAAGCTCAGCAGCCACCCAGGACCTGAAATGGACACTGAGTTATCGGAGGCCAAAGAGACTGGCAGTCTCTGCAGAGTCCAGAAAGGAGGGAGCTGTGCAGGGAGGAGCTCAAGAAATCTGCCGAAGGGAGCTCTCGGGTCTTTGCTGAGCGCTGGCCTGCTCGTGGATAGACGAGCCAGGAAAGGCCAGAGGATTGTGAGCTGAAGGACTCCCAGAGCTCCACAGCAAGCCCCAGTGGGGCGCCCTTGCAGATGACGCCGGGCACCATGGTGCTGAGGCCGAAGGCTTACTGGACCCACCCTGTTGTCTTTGTTGTTGTGTGCCACTGAGTCCATTTTTACCATAAACTCACTGCCATCGAGCCGATTCCAACTCACAGCAATGCCCACTGGGGTTCCAAGGCTGTAAATCTTTACTGAAGTAGATCACCCCATCTTCCAGGGAGCAGCTGGTGGGTTTGAACCACTGACCTTCTAATTCTGACTGTAGTTAGCAACTGAGCACTTAACCCTTGCATCACTGGGGCTCCTTAGACTTTCCCTTAAGGGAAGCTTGAAAACGGACTTAAAAATAATCAAACCGACCTACAAGTAACTTACTTGCTGAACACAACAAAGCCCAACACTCTAAAGAGAGACAGAGAATCTCAACAAAAAGTCACAACATCCAACATCTAGTCAAATCACAGTGTGCAACAGAGCAGGAAAACGTGATCCCTAACAAGAGGGGTC
>NW_006921605.1:1236171-1276669 GCF_000298275.1 Orycteropus afer afer
CAACAGAGCAGGAAAACGTGATCCCTAACAAGAGGGGTCCGTCCACAGAAACAGTCACAACATCCAACATCTGGTCAAACCACAGAGTGTGTGACAGAGCAAGAAAACGTGATCCCTAACAAGAGGGGGTCTGTACACAGAAACAGACAAGGACATTAAAAGAGGTGTTACGACTATGTATGCTTGAAGAAAAACGAGAAATGAAGAAGAGCCAAGGTAAACCTTCAGGTAAGAACTACATTATGTGATAGAGAAAGTCCCTCGGATGAGATTAACAGCCCACAAGACTCGAGAAGAAAGAACAAGGGGATTGAAGGTGTCGTCGTAGGATCTGTGGAAAATGAGATACAGGGGAGAACAAAGTGTCTTGGTGACCTGAAAGATGATACCAGTCAGGCCAGCGGATAGCAGAGAAGAGGTAGTGGCCACAGTATTTCTAAATTTGATGAAAACTCTGAACCCACAGATACAAGAAGCTTAACCACACCCAAGCTGAGGACACACACACACACACACACACACAGCAGGGAACATCATAATCAAATTGCTGAAAATCAGTGATAAAGAGAAAATCTGAAAGTCAAGAAAAAGACACATTACCAACAGAGGAATGAATAATGAGAAACAGCACCTCAGAACTATATGAGTCAGAGACAACAGAAACAAAAACTGTCAACACAGAATTCTGTATGTAGACGACAAGGCAGAATCTCTCTCTCACTTTCTCTGCCTCCATGGTGAGTGTGGTCACCTTCTATCCTCACCATGTCTTCCTGTAAGACTTTCAGGATCAAGAGATTCCTAGCCCCACAACAAGAGCCGAACTGGCCCATTCCTCGTTGGATTCAAATGAAAACTGGTGAGAAAATCAGGTGCAACCCCAGGAGGAGACACCGGAGAAGAACCAAGCTGGGTCTGCAAGGGGTCACGTGGTGATGGCCACATGTTGACCCGGCTCCCTTGAGTTCTAACACATGAAGTTTACAGTTTCACCACAGTCTCTTCCATTGGACATGTATTGGGGAACTTCTCGTTTCTTCTTTTGTTTTTATTCTTCTGCACTAAGAGGCCGACTGACTAATAAATACATGAAATCTTTGGTTTGAAAAAAAAATAAGGCCAAATAAAGACTTTTCCAGACAAGCAAATCAAAAAGAATTCATCACCAACCAAAACCAAACTCACTGCCATCAAGTCGATTTTTACTCATAGGGACCTCCTTTGGGTTTCCGAGGCAATAAATCTTTATGGAAGTGTATTACCCAGTCTTCCTTCCACGGATTTGACCAGTGGATTTGAACCACCGACCTTCTGGTTAGCAGTCAAGTGCCTTAGATACTGCATCACCAGAGCTCCTTTCATCACCAACAGACCTACACAAAAAGAAATATTAAAGGACATTCTTCAGGATAAAGGCAAATGATACCAAATACAAGAAAGGAATGCATGTGGCCAGGATGGTAAATATGCAATTGAATGAAGAAGACAGTTTCCCATTTTTCTTTAAAATATAAGTGAGTACTTAAAGCCCAACGATAACAGTGCATCGTGGGGTTTATTGTATGTTGTTGTTGTTGTGTGCCGTCGAGTCAGACCTGACTCATGGCGACCCCTCCTTGGGTTTCTGAGGTGATATCACTACCGAAGCAGATTGCCTGACCTTCCTTCCGAGGAGTGGCTGGTGGGTTTAACCGCCAGCCCTCTGGTTAGCAGTCAAGTACCTTAGACACTATGCTACCAGAGCTACTGTATGGCAAAACAGTACAAGGGTTGGAAAGGGAAATGGATGTATATTGTTGGAAGGCTCTTACATTTTATGTGAAGTTGTATAATATTATTTGAAGGTGGAATGTATAAGTTAAAAGTGTATATTATAAACCATAGAGGAACTATTTTAAAAAATAAAAGAAGCAGAGCTAATAACGCACTCCTGGAGACAACGTGGAATAATAAAATCCAACCAAAAGGTAGGCAGGGAAAGGGGAGCCAAGAATAGATGAGACAGACAGAAAACCATCTCAAGAAGATTTAAAATCAGCCATATAAGAATTACTTTCAATGTACTAGTCTATATATTTCATTGGGGGAAAAAAAAAAAAAATAGATTGTCAGACTGGCAAAAGGCAATTCTCAACTATATGCTATCTACAAGGAACCTGTTTTAAATATAAAGGTACAGGTAGGTTGGCAAAAGCTTGAGAGGCTATATTAATATCAGACAAAGCAGACTTAGAATAAGGACAGTTACCAGAGATAAAGAAAGGAATTTCATAAAGGGGTCAGTTCACCAGGAAGACTTAGTCTTAAATGTGTGTGTACCTAATGTCAGAACGGTAAAATACAGGAAGCAAAAACTCAGAGAATTGAAATGAAGTACAGGCAAATTCACCATTGCATTTGGAGATTTCAGCACTCCTCTGTTGGTAGAACAAGCAGAAAGTCAGTGAGAATACACAGGATTTGTACAATACTACCAACCACCTTGACCTGATTGGCATGTGCAGACCACTCCACCCAACGTTCTTCTCAGTGCACACGGAGCATTCAACAAAATAGAGCACACACTGGCCATAAAGAAAGTCTCAATAAACTGAAAAGGATTGAGGTCATACAAGAGATGTTTTCTGACCACAAAGGAATTAAATTGGAAATCAATAACAGAAAATATCTGGAGAACTCTCCAAATATTTTGAAAATAAACAAAATAATTCTAAATAACCGATGAGTCAAAGAGGAAATCAGAATGGAAATTAGCAAGTATTTTGAAGTGAATAGAAATGAGAACACAGTCTGTCCACATTGATGAGCTGAGGCTAAGGCAGAACTTGGAGAGAAACTTAAGCCTGTAAATGCTTGCGTTAGGGGAGAATGTCCGTCTAAAACCACATGCTCACGTTTCCACTTTGAGACGCACGGAGGAGAAATACAACTTTAACTCAAAGTTTATACCAGGAACCAAACCAAACTCACTGCCAACAAACTCATAGCAGCCCCTCCTTGCGTTTCTGAGGCAGTATCTCTATGGAAGTAGATTGTCCAACCTTCCGAGGAGTGGCTGGTGGGTTTGAACCTCCAGCCTTCTGGTTAGCAGTCAGATACCTTAGGCACTAGAAAGTTTATAGAAGAATGGAAATAATAAAGAGTGGAAGCAATGAAATAGAAAACAGGAAAACAAGGAACTCAAACCAGGAAAACTGACAAACATCTAGTGTTGATCTATTGATCAAGATAAATTGAGAGACTATACATATTAAGAATATCAGGAATGAAAAAGGAGCTGTCACTACAGATTGTACAGACAAAAGGATAATCAAAACCAAGCCTGTTGCCAGTTCAAAAGAGATTCTATACCAGAGTCATCCCTCTTAGGGTTTCCAAGGCCATGAATCTTTTGGAAGCTGACTTCCACATCTTTCTCCCACCAAATGGGCTGGTAGGTTTGAACTGCCAATCTTTTGATTAACACCAGAGCTCCTAAAAGGAGAATAATTGAATACTATGAACAACTTTATGGCAGCAATTTGACAACATGACTTAGATAAAAACAAAATTCCCCAAAACTGGTTTTAAATGTAAGTAGCACTGTATCTGTTAAACCAATTGAATTTGTAACTTGAAACCTCCCCTCAAAGAAAACTTCAGGCCAAGATGGCTTCACTGTGAAGTCTATTAGACATTTAAGAAAAAAAATTAATCCTTCAGAAATTCATTTTCAAAAATAAAGGATGAGGGAATGGTCTCCAGTTCATTTTATGAAGGAAGATGGGGCAATCTACTTCCGTAGTGATACTGCCTCGGAAACCCCAGGAGGGGTCGCTGTGACTCGGGTCCAACTCGGCGGCACACAACAACAACCGCTGTCCTGACACCAAAGCCAGACAGACAAAGATATTATAAAGAAAGAGACTTTAGAGGCATCCCTAATAACATGGGGTGGAGGGCAATATGACAGATACTAGAATATCAATTCCAATGACATATGAAAAAGGATAACCAGTAGGTTATCCTAGGAATGCAAGGTTGGTATAACAGTGAAAACAAACCACCATATTAGCAGTTCATAAAAGAGAAACTCTGACCATCTCAATAGATGAAGAAAAATCGTTGCACAAAATTGAACACCAGTCATAGTTCAACAAAAAATAAGAAGAAAGCAAGCAAGCTGTCTGCAGACTGGGAATAAAAGGGGCTGTTCAGCCAGAAAAGGGCGTTTGTGAAAACTCCACAGCTAGGGGTGTGTTTCATGGGCAAAAACTGAGCATGTCCCCTGAAATCAGCATGAGCTACGCACGCCCGCTCACCTCTGTCGCCCCACAGCGGGCACACACCAACTCTCACCTCTGCCCTCCTATGGCATGCACACGCCTGCGCTCACATCTGCCGCCCCACGGCGTGTAATAAAAGCCAGAAGAAGGGGGGGCGCATACAGATTGGAAGGAAAGACGTAAAATTGTCTTTGTTCACAGTCTGCGTGATCTAGTCCTTTGAAAATCCTGAAGCTTCTACAGAAAACTACTAGGACTAAAAAGTCCCTGAAGGCCTCCAGATACAAGGCGAGTACAGCAACATTCGTTCTATTGCTATCCATAGCCATTAAAATGGGAAGTTACGATAAATGCCAGAGTGGCACCCCAACCATAGATACTGAGGGCTATTCCACACAAAATGCCTGTGACCTGAACACAAAACACTGCGGAGAGAACTGGCAGTGAGAGGGGCAGGGGCCTTACCCAGGCATCATCTAAAACAGCCCAGTGTGCCGCCTGGGTGACCCCCACTCCCGAGCTGTCCTGGCTCTGCCCCCCCCGGCTTTCTCCCAGTTTCTGGCACAGGAGATCTGGGTCTGTCACAGAGAAAATCAGAGGGCAGCGTTGGGAGGACACAGGGCTCAACTGCCCATGTGCGTGATGGTGGTGGCCGAACCCCGTGTGCTGTGCGGTGACTCATCAATTGACTTGGGATTCCGTAATGATTCCCGAGGTGGCTTTTAGGGCCTCCTCGGGGAGTCATTACTGTAGATGAGTGGATGCAATGTCCTCCCCAGAGAAGGGCAGGGCTTCTTGGGAGTCCTTGAGGGCCCCTGGGCCTCTGGTCCCCTCGCACCACCAGAGCTGCCCAGACAGCACAGGAGATTTGAAAAGTCTTATCTTGACTTGAAAAGACTTTGAAGTGCATCGAACAAACCCTCTTCCATTTTGTGGATTCATAACCGGTCATGGGTGGCTGGGGAACTCTGTGAGGGAATGGAGTGGCCTCAGCTCCGGGCACAGAAGGCCGGAAGGAGATGCTGGTAGAGCGGCCACAGGAAGAGGCCCCCGTTTTGCCACGGACCTTGAGCTGGGAATGGGCGTGGTGTGTCCCAATAAAACTTCATGTGCAGGACTGTGGCGGCCGGACCGCTGGGAGTGCTGCTCTTGTCCTTACTGGTCAGGCTTCTCTGGTGAAGTACTCTGAGGTGTAGGCGCTGGCATTAACCCGCCTCCCAAGCTGGTGTTCACAGTAATCATTTGTCTGTGGTTCTGTGGTTTCTAAGTAGACGATTGATTATGCAGTCTTCGGCTGTTGGACATCAGTTTCTCCCCAGGAGCCTAGGCAGGGCAAGGCCTGCAGTTCAACCCACCAGCCGCTCTGCAGGAGAAAGATGAGGCAGTCTGCTTCCGTAAAGATGGCCGTCTCGGAAACCCAGTGGGGCAGCTCTCCCCTGTCCCACAGGCCCCAAGAGTCGGAATCCACTTGGCGGCAGTGGCCTGGGCTTGGCGTTTTATTTCTAGCCTTCCAAGCCTTATTTATTTTTCTTTCCTTGTTGTGTAGGCTGGGATCCCTGGACTCTGTCCGACAGGAATGGTGACAGTGAACAGCTTGTCTCTAACTCAAACACTCAGTAGAGCAATTGCTGTATGTTTTGAAATACCACCTTTATGAAGGCCTGACTCACTCAGCGTTTTCATCGTAAATAAGGATGGGACCTTACCGCATGTTTCTTCTGTGTTGCGATGTGATGTTTCTTGGTTCATTGATGTGACAGTGTTGACACCTTTCTGCTGTTGAACCAGTCTTGCATTGCTGTGATAAACTGCTGCGTGGTGATGTATTTTTAGGCACACACTTGATTTGCTTCGACAGTGTTTCATAGGTTCAAGAGGCCTATAACATTCCTACTGTTTCCTCTTCTCCTGTTGTCCTCATCTGATCAAGGGGTCAAGAGTCCCTCCTGAAATAAGCTGGCAGCTTGCACCCTTCCCGAACAATGTGGGTAGGACTGGGGCCAGCTCCCTGGGGCCTTTGTAGAGCCCCCCCGTGGAGCCGTCTGGCCAGTGGCCCCCTGGGCTGGGCAGGGCAGCGTTTGGTGACCGTGTGAGTCCCTCACCAGCTTCTGGAGGGGTCAAGAGCTGCTCCTTTGGGGCTGTTTTGGGAATGTTCTGTTCTTACAGGGATTTTCCGCTCCATCCAGGTTTTTCACTTGCTGACGAGTGGCTCTTCGTGGTCCTCACTTTTGCCTCTTATGTGGTTGCTCTTGTTTCGTGGTGTCCAGTTTGCATCCTGAGTAGCACAAGCAGGACTGCTACTAACTTGAGGGTCGGGGGCTCAAATCCCCCCAGTTGTCCCACTTCTGCAGAGACCCCAGTCAGGAGAACACCGTGGAGGGCTCTGCTCCGTGACACTTGGCAACAGCCCTGGGCCCTCTGCTCCCCTGCTCACCTCTTCAGACGCCAGTGGCGCTCTCTTGGTTTCTGCTGCTTGTTGTAGTGTCTTCTCTGGTTTCTGCTTTAACTTGGCGCTCTCCTCACTTCTGTCTCTGAGCGTGTTCCCACGGGGGCAGTTGGGCCACTGGTGTTTCCTGAGGGTGCCCAGATTCACCTGCTTCAGCCCGGCCCTCGGGGTTCTGAAAGTCAGTTTGGGGTGTTTTCCAAACTGTGGAACTTCCCACTGTGACCCCTTGATACCAAGCGTGCCTCGTGACTACGCTGCACTGTGTCGAAGCAGAGGCCTCGGGGGCTTTGCGGTGTTTCCTGCTCTCGCCGTGGGATGTTTCGGTCTGCAAGGCTCCCCTGTGCCGGTCCGCACGCCAGCCTCTGTGTGCGCTTGTGTTGGGCAGGCCTTCGCTGTCTCTGTGGGGGCTGCTGGTGGGTCTGGCTCCGAGAAGGACATCAGTCGTCAGCGACGTCCATTCTGCTGCCTCTGATCCGGAGCTACACAGTGTTCTGTTTTTATCTCTGATGACACGTTGTCCAGCCTTTGATTTTCCATTTTTACATTTTTGTTGTTTGAAGTGTGTCTTACACAGCATTTCATTGGATCTCAGTGTTTTCAAATCCAACTGAGGACTTTTGTTTTCCACAATGAGGTGGACCAGTTCATTTGTGAGGAGGGCCCGCCTGATCCTTACTCCCCTTCACTCCCTTTGTGTGGCACTTGTCCACACGCCTGCTTTTCATGGTGAGACCAACTGCCTCCCGGTTTGTCAAGGTGCACATTGTGGCCTTGTCCCCACGAGTGCCTTGCTCCCTGCTCGCGTGTCCCTGCCTCACCTCATCTTCTGCAACCACAGGCCCCCACATGCATGTTCTTCAGCACCCCGTCTCCAGGTCCAGCCACTGATCTGGGCCTTGTGACCAGCACCAGCCACACTCTCACTCACTCGGGGGCCGGGGTCTGCCACGTCACTGGATTCTCTGTCCCACACGTCTAATGAGCTCATCACCCTCCTTGGGTGGGTGCTGAAGAGCCAGGCTCTCCAGGGAGACTGAAGGAGGCCTTCCTCACAGGGCCAATCGGGGACGGGTGGCATGACCCCCTCGCCTCCTGGGGAGTGTGTCCAGCACAATTCCACACGAACACAGGGACACCCCTCCCTGCCGCTTGAGCCCAGCCTGCCTGTCCGTCCATGCAGTGAGAACAGTTCTCTCAGGAAGAGAGGTCACTGCTCCAGTTACGTGGCAGAACTGACTGGTGTGGCTGGCCCTTGAGCTGTCCACACAGTGCTGAGGCTGAGGATGGGGTGAGCGGCGTCTTCTGCGGTGGGGCCCAGCCGGCCGGCACAGACAGACAGCTGTGGGCTGTGTCCTGGGAAGCAAGCTCTTGGGGCCACCCCTGCACAGGCCATGTGGAGTGGCAGACCCTGATGGCAGAGACCCTGCTGAGAGGCCCCTTCCTGAGGGACCTCAGTCAGGTTCTCCTAGAGACCCACTGAAGTGGCCCCGAGGCTGAGCCCCAGGACCACCTCCCCGGGGAGCCCCTGAGGGAGCAGACGAGGCCAGCCTTTCACAGAGGGGCCACACAGTCACAGCAGAGGCCCTGCCACCCAGGGCTCCCTGGAGACAGGCTGGAGCCGGCCTGACGCGGAGCCGGGCCCCTGTGGGCCAGCGCCTGGCTGGGGCCCCAGGGCCTCCTCTGAAAGTGTACCTGTTGTTTGGTCTGGTTTGTCTGGTTCTCGGCCTCACGTCCTGGTGGGTCTACAGGCAGTGTCCTCCTCTCGGCCCTCCGCAGTGCACCCCAAGGGATGCTGCCCAGAGCACAGGGGCGAGGCCTGGAGGCTGGGGTCAGACACCCCTGCTGGCCCAGCCCTGGCCTCCCCACCTCCATCTCAGGGGCCAAGGGCCGAAAGCCACATGGCTCACCGCACACACCACGGCCTCGTCCCGCTGCTCTGTGTTTCAGCGGCGCTCTGAGCAGACCAGGGCACCAGAGTGCTGCAGGAGGCCGCTCGGCCCCCGAGCACCACCCCTCACTTCCCTCACAAGGGCAGGGCAGCCTGCCCACCTGGCAGAGCACAGAATAGTTCTGGAAGGACCAGATGCATGTGTTTCAGGGTGTCCCAGGGTCACCCAGCCCTGCACCGTCTCCTCCCCTGCAGAGCCACCAGCTGCTCCCACATTCCTCGGGTGCTTCCCTGAGGCCGGGCCCAGGCCCACCCAGCAGAGCTCCCCCCGGAGGACGGCAGGCCACGCCCCCTGTGGCTGGGGCCATCCTCGTGCACACCATCCTGCAGCTTGGGGGGCATTGTCCGTGCGCCACACAGGGTCCTTAGGAGAGCCACTGAGCCGGGAGGGTCCTAGAGCCTGGGGGACATCTTGGAGGCTTAGGCTCTAGGGGGCATCATGCTGTGCCTAGGGTGTTCATCATGAAGGGGCTTGGCCCATGGCCGGGAGTGGGACCTGGTTCCTTGCACCCAGAGGCTGACAGTCCGTGGGCTCCCAGGAGAGAGGTCTCAGAACCAGAGGGGAGAGGACTGGTCCAACCAGCTTGATGCCTCAGCGAGCAGACAGCCTTTGTCTCCTCTGCCCAAGGCACAGCTGGCTTGGGCTCCGACTCTGGCCTGCCCTCAACCCCAGGAGGAAGGTTCTGGGGAGCCCTGGTAACAACAGGGGCAGCTGAGACCCTGCCCGTCCTCCAAAATCCCGAGTCCACCCCTCCCCAGAGTGCCCCCGACAGTGAGCTGTACTGCCCTGGTCTTAGGGGCCCCATCTGGCTTTGGGAGGAGAGACCCACCCAGCAGCCAGAAGGCTCGGTGGTCCCCAGGTGCCCCAGGCAGAGCCAGGGAAACACTCCCAGCACCCCTCGGTCAGAACACCTCTCAAGGACAGGCCACACAATGGCTCCAGGCCCAGACTAAAGCCCAGTGCTGAGGGGATGGGCTCCCACCTGCCCCCACCCCACCATGCAACAGGCGGCTGCCCCCACCCTCTGGCCAGCGGGGCAGCGTGGCCGGCTGTGTGGATGCGGCCCGCGGGGGGCACAGGCTGTAGGACTACACGGGCCACACTGGAAGAAAGCGGTGCCTGCTCGGGACATGGGTCCATGGGTCCAGATGGCCTGGCCGAACCCTGGGCATGGCCGAGGCACCAAGAGGAAGGGGCAGTCGCCCTGAGTGGGAGCAGGGGTACTGGGTAGGACCGCAGGTCAGAGGCTGCCGCTGGAGCTGTGGGCCACGGGGTCCAGCCTCAGTCTGGCCCTGCTGTGAGTGCCCTCTGAGCCAGGCCAATACCCTCCGGTCCCTGGGGAGGGCTGGTCAGGGAGGACATCCCGGTGAAACCTGAGGCCACAACAAGAAGGTACCCCTTGTCCTTGCCAGTCTTCCTTCTGTCGGGGCTCACTAGGCTGGCGCCAGAGGCCTGCAGGGCCAGTGCCCCCCGTGCCCCCCACCTCCTCCCTGTGTGGGCCCGGGCCCCCCAGCTCTGCCCTGTGTGGAGTCAGGCCCCTGGGCCCCTGCTCGCATGAGTGCCGAGCCCCACTTCCTCCAGGAACCGCCTCCCCTCATCCCTGGCGGCGTCTCAGGGAATTAGCTAAAAGTGAGGCCCTGGTCTGAGGGGCCGGCCCAGGCGGGCGGGGGTGCTGGGCCATGGCCGCCATTGCTGGGAGAGACCCAGAGTCTGTGTCAGTGGGGAGTAGGAGGGGCTTGGACAAGGAGAAGCACCTTGGTCCTCCCACGGGGGTGGGGCCTCGGGACCGGCCCCTCCCATCCAGCACACTCTGCACTGGGGCACTGCCGGGTGAGGCCAGAGGGCGCATCCCAGTCAGGCGTGCCGGGGACGGAAGGGGCAAGCAGGGAGCCAGAGGAGAGGACGAGGGCGTCGAGGCCACGGGCAGGCCCTGGGGTTTCAGACAAGTCCGACTCGGTGGCCTCAAGCAGAAGTCGTGCTGGGACTCAGAAGCCGGGTGTTTGGGCCACACCTGTAGTGCATGGGGTTTGCGGGCTGTGTGCTGGACCATGTGGAGCCCTGCCTCCCAGGTCAGTGGCCAGCAGGCCTCTCATGGACAGGCTGGATGGCAGGGCTTATCACAGCACGCAGGTGGCAAGAGCTGGAAGCCGCCTCAGAGGTGGGGCCTGGAATAGCCTTTCACCACCACACCTTCTGTGGGCCAGTTTCCAATGGTCCCATCAGGAAACAGCATTGGCAGGCCAGCCATCTGGCACACAGGCCAGGCCCTGGCCCAGCAAGGGCCACTGAGAGGGCATGTGGACACAGGCACAGGCCTGTGGCCAGGACATAAGGCCACCGAGCAAGATGAGGCCGCGTGTGCTCACTGAGGCCTCTCCTGCGTCCACGCAGAGGCCTCCGGCCCTCAGCACTGACACGCCTCTCTCCTCTCTGCGGCAGAACACCACCGAGCACCCGAGGCAGCTGGCAGCCCAGAGCCCGCCCAGGGCTGCGCCACAGCACGGGGGAGGGTGGCCATCGAAGGCAGGAAGGTGGAACCACAGCCCAAGGGCAAGCCCACCAGACCCTCCCGGAATGCCGCAAAACCCAGAGGCCACTGCCGGCCCCCCAGGGTCCGGAACTACAGCGAGAAGCACTGACTGCCTGGAGCTCTTCCCTGATGGCCGTGGACCCCAGCACAAGCCTGATGGCACTCAGGGACCAAGCTGTTCCCTTGTCAGCTTCAGTGGCACCTGTGTGGGGGGTGGGGGTGGTGCTGCAGATTAGGCTGTGGACAAGGCTGGGTGGCCTGGTCAGGCCAGGGGCCATTAAAGCGCCTGCCCGAGCACCCAGGGCCAGGGATTTGTCTGTCCTACCTGGGAAACACAGCATCGGTTTGTGTGTGTGTGTGTCTGTGTGTGAGAGAGAGGGACTCCCAACAGGGCAGGCCCTGACCCAGCCGCTGCCACTGTGTCACCACCCACAGCCCCATCTACTCTCTGGGTCATAGGCAGGGCGAGGGTGCCTCACAGGCGGCCTCTGCATGATGGCCCCTCCACCCCCACTGTACACCTGCCTCACTGAGGTCAGCCATGCCCACTGGGACAGACAGACAGACGGACAGGGCCCTGGCTGTCTGGTCTTGGCAACTTTGTGCTGGAGCTGCTCTGAGCTGGGCAGTGACGTCAGGGCCCCTCGGTGTGGAGGAGGCTGTCCCCTCGCCCAGTGCCTTGCTGTCCACCCCCACAAAGGATGGCGGTGAACTGCCCCTGGGTGCAGATGCTGCCTCTCTCCCCCACACGGACAAGGCACACCCGCTCCCCCAGCAGCAGCCCTGACTAACCTGCCTGTCCCTGGCGCCTGCTTCGGTCTGCTCTGTGGCCATGGTGAGAGCCGTTCTCAGAGGCCTCCTTGTCCTCCTCTGTCCCCTCTCCCTAGCTGCCTGCAGCAGCACTCAGGGAACTGGACCAGGACCTCCTTTAGCCCAAGAACCAGTACAGGTAACTGTCTCTTTCCATAGGGGTGTCTCCGAGCACCCCTTCTCTAGTGTAAGCCCCCAGGTGGGCCAAGGGCAGCAGGTACAGAACCCAGGACTTGCCATACTGGGCCAGCTCCTGGCCCCAGAGCATCAGGCCCCAAGAAACCAAAAGGTGAAGAGAACCACAAGAGGTCACTCCGGGGGTGCCACCCAAGCACAGATAGAAATCCAGGTGTTGGACAGGGGCTGGTGGGGGCACTGCCTCTGTTCTTCTGGCCCAGGGACAGAAAGCGAGGGCAGGACCGGAGTGGAGCAGCATGACCTGGCCAGCCGACTGCAGGGCGCCCGGCCTCGGGGAGAGCAGCTGTGTCCTCTGCCCCTCAACGTGGCTGGGCTTGGCCACAGGCACCAGGGAGGCAGGAGGGCTTGGAGCCAGCAGCGTGAGGAGCACTCTACCAGCTGGCACCTGGGCCCTTCTCCTGCCCAGGCATCCTGAGACTGAAGACAGAAGAGGCAGCCTCAGAGAGGCTGCAGCCAAGGGGGCTGCCCTGACGCCAGCCACTCCATCCACCGGGACTGGCCTGGTGGGCACCCTTCCGCCTGGAGGACACTGTGGGCGGGGCAGTTCCACAAACGTTTTACCAGGAAAGGCGAGCTAGTGAGCCGCCACATGAATGCACTGGCAGGCCAGGGTGTGTGCGTATGTGCTGTGGGAGTGCCTGTGTGTATGTGGTGCATGCCTGTGTGTGTATTCTTATGTGAGTGCATGTGTGGGTAGGAGTGCAAGCATGTGCACACACATGCATTGTGTGTGCCCGTGCATATACATGAGTGCACATGTGCAAGGTGTGTGCACACATGCAGTGAGCGGATGAGTGGATGGTGTGTGCAGCCAGGTGCTGTGTGCTTATCCATGTGTGTGGTGCGTGTGCACATAAATGTCGTGTGTGCCCGTATTTCTGAGTCCACACGTACAAGGGATGTGTACGTGCAGCGAGTGGGTGAGTGGATGATATGTGCACCCAGGTGTCTTGTGCTTACCCATGTGTGTATGTGTGGTGCATGTGTGCAAGCATGTCGTGTGTGTATTCCTGAGTGGGTACATGTGCACTGTGGAAATGTGTGCTGTGTGGACACTTGTGTAGCCGTGTGTGAGTGCATGCACCACAAGTGTACAAAACTCGAAGCCTCGGCCCAGGGGGCGCTTCCTTTGTCCGCTCCACCTTGAGTGAGCGTCTGGGCCCTCAGCCGGCCTCCCAGGGCCGGCAGCTGGGGAGGGGGCGCCGGGCTCTCCGTGTAACGGGGCTTCGGCGGGCAGCGGGGTGGGCGTCTGACGGCCCACGAGGTCCGGCTACGCAAGAAGAACGCAACGCGGTGACCTGCAGTAACCCCGCCCGGGGCGCTCTCGGCCAGGTCAATGACCGCGCTCGCAGCTCGGGCCCGCGCCTCGCGGCGCCCCCGCCCCCAACCCATCACCCTATCGCCTAGCAACGCCCTCTCGCGCGCCGCCATTGGGCCGGTGAGCACGCCCCCGGCGCCCGATTGGCCGCGGCGGGCACCTAGGCCACGCCCCCCGGCCCCGAGCGGCCAGCCGCATGGCTTCCTGCGCCGCCGGCGCTTTGGTGGGCTCGGGTGGGGGACGGTGCCCGCTCGCCCCTGCGCGGTCTGCGCCCCCACTGCGGCCTTAGTGCAGCCTCGGCACGCTTCGGCCCCCGGGGACCCCCGCCGGGCGACCACGCACACGTGGCCCCTGCGGACACGCGGTGGTGGCCTGCAACGAACCGGGACCGGGCGCTGCGAGCGCGCCCCGGGCAACTGGGGGCGTAGAAGATGCAACCTGCGGGGGCGGGGACGGAAGTCGGGGGGCGGGGCGCCAGCAGCGAGGCCCCGCCCCCATACACCACCACCACCCCTGCCTGTGGCCCGGCCCCTGCCTGTGCGCGCGCCCGCGCAGGGTCCCGGCGGCGGCGCGCACGGGGATCACCCCACTCTCCGCGGCGCGCCGAGCCCGGGGGCGCAGCCCCGACGCTCATTGGCCTGGGCGGCGCAGCCAAGCTGTCAGCCCATGTGGCGTGGCCGCCCGGGGATGGCCGCACTTTATATAGAGTCGGCGCCGCGCTAGAGGGAGCCAGAGAGACCGGCACCGCCGCGCCAGCCTCAGCCGCCCATCCTTTGCCTCCGCGCCGCCTCGAGCGCCCAACGCCCGCAGCCGCCCGCACCCGTCGCGCCCCAGGTACGAGCCTGGCCCGGGGCCGGAGCCGGGGTGCGCCCAGCGCCCGGGCGCCGGGGACGGAGCCGGCAACAGAGCCGGCCGCTCGGGACGCCGGGGACCACGAGGCTGGAGGCCCGGCCGGGCCCAGGCGACGATGGAGCCCGGCCGGGGGCCGCTAGGCGGCGGGACGGGGAGGCAGCCGCGGCTGGGGGAGGGAGACAGGCAGCCGAGCGCGGGGCTCCGGGACCTTCAGGCAGCGGCGGGGCTGGGCCGAGGGCACCCTCGGCCTCCGCCGCCGGCGAGCGCCCCTCGGGCAGCGCCGCCATCCCTCCTGCTCCGGCGCCCGGCCGCCCGTTGTCGCAACGCCCGACCCGCGGGGCTGCCGCGGCAGGTGAGCCGGCCCCGGATGGAGGCGCGCAGCGCGGGACCCCAACAGCCATCTTGGCCTGGGGACCCCGGGCATGGAGCCAGCGCCGTGCAGCCCTGAGCCGGGCCGCGGGCCCGGGGCAGCCTCTCCGAAGACCCCGGGGAGGGCCCGAGAGGGTCGTGTCACGTGGGAGCCGCGCCACGCGGCTCGCATGGCTGGCGCCGGCCGCCTCCGGCCGGAATGGCAGGCGGGGAGGTGCTTCTGAAGGCATCGGTCGGTTCCTCGCCTCTCCGGGCGTCTGGGCCGCGAACCGCCGAACCCAGGGTGGGGGTGCTGCCGAGGGCGAGGCTGGCGGGGTGGGGGTGGGGTGGGGCGAAGCCGGCAGGGCCGGTCCATGGGGTGTTGCTGTCCAGGGCTTTGCCCCTTGAGCCCCTAAGGTCCCGGTGGAAGTTGCTGCACCACCCTTGGTGTTGCTCCCTCCTGAGTGGATCAGGCTCTGGGGTCCTCTTGGGTAAGCCACGTGGGAGCCCCATTCCACACCCTCAATCTCAGTCTTAACGATTCCTGCCGTGGGATGTGGCCAGGCGGCAAACCAGGAGCCTGAGGTCCCACCTGCAGTGTCCGGGTCAGGTGGACCCTGCCGGAGGGGCCAGACTGGCTGGGTCAGTCTGGTTGGGTGCAGGGGCCACCTTTCCCCGAAAGCCCTGCCTTGCCTTGGCACCGGACCACTCAGGCCAGTCCCCCGGGTCCTCGCCCTGGCAGGAGCCTGCTCAGCCTGCAGGTCAGGGGCCAGGGCCCCGTGGGGTGACCCGTGGGAGCTGAGACAGGGATGGGCAGGTCTTCCTGCTCTTGTCAGTTCTGACCCTGCTGTTGCCTTGGACTCGCTTTCCCTGGGAGCCCTGCTCCTTGTTCCTCAACCCCAGGTCCAGGTGGGAGGCTCTGGGTGGGAGGGAGCCTCGGGGAGACCGAGGAGAGCGATGAGGGAGGGGGGTGGGGGCTTGCCAGGCCCTCACAGCCGCCTGCCCTGTCTCAGACGGAGCCATGGAAGAGGTGGTGATCGCAGGCATGTCCGGGAAGCTGCCCGAGTCAGAAAACCTGCAGGAGTTCTGGGACAACCTGCTGAACGGCGTGGACATGGTCACAGACGATGACCGGAGATGGAAAGCCGGTGGGTGGCCCCCTTCTCACCCCAACACCTGCTGCTTGGCAGGGCTGCTGCTGGGAGCACCCGGGGTGGGCGGGGGTGGGGAGGGTCCTCGGGTGCCCCAGTGAGCAGGGCCAGAGCCAGAGGAGGGAAGGCCTCCTGGCTGGGCCAGCCTGACCCGAATGTCCCAACCGTCACCAGATAAGACTCTCAGACCCACTTTCAGGAAGCCAGCTGACTCACCCGCCTTAGCCAAGGTGGCCCTACCTGATCTGTAGCTGTTGAGTCAGCGATGGGGCCGGGAGTGGCAGGCCAGCGAGGGTCTCCAGCCAGCCTAAGGGGACCTGCACCCCGCTTGGGGCCATACCAGGGGACAGTAGGGCCCCTGAGGAGGGGCCGGGAGGGTCCCCATGCTGCCCAATGGGACAGCGTACTCCGGCCTTCCTTACTCCACGGGTGGGTCAGAGCCTCCAGAGGCCCACAGAGCCAGCCTGTGCCCTCCCCCAGGGCTCTACGGCCTGCCTCAGCGGTCAGGCAAGCTGAAGGACCTGTCCAAGTTCGACGCCTCCTTCTTCGGCGTCCACCCCAAGCAAGCCCACACGATGGACCCTCAGCTCCGACTGTTGCTGGAAGTCACCTACGAAGCCATCGTGGACGCAGGTGGGTGTCTGGGTGCTCAGCGGGGGTGGCTCTGAGCACCTATGTTCAGCCGAGCCTTTGGGGTACAGACATTGTGGGGTTCCCAGGCTCCTCACCTGCCACCTTCCTGACGTGTCCCACCAGCCACAGGCTGGGCCACGCTCTGCCGCTCACCAAGGTGTTCTGGACGGGTCCTGGCCTCCTGGTTTCCCTGTTCCCACCATGTGGACCTCGGGGTGGAGGCAGGGTGGTACGTGAGCACCCGACTGAGGGTTTTCCAGGCAGCAGGGTCACAGCGATGCCTGGGACCTCGTGGCTGCCATCCTTCTGCCCAGGGTTCTTGCCTGGGTGAGGGGCTGTCTCCACCGGTGACAGGGAAGGCCATCCTGGGCAGAGGCTGCGGCCCTGAGCCCGAGTGAGTCCCCTCTCCTGGACCTGAAGCTCCCTTGGTATCTGGACGGAGGCAAGGCCCTTTCCTGTGGCTCTTCCCCAGGGCCAGCCCCCAGGCGGCCTCATCTTCTTCTTCTGAGCCAAGACACTCGGCCTTTGTCTCCTCCAACCCCGACCCCTTATCACGGCCTTCCCAGGACAGCTGCCCTTGGAGTGCACACGCTCATTGGCCAGCAGGGCTCCTGAGGCCTCCTGCGGCAGCACCGGTCCTGGGCAGTTGCTCGGACAATACCACCCTCTGTCCTCCCCAGGGCCGCCTCCCCAGGGCCCAGCCAGGCCTGCAGCCCCCTCTGGTTTCTCGACACCATTTCCTTCACAGCCCTGTTCTCTGTTCCCCAACTGGACTGCTTACCGCCTGGCCTGACACAGGCTGGGCCCACTGCCCACTCACACCTGCTTCTTCCCCAAGGCCTTTCCCTGGTGGGTGGGTGGGTACGCCCGTGGGCGCTGCCCAGCCCCAGCGGCGTCTAACCTCAGCTTCTTACAGGCATCAACCCAGCCTCCCTTTGCGGCACCAGCACTGGCGTCTGGGTGGGCGTGAGTGGTTCCGAGGCCGCGGAGGCCCTCAGCCGGGACCCCGAGACGTTGGTGGGTTACAGCATGGTGGGGTGCCAACGGGCCATGATGGCCAACCGACTGTCCTTCTTCTTCAACTTCAAAGGTGAGTGCAGCGAGCTCCTGGGGCCGTGCCCATGAGTGCCCCGCAGGGAAGCCACAGGGGGCTAGGCCAGGCTGCCAGCACCTCCACGGGCCCACATCCAGCAGGCTAAGGTCTCCACACTGCAGCCTCCCTGCTCCCCTGGCCCTGCCGGTACCTGGGTGCCCAGCAGGGCACTCAGGCCAGGTCCTCACGGTGCAGGGCCCAGCATCGCCCTGGACACAGCCTGCTCCTCCAGTTTGATGGCCCTGCACAGCGCCTTCCAGGCCGTGCGCAGCGGGGAGTGCCCTGCAGCCATCGTGGGCGGCATCAACCTGCTGCTGAAACCCAACACGTCGGTGCAGTTCATGAAGCTAGGCATGCTGAGTCCTGAGGGCACCTGCAAGTCCTTTGACCACGCCGGTGAGGCTAGGGGCGGGCAGCCAGGGAGGGGGCTGGCTGGCAGGGCCGTCAAGGCAGGCCCTGCCTGAGCAGCCACACTCCCCTCAGGGAACGGGTACTGCCGGGCTGAGGCCGTGGTGTCCATCCTCATCACCAAGAAATCCCTGGCCAAGCGGGTGTATGCCACCATCCTGAATGCGGGCACCAACACTGATGGCTACAAGGAGCAAGGTGGGCCCGGGGGACGGTGCCCCGGAAGGCCCGGGGGACCACCACCCCCTGGGACCGTGGAATGAGGCACGTCTCCTACAGGTGTGACCTACCCCTCCGGAAAGGCCCAGGAGGAGCTCATCCGCTCTGTGTGCAAGGTGGCCGGGGTGGCCCCTGAGTCCCTGGAGTACATCGAAGCCCACGGCACTGGCACCAAGGTGAGGCTCCGTCTGCCCCCCCCACCCACCTGGCCGAGATTGGGGCATGGAGCCATGAACCCCTCCTCTCCCTGAAGGTGGGGGACCCCCTGGAGCTCAACAGCATCGACCAGGCCCTGTGTGCCAACCGCCAGAGCCCGCTGCTGATCGGGTCGACCAAGTCCAACATGGGGCATCCCGAGCCTGCTTCAGGACTCGCAGCCCTGGCCAAGGTAGGGCCGGACTCCCACCTGGTGGAGGCTGAGGCCAGACGATGGGGCAAGGCCCTCCGACGTCCGTGTGGGAAGCAACACTCGGGCAAGAGGACCCCACAGGTCGGGGGCGGGGGCCGGCCAGCAGGCACGCTTTAGCTGAGTGTGTCTGTTGTGGGCTGGGGGAAACGTCTGCCCGCCCATCCCTCCCGAGGGCTTCCTGACTATGGTAGGGCACCAGGCCCCAGAGGACCCCCCAGTTGCCCAGAGCCCTGCTGTGCCCATCTCGACTGCCCTGGTGGCATGTGTGCACAGCCAGCCTGCTGGGTGGGCTTCTGTGGGGAGTGGGCAGGTCCTCACGGAAAGCATGGCCGATCCTGGGCACAAGCCTGTCACTGGTGCTGCGTGTTGGATAGAACCCGCATCACAGCCACCTGTCCCTACCAGTGGTCCCAGGCGAGACGGGGTGGTGGGGAGGACCTGAGCTGGGGGCCGGCGGCCCGTGTGCCTTCCCGCCCACAGGTGCTGCTGTCCCTGGAGCACGGGCTGTGGGCTCCCAACCTGCACTTCCAGAAGCCCAATCCTGAGATCCCAGCACTGCAGGACGGGCGGCTGCAGGTCGTGGATCGGCCCCTCCCAGTTGGCGGCGGCATCGTGGGCATCAGCTCCTTCGGCTTCGGGGGCGCCAACGTGCACGTCCTCCTGCAGCCCAACGCCAGGCCGCCCCACGCGCCTGCCCCACCTGCCCTGCCCCAGCTGCTCCGGGCCAGTGGGCGCAGCCCCGAAGCCGTGCAGAACCTCCTGGAGCAGGGCCAGAGGCACAGCCAGGACCTGGCCTTCCTCAGCTTGCTCAACGATATCGCAGGCACCCCGGCCTCCGCCATGCCCTTCCGCGGCTACACGGTCCTGGGCAGCCGGCTTGGAGGCCAGGAGGTGCAGCAGGCGCCCGCCGGCCACCGCCCGCTCTGGTTCATCTGCTCCGGTGAGCCCCGTCCCTTTCCCTTGTTTGGGGGGCCAGCTGGCAGGCTGAGCCAGGCTGCCCGCTGACCCAACCCTCTGCCGCCCAGGCATGGGCACGCAGTGGTGCGGCATGGGGCAGAGCCTCATGCGTCTGGACAGCTTCCGTGAGTCCATTCTGCGCTCAGACGAAGCCATAAAGCCATATGGTCTGAAGGTGTTGGACCTGCTGCTGCGTGCAGACGAGAGCACGTTTGATGACATCACGCAAGCCTTTGTCAGCCTCACTGCCATCCAGGTGCGTGGAGCCCATGGGCTGCTGCGGGCACAGCTGTGGCTTCTGGAGCAGCCCAGTGAGCACCGTGCTCTTGCCCCCAGATCGCGCTCATTGACCTGCTGACTGCCATGGGGCTGCAGCCGGATGGCATCATCGGGCACTCCCTGGGCGAGGTGGCCTGCAGCTATGCCGACGGCTGCGTGTCGCAGGAAGAGGCCATGCTGGCCACATACTGGAGGGGCCAGTGCATCAAGGAGGCCAACATCCCGCCAGGCGCCATGGCGGCCGTGGGTAGGCGTTGCGCTGCAGCCCCACCCTCAGCTCTTGGGCAGCCTTCTTGGTGCCCCCCCGCCCCCAGTGCAGGTCCCGAGTCCCCGGGAGGCCCACAGGGAGAACAGACGGGGCCACGGCCACCTGGCACTGCTGGCGGGCCGACCTCCTCCAGGAGCTCTGGTGCACAGGGGTGTCAGTACTGGGCTCCAAATCCAAGAGAGGGGACTCGGAAAGTTCGCACAGCAGAGGTTTTGGTGTCTCTACCCACAGGCCTGTCCTGGGCTGAGTGCAAGGAGCGCTGCCCCCCTGGTGTGGTGCCCGCCTGCCATAACTCCAAGGACACGGTCACCATCTCAGGGCCTCAGGTGGGTACTGTGGCCATGGTGGGGCCCCAGGCACATATCATGACACTCCCACCAGGGGCACACCCAGGGCTCCCCACGGAGACTAGGGTGCAAGTGTCGCGTGCCCTGCTGGGTCCCAGCTGCCCAGGGTGGGGAGGCAGTGCTACCAGAAGCTGGCCCCACCCTGATGCGGCCCTTTCGCAGGACTCCGTGGCTGAGTTCGTGGAGCAGCTGAAGCAGGAGGGCGTGTTTGCCAAGGAGGTGCGGACAGGAGGCATGGCCTTCCACTCCTATTTCATGGACTCCATCGCGACCCCACTGCTGCAGGCGCTAAAGAAGGTGGGCACCGCCCCAGGGCTGCAGGCCCAGCTCCCACCCTGCAGGGGCGGCAGGGCTGCGGCTGTGGCCGCTCCCCGCTGAGCCGTGCCTCTCGCAGGTGATCCGGCAGCCACGTCCACGCTCGCCACGCTGGCTCAGCACCTCCATCCCCGAGGCCCAGTGGCAGAACAGCCTGGCGCGCACATTCTCGGCCGAGTATAACGTCAACAACCTCGTGAGCCCCGTGCTGTTCCAGGAGGCGCTGTGGCACGTGCCCGAGCACGCCGTGGTGCTGGAGATCGCGCCCCACGGACTGCTGCAGGTGCGCTGAGTGAGGGCAGGGCATCAGAGGCCTGGGCCTGGGCCCGGCCTGCATCAGCAAAGAGGGACGGTAAGGAGCGAGGAGGGTGGGTGCTGTTGGGAGGAGCCTCAGCCTGCCTCTGTCCCCCAGGCCGTCCTAAAGCGAGGCCTCAAGTCCACCTGCACCATTATCCCGCTGATGAAGAAGAACCACGAGGACAACCTGGACTACTTCCTTACCAGCATCGGCAAGCTCCACCTCTCCGGGTAGGCCCCGCCCTGCCCACAGCTGCCTGCCCCTCTCCCTGAGCCACCCCTGCACCACCAGACGGGTGTGGCCTGGCTCCACTAGGAAGATCCAAAGCTCCCCACGCAGGAGGAGAAGCAGCAGGGCATGTAATTGGCTATTGGGCTCGCCAACTAGAGGGCCCCCAGGGCCCAGGCACCTGCAGTGATCCTGCTGTGGGTGGGGAAAAATCTTGGATGGCCCTGTTCCCCACCACCACCCTCTCAGCACCCCATTTGGGCAGTTTCCACAAGTCTTAGGGGAGACAGTTGGAAGTGGAGGTCCATGGGGGTCTCCAGAGTTCACTGCCTTCCCCCACCAGCATTGACGTCAACCCCAACGGCCTGTTCCCGCCCATGGAGTTCCCGGCCCCGCGGGGTACCCCGCTCATCTCCCCCCTCATCAAGTGGGACCACAGCCAGACCTGGGACGTGCCCGCGGCCGAGGACTTCCCCAGTGGCTCCGGCTCCTCTTCAGCCACCATCTACAACATTGGTACGGGATGGCGGGTGGGCAGGTGGGGAGCGGGCAGACGGAGGGCGGGCTGGCAGCTGGGAGAAGGGGTTGGGGGGCGGAAGACTGAGGCCTATATTCTGCAGATGTCAGCCCCGAGTCCCTTGACCACTACCTGGTGGACCACTGCATCAACGGACGTGTCATCTTCCCTGCCACCGGCTATGTGTACTTGGTCTGGAAGACGCTGGCCCGCACCCTAGGCCTGGTCATGGATCAGATGCCCATAGTGTTTGAGGACGTGGTCCTGCACCAGGCCACCATCCTGCCCAAGACGGGTGAGCCATGGCCAGCACAGGGCAGGGGTTGTGGGGCGGCCCAGGGTGGAGGGCCATGCTGAACTCTGTCCACTGTCTGTAGGGACCGTGTCCTTGGAGGTGCGGCTCCTGGAGGCCTCCTGCACCTTTGAGGTGTGCGAGGGGGGTAACCTGATAGTCAGTGGTGAGTTGGGGCCGTGGAGCCGTGGGGGAGCTGGGCCTGGCCCTCAGGGCAGTTGTGGCCCTGAGACCCTCCCTGCTGCACCACCCACAGGAAAGGTGTACCGCTGGGAGAATCCCGACCCCAGAGTCTTCGACAACCAGGACGGCCTGGCTCCTGCAGACCCCACAGACCCTGTGGCCATGTACCACCTGACCCAGGGCGACACGTACAAGGAGCTACGGCTGCGTGGCTATGACTATGGCCCCCACTTCCAGGGCATCCTCGAGGCCGATCTGAGCGGTGGGTCGCTGTGGACGCCGGCGGGCCACAGTGGGCCCCAGAGCCAGGGCACGTGAGGGTGGGCCCAAGGACGAGTGTGACTCTGGCTCCCTGCAGGCGCCACGGGGAAGCTGCTGTGGAAGGACAACTGGGTGACCTTCCTGGATGCCATGCTGCAGATGTCCATCTTGGGCTCCGCCCAGCGAAGCCTGGTCATGCCCACCCGCCTGGGCGCCATCCACATCGACCCCCTCACCCACCAGCAGAGGCTGCAGGATGCGGCCCAAGGTGGCCCCGCCCCCAGCCCCGCAGCGGCCGTGGTGGTGAACAGCTACCTGCGCAGCGTGGCGGCGGGCGGGGCCGTCATCTCGAGGCTGCACTCCTCACTGGCTCCACGGCGACAGCAGGAGCAGCTCACGCCGGTCCTGGAGAAGTTCTGCTTCACACCACACCTGGAGACCGAGTGCCTGGCGGACAGCGAGGCCCTGCGGGCAGAGCTGCGTCTATGTACAGGTGAAGCCAGCCAGCCCTGGGACCCCAGCCCCGAGACCCCAGCCCGCACTCCCTCCCCACCCATCTCCCAGGCCTGCAGACTGAGGTCTCAGAGCCCGGCTCTGTGTCCCCAGGGCTGGCGCAGACGCTGCAGGCCAAGGCAGCCCACCAGGGGCTAAAGATGGCCGTACCTGGCCTGGCTGGGGCTGCAGCCCCCCGGGACCCTCCGCAGCACGGTCTGGCGAGGCTATTGGCGGCCGCGTGCCAGCTCCAGCTGAACGGGAACCTACAGCTGGAGCTGGGCCCAACCCTGGCCCAGGAGCGCCTCACGCTGGCTGACGACCCCCTGCTCGCTGGCCTTCTGGATGGACCGGCACTCAAGGCCTGTGTGGACACGGCCCTGGAGAACTTGAGCAGCCCACAGATGAAGGTGGTAGAGGTGGGTACACACATAGGCACGGTCCCAGCAACAGGCACCGCTTGAACCAAGAGGGTGGCTAGGTGCTACTGCTCTGTCATCGTCAGGGGAGACCCACCCTGGTGACCACGTGGCATAGCTGCCTGAGCGCCGAGTCGTCATCCGGTGTCCACGCCCCCACAGGTGCTGGCTGGGGAGGGCCGCCTGTACAGCCGGATCCCGACACTACTCCACACCCAGCCTCTGCTGAAGCTGGACTACACGGCCACTGACCGCTACGAGCTGCCCCAGCTGCAGCAGCCCGACGTGGCCCAGGTGCAGTGGGACCCGTTGGAGCCTGCGCCCAGCAGCTTGGGCACAGCTGACCTCTTAGTGTGCAACTGCACCGTGGCCCATCTCGGCGACCCCGCCACAGCCCTCAGTAACATGGCGGCGGCCCTCAAGGAGGGTGGCTTCCTGCTGCTACATACCATGCTCAGTGGACACACACTCGGGGAAACTGTGGCCTTCCTCACTGCCACCAAGCTCCTGAGCCAGGTATGGGCTGCACGGGGGTGGGGGCGGGGCCCGGAGCCGCACAGCGCAGCCCCTGACTGTGCCCATGCCTGCAGGACGAGTGGGAGGGCCTCCTCACCAAGGCCGCGCTGTGCCTCGTGGGCCTGAAGCGCTCCTTCTACGGCTCCGTGCTCTTCCTGTGCCGCCGGCTAGCCCCCCCAGACAGTCCCATCTTTCTTCCCGTGGAGGACCCCAGCTTCCAGTGGGTGAACTCCTTGAAGGTCAGAGTCAGAGCCCGAGCCCTGCCGCCCCAGCCCCGGGACCATCCAGCTGCACTGCCCGAGACTGACCCTTCCCACCTCCTTGCAGAGCATCATGGCCGACAACTTCCCCCGGCCCGTGTGGCTGACGGCCATCCGTTGTGCCACCTCGGGCATCTTGGGCCTGGTGAACTGTTTGCGCAAGGAGCCTGGGGGCCACCGTGTGCGGTAGGGTCCCTTTCGTCCCCCCTCTCCGCACCTCCCCATGCTCCTCCCTCTCCCCACGTGCCCATTCTCCTTCCTGCCCCTCACCCCCCGTGCTGCCCACAGGTGCATTCTGGTGTCCAACCTCAGCAGCACGTCCCCTGTGCCCTCAATGGACCCAGGCTCCCCCGAGCTGCAGAAATTGCTGCAGAAGGACCTAGTGATGAACGTCTATCGCGATGGTGCTTGGGGGGCCTTCCGCCACTTCCCACTGGAGCAAGGTGAGCCCCTGTGCCTCCCACCGGGCTCCCCCACCTTGCCAGCCCCCCTGGCCCAGGCCCCCAGCAGTTTGGCCTCTGATTTCTGCAGGCAAGCCAGAGGAGCAGACAGAACACGCCTTTGTAAACGTGCTGACGCGCGGAGACCTCTCTTCCATCCGTTGGGTGTGCTCCCCGCTCCGCCATGCCGGTCCCTCCACCCCCGGCACCCAGCTCTGCCGCGTCTATTACGCCTCACTCAACTTCCGTGACATCATGCTGGCCACGGGCAAGCTCTCACCCGACTCCATCCCAGGTACACAGCCAGCTGAGCTGGGCTTGATCAGTGCCCTCTGCCCCTGGGAGGCAAACGCACCAGGGAGGGCAGGGCTCGTGGGGCAGGGGAGCTGGGGCTCACTCGACCCCCCTCTAGGCAAGTTCGCCACCCACGACTGCATGCTGGGTATGGAGTTCTCCGGCCGGGATAGCAGCGGCAAGCGCGTGATGGGGCTGGTGCCTGCAGAGGGCCTCGCCACCTCTGTCCTCCTGTCCTCCGACTTCCTGTGGGACGTGCCCCCTGGCTGGTGAGTGTCGGCACCTTAGGGCAGCCTGAGGCCCTCGGTGCTCAGCCTCAGCTGACCTGCTGCCTGTGTGCCTGCAGGACCCTGGAGGAAGCGGCCTCGGTGCCAGTGGTCTACACGACAGCGTACTACTCGCTGGTGGTGCGCGGGCGCATTCGGCGTGGCGAGACCGTGCTCGTGCACTCGGGCTCGGGCGGCGTGGGCCAGGCGGCCATCAGCATCGCCCTCAGCCTGGGCTGCCGCGTCTTCACCACCGTGGGGTCGGCCGAGAAGCGTGCGTATCTGCAGGCCCGCTTCCCGCAGCTTGGTGAGGACAGCTTCGCCAACTCCCGAGACACGTCCTTTGAACAGCATGTGCTGCGGCAAACGGCCGGGCGAGGTGAGCCCACATCCCCTCCCCAGCTGGAGGTGATGCCCTGGAGGGACGGTGGGCTGGGTGGCAGGCAGACCCTAAGAGCCCCTTTGCCTGTCCCCCAGGCGTTGACCTGGTCCTGAACTCCCTGGCGGAGGAGAAGCTGCAGGCCAGTGTGCGGTGCCTGGCACAGCACGGCCGCTTCCTCGAAATTGGCAAGTTCGACTTGGCCAACAACCACGCACTGGGTGAGGCCTGGATGAACTAGGCGGGAGCAGGGGGTTCGGCAGGGCGGGGGTTGGGAGGGTGCCAGAAGTCCTGAGCGAGCCTGCCTCTCACCCTCAGGTATGGCCGTCTTCCTGAAGAATGTGACCTTCCATGGCGTCTTGCTGGACGCACTCTTCGAGGAAGCTGGGGCCGACTGGCATGAGGTGGCCGAACTGCTTCGGGCGGGCATCCGCAACGGTGTGGTGCAGCCCCTCAAGTGCACCTTGTTCGCCAAGGACCAGGTGGAGGAAGCTTTCCGCTACATGGCGCAGGGCAAGCACATCGGCAAGGTGGTGGTCCAGGTGAGACGAGTTGCAGTGGGCGGGGAGCAGCGGGCGGGCTCCTCGGGGCACTTCCCAAAGCAAGTGGTGCTGCCGGCCTGCAGGTACACAAGGAGGAGCAGGGCGTGGTGCCACAGGACGTCCCACCAGTCCTGACCACGGCCATTTCCAAGACATTTTGCTCAGCTCACAAGAGCTACATCATCACTGGCGGCCTGGGTGGCTTTGGCCTCGAGCTGGCCCAGTGGCTCGTGCTACGGGGAGCCCAGAAGCTAGTGCTGACCTCCCGCTCAGGGATCCGGACAGGTAGGGGGGGTGGGGAACGGTGGGATCGCGAGCGCCCGTCCCTGGTCCTGCAGCCCAGGAGCCCCGTGTCCAGGCGGGCTCAGTGAGGGCGGCGGTCGTGCTGGCTGACCCAGCACCCGTACCCCCACAGGCTACCAGGCCAAGCAGGTCCGTGAGTGGAGGCGCCAGGGCGTCCAGGTGCTCGTGTGCACCAGCAACGCCAGCACGCTGGAGGGCGCGCGCGGTCTGATCGCAGAGGCTACACAGCTCGGAACTGTTGGGGGCGTCTTCCACCTGGCCATGGTGAGTCCGGCCCTCAGGGCCTGGAGTGGAGCAGGTGGCAGTAGGGCCTGGCTGAGCTGGTGCTGAGGGGCCCACCCGCTCCCCCAGGTGCTGAGAGATGCCATGCTGGAGAACCAGAGCCCCGAGTTCTTCCAGGACGTGATCAGCCCCAAGTACAGTGGGACGCTGAACCTGGACAGGTGGGCACACACGGTCCCCCCACACTGTTCACGCCTCACTGGCCAAGCCTGGGTCCTGGGAGGGGGGGCTTGCGGAATGGGCTGACACACACCCCACCCCACAGGGTGACCCGGGAAGCCTGCCCCAAGCTGGACTACTTTGTGGTCTTCTCATCCGTGAGTGGCGGACGTGGCAATGCCGGTCAGAGCAACTACGGCTTTGCCAACTCTGCCATGGAGCGCATCTGTGAGCAGCGCCAGCATGACGGCCTCCCAGGTGGGCTGCCACCCCCGCCTGGCCCAGCCCACACCCACACCCGTCCCTGACTCACCCACGGTCCCACCCACAGGCTTGGCCGTGCAGTGGGGCGCCATTGGCGACGTGGGTGTCGTCATGGAGATGATGGGTATGAAAGACACGGTCATCGGAGGCACCCTGCCCCAGCGCATTGTCTCCTGCCTGGAGGTGTTTGACCTGTTCCTGAACCAGCCCTACCCCGTGCTGAGCAGCTTTGTGCTGGCCGAGAAGGCCACAGGGCGCAGCGAAGGGGACGGCCAGCAGGACTTGGTGGGGGCCGTGGCACACATCCTGGGTGAGTACCACAGGCAGGGCCCAGGGAGAGGCCTCCGAGTCCCCCAGGCAGGCACCAGGGGCCTGTCCAGCATGGGCCTGGTCACCATGGTGCCTGCACCAGCCTGATCCCCACCATGGCCTGGCTCCCTAGGGATCCGCGACCTGGCGTCCATCAACCCCGACAGCTCACTGGCAGACCTGGGCCTGGACTCGCTCATGGGTGTAGAGGTGCGGCAGTTGCTGGAGCGGGAACACGACCTGGTGTTGCCCATGCGTGAGGTTCGGCTGCTGACCATACACAAGCTGAAGGAGCTCTCGTCACAGGCCCCCAAGGGTGTGTGTGGGACCAGGGTGGCGAGGGCGGGACACGGCGTCCCTAGCGGGCCTGCCCCTGTTCTTCCCCTGGGTGGGTGGCCCAGTTCCTCCCCCACTGACTGCCAACCCCCATCTCTGCTCCTTCCTAAACGCACACGCTCCTCACGCTCAGCAAGCCTCTCGGGTGAAGCTTGTGTGCACGTGTGCCTGTGCACATGTGTGTCTGTGTGGAAGATGCCGTGTGGCCGGCCTTCACCTAGCTCCTCCTTCTGTCACAGCCCTGGCATCCCCTGGGGTCAAGGAGGACAGCTTGGAGGCCCAGCAGCAGGCGCAGCTGAACCTGAGCACGCTGCTAGTGAACCCTGAGGCCCCGACGCTGACGCGACTCAACACTGTGCAGAGCTCCGAACGGCCCCTCTTCCTGGTGCACCCTATCGAGGGCTCCATCGCCGTGTTCCACAGCCTGGCAGCCAGGCTGAGCATCCCCACCTATGGCCTGCAGTGCACTCGAGGTGCGGGTGGGGTGGGGGCACAGGGCCAGGGGACGGCCCAGCCCCTGCCTGGGGCACCGCGGCTGCCACGCTGAGCACCCCCTACCTTCACAGCCGCACCCCTGGACAGCATCCAGAGCTTGGCCGCCTACTACGTGGACTGCATCCGGCAGGTGCAGCCTGAGGGCCCTTACCGCATTGCCGGCTACTCCTACGGGGCCTGTGTGGCCTTCGAGATGTGCTCCCAGCTCCAAGCACAGCAGGGCCTCGCCCACAACAGCCTCTTCCTGTTTGACGGCTCCCACTCCTACGTGGTGGCCTACACCCAGGTGAGGCGGGGCTCTCGGGCCAGGGTCTGCCCCCTCTGCTCTCCCTTGGGCCACCCACTGGCCTGAAGCACACCCCCCGTTTGCAGAGCTACAGGGCCAAGATGACCCCGGGCTGCGAGGCTGAGGCCGAGGCTGAAGCCATCTGCTTCTTCGTGCAGCAGTTCACGGATGTGGAGCACAGCAGGGTACGTCCAGGGCCCTGGGTGCCGGGGCTAGTCTGGGTGTGCCCCCTGCAGCCCTGCCCTGAGAGCCTGTCCCCACAGGTGCTGGAGGTGCTGCTGCCCTTGAAGGACCTGGAGCAGCGCGTGACGGCCGCGGTGGACCTCATCGCTCAGAGCCACCGCGGCATCGACCGCCAGGAGCTCAGCTTCGCAGCCTTCTCCTTCTACCACAAGCTGCGTGCAGCCGAGCAGTACGCGCCCAAGGCCAAGTACCACGGCAACGTCACGCTGCTGCGCGCCAAGACCGGCGGCACCTACGGCAACGATCTGGGTGCCGACTACAACCTGTCCCAGGTGTGTGACGGCAAGGTGTCTGTGCACGTCATCGAGGGCGACCACCGGAGCCTGCTGGAGGGCAGTGGCCTGGAGGCCGTCGTCAGCATCATCCACAGCTCCCTGGCCGAGCCGCGGGTCAGTGTGCGGGAAGGCTAGCCACCCCGCGCCTCTCAGTCGACACCCCGTCCAACGGCTTCCACCACCCACCCTACCCCCCACCACCACACCCAGGCCGTGAAGGGCTGGGGAGGGTCCTGCAGGTGGGACCCCGCCCCACGGCCCTAACCTGTTGCTGTCCCGGGCCCACACCATTGCCTTGATGCACCCACAGCCGCCCCGGCCACCGCTAGCAGTAGGACTGCTCCCACGCTGCATGGGCCAGCTGGCCGACCCGGAGAGCTGCCTGGTCTGTGAAGGGTCTGCTGAGGCCCGAGGGAGCCGGGCTGAGCCTTTTTGTTGTGGGTTCGTCTGTTGTCTCTCCGTTCGGGTTCTCGTATTTATTGCTCTACTGGGAGAACTGCCCGGTGGTCTCGTCCACGCCCAGGAGATACTGGCAGTGGCCCTCGGGCCCTGCATGGCAGGTCCCAGGTCGTGGGCCCTAGCCCCGGTGCCCTGGCCACACCCATGATGCAGGAGCTGGTCGGCGTGCGGCCCCCAGCCAAGCTGGCCTGGCCCCTGTGGAGGCACCTGGAACACCGCGCGTGTGTGTGTGTGTGTGTGTGTGTGTGTGTGTATATGCGTATGAGAGAAGAGTGTTTCTGTTTCTCAAGAACATGATTCAGACTCAAACTGCTGCTCGGAGTTCAGAACCTCACCGTAGCCGTCACGTAAAGGTTCGCCTGGACCCCGTCTCATTTTTACACCACCTTGGTGGACCGCTGCCCCAATGTCCTGTCCTCCCGAACTTTCCCATTAAACTGGATGTCAGCTCTGCCTCTGTTGTGTCTACTCTCTGGCCTCAGGCTGTGGGTGTCCCACGTCATACCAGCTGGCGGATGGTAGTCAGGATGAGACCCAGCTGGGCGGCTCCAGAGCATAGCATGCTGCCTGCAGACAGCATGGTGGGAGCTGAAGCAGCCATACCCCACGGACCAATAATGGTGGGAGGGCCTGGGACTTCCAGATAAGCCTGAGCCTAGGTGAACACCAGGAGAAAAATATGCCCCGACCCCCAGCCCACACCAGGATAGGGCCAGGGAAAGTGTTGACTGTCCACCTTTATGTTGTTCTGTGCCGTTGAGGCAGACCCAACCCATAGCGACCCCTCCTTGGGTTTCCAGGGCAGTATCACTACGGAAGTAGATTGCCCCATCTTCCTTCCGGGGAGTGGCTGGTGAGTTTGAACCGCCAGCCTTCTGGTTAGCAGTCAAGTGCCTTAGCCACTACGCTACCAGAGCCACCTTTATAGGATGTAGTAAAATGCCCAGTCCAATGGAGAGCTGACCTTTACCCCCTGGTTTCAGGGGGACAGTAAGGAGGATTACCCCTTCCAACCAGTACTGTGTAGCAGGGGGTACTCCCACTCAGTGTGAGGCAGGACATAACCCAACTTGTAAAACAGGGTGGGAAATTCTTCCACTGGTACCCCACACACACACTTCTTCCCTTCATGCGCTTCTGCTCCTATGAAACTGCTAACTAGTGTCCTTCAAAAGTAACCAATTGCCTCACACCCCATAAGGCCCGGAAACAAGAACTTACAAAAACCACCACGGCCTATGTTCAGGGCTCAGCCTCTAGATGTGAACCCACTGAGTCTGGTGCTGGCACAAATAAAAGTCCTTCCTTCACCATCCTGCCGGCATTAGCGTTTCCCTCCATGTCTGCGGTAACACGTGCAGCGGAAACCAGGCTCCTGGAACCCGGACTGAGCCCACGCCCACAGTAAGGAGGCAGCACCCAGCCTCTCCCTGTACTGGGAGAGGCCAGCTCAAATGGAAGGTTTAAGATCCAGACTCAAAAACATAATACCCAAAACACCCAGGTTCCAACTTAAAAAGTCACTTGTCAGTAAGAGGTGGGGAAGAAAAGACAGGTGACATGTTGGGAACACCTGACAGATCTGGAAGCAGCCTCCACAAAACCATGATGAAGAGAAGGGCAGGCATTTGGGGACTGAAGAAGGTAACATGCTCAGCGGGTGGGCTCAACCACAGACAGAGGGGCGAAAAGTTAACTCGAGGACACTAGGAATTACCCAGTCTGAGCAACAGCAAACGAGATTTACAAAAGACAACATTCGTGCCACTGGCACCCCAGACAGGAGGATGCAGATGGGGCTGACAACACCTCTCAGGAAAAATAGGACTGAAAGATTCCCCCAAATGTGGCCAAAGACATAAATCTGCAGATGCCAAAAGCCAAGTAAACTCCAAACAGGACAAGCCTGAAATAATCCACACCAAGACACATTACAGCCCAACTGCCAACAGCTGAAAACCAATCTCAAAGGCAGAGAAGTCATGTTTTCCCTACAGGGAAAAGCCACTCGTGAGATTGATTGGGGTGAAAGTCCACGGAGCAAACCAGGTTTCTGGTCAGCAATGCACACGCATCTGTGCCATTTACTGTGATCCCCACACGGTGTCCCCCTTGTTCCCACTTTCTGCCCTCCTTCCCTCTGCTGGAGTCGCAGGAAATCCTTGCCAGAGCCTGTACAGGGCAGAAGGACGTGGCACAGCATTCTTCAAGTGCTGAAGAGCAAACGCCCCACCCAGAGTCATATGCCCAATGAAAATATCCTTCAGGGATGAAGGGGAAATCAAGGCATTCTCTGTTGAATGAAAACTAAGAGTGTGTGGTCAGAATACTGACTCTAAGAATGGTGAGAGGAAGTTCTCTAAGGTACTCCGCTCGACGGAGCAAAGCAGTCTGGATACTGACTCTCATGTACATGGACAACCGAGTTTTGACAAAGTACAATGGCAATTCAGTGCAGAGACAGTGCTACAGAAGAATCCTGATCAAAGGGGAAAAGGCAGAACAGAATTTCAAATTCTCATGGAATCCAGACTTTCTGGAGCCATGGAGGCTGGACAAATTCCTGAAACCAATGCCCTGAGATAGTCTTTAAACCAAAACTATGCCCTCAAGTCTCCTTAAAACCAAACAATAGTTTAGCCTAACTAGTAAAAAATGTCTCCCCCAAACTTTATGCTCTTTTAAAAACTAGCCACACAGGATCAGATTGATGATGGCAATGCGAAAGAGAAGACAGGGCCTTAGGGGCAATGAGTTTATGTCAGGGAGGGAGGGACAGCTCAGAAAAGGGGTGAGGATAGTTAGCAACTCGAAAAATGTCATCATCGTCACTAAATGGTACATGCAGAAACAGCTGTCGGGGCATGTTTTGCTGTGTATATCCTCAACAGCAACAAAGTAAATAAAATTACATGTTTTGTAAAAATTAAATTTTTTTAATGAGCCAAAGACTTGAGCAGCTCTTTCTGCTCAAATACACAGATGGCAGAAAGCACATCCGAGATGACATTTGTCCCAGGGAAACGAACCTACCAGCACAGTGGGATCTCGGTGTATATGACCATGCTGCTGACAGGGGCCGTGGAGCCACTGGAGTGCGCGCACACTGTGGAGATGTGAAATGGTACAGTTCCGGCCAACAGTTTGACAGTTCCTTACAAAACTAAACCCGCATCTGCCACATGACTCAGCCATTCCACACCAAGACACGTTTAGCCAAGATACATGGAAGAATTTGCCCAAAATTGAATATGAATGCTGATAGCAGCTGTATACACAATAGAGAAAAAATGGACACAATCCAAGTGTACATTAATAGATTAATGGATGAGCCAAGTGTGTGTGTCCCTATGACAGAATACCAGGCAGCAATAAACATAATTAACTACGGATACAACCCACAGCACGGATGAACCTCAACATAATCATGAGTGAAAGAAGCCTGACCAATAACAAATGACATATTCTATAGGTCCATTTGTATAAATCTTCGGAAACACCCACTTAACGGGGATGGCAGAAGGTAGGGCAGCGACTGCTCTCGACAGGACGGGCGGGGGTGGAGGTGCTGCTGTTGGTGAGTGAGGTGCCTTCAGGTCGTCTCTGACTCGCAGCGCCCCTCGCGGCAGGACGAAACACCGCCGGGTCCGGCGCCAGCCCCACCTCCTTTGCTGCACCGAGCCCATCGCCACAGCCACTGTGTCGTCCGTCTTGCTGAGGGCCTTCCCCTTCTTCACTGACCCTCCACTCACAAAGCATGACATCCTTCTCCAGGGAATGGTGCCTTCCGACACATAACCAAAGTTTTGGTTGAGATGAAGTCTGGCCATGCTCGCTTCCAAGGAGCATTCCGGCTGCACTTCTTCAAGGACGAGTCGGGGAGAGGGTGCTGATTACAAAGGATCAGGAGAAAACCAAAGACAGTTTGGGTTGTGGCTCTCTCGCTGGTGTGCACATATGTCAACTTACCTAATTGGACACTTTATGTGCAGCACTTAAATGTTAATTACACCTCAGGAAAGCTATTAAAAAAAAAAAAAAAAGACAAATATAAACCAAATAAAAGTGCATTAGATCCCTAAACACCTATGGAGAGGCCTGGCTTCTCTCCTGGTGAGGACACAGCCAGTCACCACAGCTGAGATAGCGTTTCTTACCCATCACACTGGCATGAATTCAGAACGTGGCCTAGACCCCCCTTTTGGCAAAAGGCAGCCGGCTGCTGATGCAGAGCTGGTGGGGATGCACATGGCACCAAGCCTCGGGGGGTTCCGGCAAAAATCTGAAAAGTGATGCATGCACTCCTCTGCTTGGGATTTGCCTGAACACCACCTACAACACACACACTGTCAGGATTACGTTAATACGGCCTACATCCAAAGAAAAATTTGATCTCCAAAGATGGGAACAATACTGAAAGGGGGTACAAACAGAACTGAACCAAACCACGTCATAAGCCGATAAAGGTTCCCCAGTAGAGAAGCCATGAGCCGTCCGCAGTGGGAAAGCTGACGGGTTACAGGAGTACAGGAGCTGATGGCAGGGACCGGCACCGGCACCGGCCGATCATGGGACAAGGGCGCAGCAAAACGGACGAACACAAGCTCCCCACCCAAGTGCACTCGTCCTTTCAGAGAGGCAGCATGGAGAGTTCCCAGGACCCTTCTTTCTCCAGGGAAACCACCACAACTGGTGAAAAGCAGCCGCTTCGATTCCTTAAAAGTTGGAATTAGAAACAGCATTGGACCCAGCCATCCCATGACTAGGTATATATTCTAAAGAAGTGAGAGCCATGACAAGAACAGACATATGCACACCCATGTTCATCACAGCCCTATTTACAATAGACAAAAGATGAAAACAACCTAGCTGTCCATCAGCTGAGGAATGGATAACCAAACTATGGTACATACACACAATGGAATACTATGCAACGCTAAAGAATAATGTAGAATCTGCAAAACACCGCATAACATGGATGAACTTGGAGGACATTATGCTAAGTGAAATAAGTCAATCACAGAAGGACAAATATCATAGTAGTCTGTTATTGTAAAAGTTAAGGAAAGGTTTATATATGGAAAGAAATTTTCTTTGTTGGTTACCAGGGGTGGGAGGGGAGGGTTAGATAGGTAGGGATAAGTATTGATTTGGGTGAAAAGAAAGGCAATGTACCAAATGTGAGTGATCAACATGGTGGCATTGAGGAAGAGGAAGACATAGAGAGGTACATGGGAGGTGCAGACAACAAAGATGAACCTTTTTGCACATACAGGACTGCGTTGTTAGTGAAGGAAAATATGGGCTTATGGGTGGATAGATGGGTGGATGGGCTGAACTATTAGGTACGTCTATGCACCAGGGAGTGTACCCAAGACCACGTATAGGGTTTCCAAACAATGGTTCTACAAGTGTATTTGTATGTTCTGTAAGAATTCCCAGATGTATAATAGAGCTGACAAGGGACAAGGTTGAAGTCACTTCCTGGCCACAGCCAGCTACCCAGAGGGAGTGAGTAGTTGGAACTGTGGCCTCGGGACCATGACCCCTCGATGTCACAGGGGACATCAAGGTCAATTGGCATAAAACACTACACAAAATGTTGTTTCACATCCTACTGTGGCAAGTAGTGACTGGAATCTTAAAAGCTTTCAAGCAACCATCTAGATGCAATGATGGGTCTCTCCTCATCCAGAGCAAAGAAGAATGAATAAAAACAAAGATTCATGGAAACAATTAGTCCAAGTGACTGGTACACCATGTGATCCACAGCCTATATGACTCTGAGACCAGAAGAACTAGATGGTGCCTAGCTGCCATTGTCAACTACTCGGAGGGGGATCTGTGTAGGAGATCCTGGATAGAGTGGAAGAACAATGTGGAACAAAACTCAAAATCATTAAAAAAAAAAAAAAAAAAAAGACCAGGTCTGCTGGTCTGATAGAGCCTGGTGGAAGCACTGAGACTATGGCCCCTAGCTGCCTGTCAGGTATATCATGCTTGGTAAAGTAGAGGGTCAGCAAAAAGCCCACACCTGTGGCTTCCAGCCAAACAAAAGACAGGCATATGGGGTGAACAATTTACATTAGGTAGATTCACTCCTTGGAAAGAACAATCACGGGAGAACAGAAGGGCTGTGTGTGCACAGGGAGATAGCTCAGGGGGCAGGAGTGCATAGAGGGATGGACACAGGGAAGAGGTAACTATGGGGAGGAAGTGGGAGGGGAGACGTTGCATTGTGGTAAATTGTAGTCAATGTCATGAGATAAAGTGTATGTGAACTGCTGTATGGAAAGTGAATTTGCTCTGTAAGCTTTCACCCAAATCACAATTTCAAAAAACCCTGAAGCACAGAAAAACAAACTTGACATTTCTAGAAAACATGGGGGCCACCTTCTAGTTGCAGCTCTTCCATGCAGGTCTTTAAGCCACTTGAAGTTAGTGCTGTGTGTTCTGTAAAGAAGGGGTCCAACCTGATTCCTTTGCACATGGCCATCCAGTTGTTCCAGAGCCATTTATTGAAAACATTATTCTTCCCCCAAGACTATGACCTTTAGACACCCTTCAAGCCGGGAACTGAACTCAACCCCCACGGCTCAACTTTCAGCCAAACGATGTTGTGGTTGTGGTTGTTGCTGTTGTGTGCCATCGAGTCAGACCTGACTCACAGCGACCCCTCCACTACAGAACTAGATTGTCCAACCTTCCTTCCGAGGAGTGGCTGGTGGGTTTGAACCGTCAGTCCTCTGGTTAGCAATCAAGTGCCTTAGGCACTACACCATCAGAGTTCCTGCTGTTTGTGTTGTTGTTGTTGTTATATGCCCTCGAGTTCGAGGCAGTATCACTATGGAAGTAGGATTGCCCAACCTTCCTTCCGAGGAGTGGCTGGTGGGTTTGAACCGCCAGCCTTCTGGTTAGCAGTCAAGTGCTTTAGCCACTATGCTACCAGAGCTGTTTGTGTAGTAGCTTAGAAATCAGGAAATGTGAGTCCTGCAAGTTGGTTCTTCTTTTTCAAGATTATTTTGGCTGCTCTGGGTCCCTTCAGTTTTCTCTTATCCTTGGTCATTCCAGCTAAGGACTTAAACATTTCATTGATCTTTCAAAGGGAGACAGGGAGGGCTGGCTTAGTCAAAGAGCCTCTGACTCAGAGTTCTGGGAATAGTTCTGTCCAATCAGGCCCTTAGGCAAGATAAAAAATTACATTTCAAAAGCCCCACAAGCTTGACCATCGAAAATGCTAATAAATCTCTTTGTTGTCCTTCAAGTTCCTCACCAGGTGCCATGCAGTAAAATTCAAGGTGACCAAGAGAATGACCTTCCACCAGAGGCAGCCAAGAACAGGAGTCTAGGCTGGGATGACATCTTGCATGCACAACAGCCCGGCAGTCTCCCCCATGGGTTCCATCTTTGTTCCGACAGCCTTTGCAGTGGAATTCATCTTGGTTATTTCCTGCGCATGCACCTGATTTTCGTGACCTCAACTTATTCCGGAAATCCCCACTTATTCTTCAAATAAATTATTTCTGTCTAAAGCCCTTTATAAAAATAAAAATAAATAAAACATAAAACTCACTGCTGTTGAGTTGGATCCAACTCATAGTGACCCCTCCTTGGGTTTCTGAGGCAGTATCATTACAGAAGTAGATTGTCCAATCTTCCTTCCAAGGAGTGGCTGGTGGGTTTGAACTGCCAGCCTTCTGGTTAGCCATCGAATGTCTTAGGCACTATGCCACCAGAGCTCCCAAAACCCTTTATAAACTCTGGGAAATGCTTGGGTGAGAGACCGGAGGCTAGCCCAAGCGGAAGCTCCTCCCTTCTCCTTCCTGTTTTTGGTTCCTGTGGACGCTTTGCCTCTCCCGTCCAACTCTGTCAGTAGAAGGCAAGAACTCCTGCTCAGGCTCCCAGGGACCCCAGGAACAGAAGAACCAGCTTCTGGTCCCATTGACTTCTCTCTATTATTTTCCTTGTTTCTGCTTTATTAACTTGCACTCTAATCTCTATTGTTTCCCTCCTTATGTTTGCTTTAGTTTATTTTGCTCTTGTCTTTCAGTGTCTTCAAGTGGAAAGTTAGGTTGTTGAATTAAAATCTCTCTTCTTTTTTAAGCACCACTCATCCGTCAGTTTGTCATACTGTGGTGGCTGGTGTGTTGCTGTTATGCTGGGAGCTCAAATCCCAGCAGGGTGATCCATGGTGGACGGGTTTCAGTGGCACTTCCAGATTAAGACAGACTAGGAAAAAAACCTGGTGATCTTAAAAAGAAAAAAAAAATTGGCCAGTGAAAATCTTGACTAGCAGTGGCACCTGACTGACAGAGACGAACCCTTCAGGTTGGAAGGCACTCAAAATACCACCAGAAAAGAGCTGCCTCCTCAAAGCTGAGTCGACCTTAGACACAGGGGTGGAATGACCTTCACTGCTGACGTGGCGCACCTCAAAACGAGAAGAAACAGCTGCAAATATCCATTAGTGATTGGAACTCAGCAAGTACGAAGCACGACTCCAGGAAAACTGGGAGCTGTGAAAATGGAATGGAATACTTGAAGACACATATCCTAGGCGTGAAGTGGAATGGAGTGTGTTGATGACTTTGGATGCTCACAGGTTACTCTACTGGGAATGACAAACGGAAGAGACATAGCACCATATTCCTTGTCCAAAATGACATTTCAAGAGCTACCCTGAAGTACAACACTGTTCATCACTGTTGATGCCAGATGGATCTCGGCTGAAAGCAGAGGATATCAGAATGGTGTTGCAAAAAGGGCATAAAGGTGGCATCCTGTGACCTCCAACCTCACAAGGGGGAAACAGAGTCAACATCAGCAGCCCCACACTTCTTCCTGTGAGACTAGACATGCCTCCACCCTCCAGCCTTTTCACCAATTCTGACACCAACCGTCCCTCTCACAGCACTCACTGCTTCTCTGCTGGGGTTGATAATTCATTCCAATGGCCACACAGAATTCACAGACAATACTCACAATTATGTGGTTTATTAGGGAAATAACAGGCTACAACTCAGGTTCAGGACCACGCTCAGGACACAGTTCTGTGACTGGGGCAGTCTCCCCTCTGCCGTGCCCCCAGGCATGCCACTCTGGCTCTTGGCCTCTCGGCCTGGCCTCTGCCCTGCTTGGGCAAGTGTTACAAAGCCCTTTTAGCTCTGCCAATAAGTGCACCCACGGGCATCCTACTCTGCCAGCAAGCCTCCTGTCCAAGGGCACTCAGCTTTCTCACACCTTGGGCCAGCAAGCCCTCGGCTCTGTCTCGTACCTCGTGGTTCCGCTGCCGCCATCTCTCAGCCTGGCTAGCACAGGGACCTCAGGTCCAAGGACGGACTCCAGTCCAAGTCCAGCTCTTCTCTCTTGATGGCAGTGAGATCCCCCTTCTGCCTCTAGGAGGGTTCATTTTTATGCATAGCAGAGTGACAAAACTAACCAATCCCAACACTAGGGTTCCATATACCTTATCTGCATGGTCCCACCCAGTCATCTGGTAGAAGTCACAAAGACCACCGTGGCTAGAAAAGCCGTATCAAGTGATTCACTGCACCACAGTGTTTCATTGACTATGTAAAGGTGTTTGACTATGTGGATCATAGCAAATTATGGATAACATTGAGAAGAATGGGAATCCCATAACATTTAATTGTGCCCATGAGGAACCTAGATGAAGAGGCAGGTGTTTTAACAGAACAAGGGGATACTGCATGGTTTAAAATCAAGGAAAGTATGTGTCAGGGGTGTATCCTTTCACCCTACTTGTTCAATCTATAAACTAAGCAAATAATCCTGGACTATATGAAGAAGAATGTAGCATCAAGATTGGAAGAAGACTCATAAACAACCTGCACTGTGCAGACGACACAGCCTTGCTGTTGAAAGTGAAGGCGACTTGAAGTACTTGTTAAAGATCAAGACAACAGCCTCAGTATGGATTACACCTCAACATACAGAAAATGAAAATCCTCACAACTGGGCCAATAAATAACATCATGACAAATGGAGAAAATATTGAAGTTGTCAAGGATTTCATTTTACGTGGATCTACAACTAATGTCCATGAGAGTAGCAGTCAAGAAATCAAAGACCTAGGGCAGTGGGAAATCCACTACAAACAACTTCTTTAAAGTTGTTTAAAGTGTTACAAAGCAAAGATAACATTTTGAGGACTAAGGTGTACCTGATCCAGGTTTTGATGTGTTTTAATCGCCTCATATGCATGTGAAAGCTGGGCAATGGACAAGGAAAACCACAGAAGAACTGATGCATTTAAATTGTTGTGTTGGTGAAGAACACTGACTATGCCATGGACTGCCAGAAGAATGAACAAATCTGTCCTGGAAGAAGTACAGCCAGAATGCTCCTCAGAAGGGAGGTTGGTCAGACTTCACATCACATCTACTCACGTACTTTGGACATGTTATCAGGAGAGACCAGTCCCTGGAGAAGGTGTATCATGCTTGGTGAAGTAGAGGGTCAGCAAAAAAGAGGAAGACCCTCAATGAGATGAACTGACACAGTGGCTGCCACAATGGGCTCGAACGCAGCAACGACTGTGAGGATAGTGCAGGACTGGGCAGTGTTTGTCTGTTGTACATGGCGTCAGCAGGACTTGGATGGACTCGATGGCACCTAACAACAACATGAGTATAAATTTTCCTCTGCTTTCAATTACATGCCATACGTTTTTGGTATGTTGTGTCTTCATTACAATGTATCAAAGTACCACCTAATTTAATTGTGACTGCTCCTTTGACCCACTGGTTACTTAGGAGTGTGTTGTCTAATCTTCACATATTTGTGAGTTTTCCAAATTTCTGTTACTCATTTCTGATTTCATTCCATTGCAGTCCAAGAACATACTGTGTATTGTCTCCATCCTTTTTTTTTTTTTTTTTTTTT
>NW_006921605.1:1277456-1294100 GCF_000298275.1 Orycteropus afer afer
GACCATAACCTTGCCCCTTGTCAGCTCTACTATACACCTGGGAATTCTGATCATTCACATGAACTTATATGCCCATTGTCTGCCAACCCTATATACGATCTTGGATACACTCTGTCTCCATCCTTTTTAAAGCATTGAGAGGTATGTTTTATGGCTTATCATATGGTCTACCCAGGAGAACGTCCCTATGCACTTCCAAAGGTTGTATGGCATGTTCGTTTGACGTGTTTGTTCTAATCATTTAATTGTGTTGTTCGGTCTTCCATTTCCTTGTTGCCCTATCATCTAGTTCTATCCCTTACTGAAAGGGGGCGGGTACTGAAGTCACCAACTAGTGTTGATTCATCTATTTCTTGCTTTATTTCTGTCACTTTTCTTTTGCTTTCTGTAGTTTTGTGCATAAATACTTGTTTAAAAAAAAAGAAGAAACTCACTGTCATCAAGTTGATTCCAACTCATGGCAACTCTCGTTAGGTTTCCAAGACTGTCAATCTTTATGGAAGTAGATTGTCTCACCTTCCTTCCATAGAGCAGCTGGAGGGGGTTTGAACTAGCCACCTTCAAGTTACCAGCCACATGCCTTACCACCATGGCACTACAGCTTCTGTTGTTAAGTCCATGAATATTTATCATCATAGTGTCTTCTGACCATTCCCTGGAGAAGGATGTCATGCTTGGTAGGGTGGAGGGTCGACGAAAGAGGGGGAGGCCTTCAACGAGATGGATTGACACGGTGGCTGTGGTGATGGGCTCAAGTACAGCAGGGATCATGGAGCTGGCGCAGGATTGGGCAGTGTTTCATTCTGCTGTGCACGGGGTCGCTATGAGTCAGAAATGACTCGACAGCACCTAACAACAACAACAGTGTCTTCTGAACATACTAACCTGTTGATCCCTGTAAAAGTCTCTCTTTTGTAACACTTTTTGTTTTAAAATCTATTTTGTTTGATATGAGTATCTCTGGGGTCATTTGTACTTTTGATTTGGGGCAGTTTTTTAAACACTATTTTCTAGATTCAAGCCCTTTGTTGGACAGAGTTTGGAAATATTTCTCTTCTACAGCTTGTCTTTTCATCTTCTTCTGGTCTGTCACAGAGCAGATTTGCATTTTGATGAGATCTAGTTTTTCAATGTGTCCTTTTACAGGTCATGCTTTTGGTGTTCTGTCTAAAAATTCTCCATCATCCCTACATCTCAAAGATATCTTCCTGTTTTGTTTTTTTTTCCCCCCTAAAAATTTGGTAGTTTTACCTTTAAGTTTGTGATCCACTTTGAGTTAATGTTGTATAAGGTCTGAAGCAGAGGGTCCTTTTTTGAGGGGAAGGTGGCCGAGGAGTTATTCTTCTCTTCATGCCTTCAAGATTTTGTCTTTGTCTTTCAACAGGTTGACTAGGATGAATCTCTGTGTTTACTCTATTGGGTAAGTTTATTGAGCTTCTCAGAGAACATTTCTCACCAAGTTTGGAAAGTTCCTTTAAACATTTCTGCTGCTCCTGTTCCTCTCTCCTTTTCTCTGCAACTCGTTGTATGTATTTTGGCGCATTTGATGGCGTCCCACAAGCCTCTGAGTTCTGTTCATTTTCCTCATCGTTTGTTCTTTCTGGTCTTCAGACTGAATGACCTTCACTGATCCATCTTCAGATTCACTGATTCTTCCTCTGTCAGACCATACCTGAAGTTTTCATTTCAGTTGTTATACTTTTTAACTCCCAAATTTCCACCTGGCTCTTTTTTTATAAAAAAGGAAAATCAGTTCTCTTTATTGATAATCTCTATTTGAAGGCTCCTGGTCATCGCACTCTTAAAAACCCATTAAATGTGGTTTCTTTCAGTTCTTTGAACTTATCTGTAGCACCTGTCTCCACGGATTGTCTGACAAGTCCCACACTTGGGTCCCCTCAGCGAGAGTCTGTTAACTGCTTTTCCCCTGCATACAGTCTATGCTTTCTTGTTTCTTGGCACGTCTCACAATCTTTTCTGGAATACTGAACATTTTAGATAATAAATGGCAGCAACATTGGATTCTGGGCCTCTCCCCTTTCCACGAGGTGGTGGTGGTGCTGCTGCTGGGTTGGTTGGTTGATTTTTAATTTCTTTAGTATCCTGCCTGGACTAATTTGGGAGCCTCTCTTTCCCCTTCAATGTGTGGCCACTGATGTCTCTGCTAAATATTTAAAAAATTCATTTTCTACATATAAGCCTGGCATCCTATGGCTTTCCTCTGGATCGTACAGCTTAGCCAATGATTGGGCAGAGATTGTACTGAAGTATCTTGAACCAGCTTCCCCTTTACTCTGTAAATGAGCGTACAGATCACTGTGTATATGGATTGGAGAAGGCAGTCACAGTCCAGGCCGCTTCTACGTTGGCCCTGGCTTTTACCTTCTGCCTCACAGTCAGCCAGGGATGAGCACACGGCTTGGGCCTTCCCTTTGCACTGCCTTCAGGACCACCAAGGACACGTGAGAGCTTCATCAGGGTTCACTCTGTCTCTTTGAATTTCCTTATTAAATTTCTGACTGAACTGTTGCTTGTGCCCACCAGTATCACAGCCTCTGGCAGCTGCAATGTTTGTTTTCCCCAACCGTTTGCCACTGAGATCGTCACTGTTTGTGACAAACATTCCTTGGGTATTCCTTCCCCTGCAGTCAAGTCAACCCCTTCCCAGGTCAGCAGAGCGTAAACCATCACCACGGAGTGGGGAAAATGACACCAACCCCACGCCTCAACTTCACCAACTCCCACTGCTCTTAGTTTATTGTGTCAGCACTTCTCGTCCCTTTTTATTATTATTATTTTAATTGATTAAGTGCTTTGCAAATGCTGTCTACCTTTGGTCAGTTTCCAGAGTGCTGAAATGGTTGTTTTTATTATCCAGTTTTACTCTATTTCTTTGGGAGAAGATGTGCCAAACTCCTCCACCCACAGTCCTGAAAGCTCATGTATGTTACTTAAATTTTTCTACTAGACACATTGAAAGAGGTAACAAACAGAAAAAAACAAGCTTTAATAATACATTTTTATCTAACCCAACATATCAAAACTATTCTCATGTCAATGTTGTAAAATGGTAGTGTTAGCAGCATCAGAACCTGTTGAATTAAGGGGGCCATAAAGAGCAGGATGAACACCAACCAACGCCCTTGATGTGGAGGTGTGTGCCCTCTACCCTCTGAAGTCCTGACCAGTTCTGACACCAGCCGTTCCTCCCACGACCCTCTGTACTTCTCTTCTGGGTTTGATAACCCATTATAATGGCCCCACAGAACTCACAGACCATACTAACAACTAAGTGGTTTATTAACAAGTGGTACATTTGGGAACTGGATCAACAGGCTACAGCTCAGAACCACAGGCATGTAGGCAGTCTCCCTCCTTCAGTGCAGGACAGCTTTCTCCGCCGCTCTCAACCGTGCAGCCCTCTTCTTGGCTCCCTGAGCACAAGCCTCTTCTTGCCCTGGGCCCCTTCCAGGCCTGCTGCTGCTGGCTCTGCCACTCTGGGCTTCTCACTGTCCTCAGGATGACAGCCCTTGTCCTGTTACTGCCTCTCACTATGCTGCTCCTCTCTTCTTTCTTTTTTCAGTTCATGCTACTTCTCTTCCTGCTTCTTAACGTGGAAACAGCTCAGGAGTTGGTTGCTTATACACACAACGCCTTGTCAATTTCAAGGCAGAGCCCCTCCCAATTGGGGGTGTGTGCAAGGGCTGACCAATCCCCTCTCAGTAGACCATAGATACTTCATTTGCATGGTTTGTAGTCACTTTACTTGCATGATCTACTGACCAATCCCTGAAAGTATAAACAAATCACAGGGCAGGTTGCAGCCCAGAACTAGACAAAAAGTATTAAACCAAGTTGTTCACAACTTACCCAGGAAAAGTCAATCAACCTGGACAAAAGTAACAACGTCTCTGGGGTAGAACACTGGGGCAAAGCGAACTCCTTGGAGCTCTGGGAGAAAATCTCTCAAACCGTTTTTCCCAAGAACGGAGGCCAAAGGCCACACAAAAGAACTCACTTTACCACAAACTTGTCATCAGTGTTTTAAAAATTCCCAATGGAATATTTTACCTTCTTTTGCTTTCCTACCAAGTTTTTGAAGCCCAGACGCATCTTTTACACCTACACCCAAAGATCCCCTGCTGTCCGGTTGACTCCAATGTGTCTAGTAGAAAAACCCACAGGACAGAGCAGAACAGCCCCACAACTTCCCCCAGGCTGTGGACCTTCACCGAAACAGACTGTCCCATCTGTGGACCAGCTGGTTCAAGCCACCGACTTTTTGGTTGGCAGATGAGCACTTTAACCACTGACCTTAACCAGGACTCCTACAGCACATCTCAAATTGGACCAACCATATCCAAGCGCACCATTCATGGCTACCGGCTACCGTACTGAGCACACATGGATGGCCATCGCTGTTCAAAAATCATTTTTCTAGTGTGCAAACCCCTTGCCATAAGGTAAGGTGGACTCATAGCAACTCTATGGGGCAGAATGGAACTGCCCCACAGGGTTTCCAAGGCTGCGAATGGAAGGAAACAGACCGCCCCATCTTTCTCCCGCGGAGCAGCTGGTTGGTTTGAAGCCCCAACTCTTCAGCTGGCGGCCCAGTGCTTAACTACTGCGCCACCAGGGCGCCTTCGTGGGTGGGTAGCATTGTCGTTGTCAGAATCGACTGGACAGCAGCTACTAACAAGAATCCTTCATTCCTGAATGTTTAGGGATGAGGTAACGACAGTCTGAACACGGAGCCACTGTCATCTAAGGGGCAGTGGCGGGCAGGGAGGTCACCACGAGCGGCACGGGCCACGGAGGGCTGCCAGACGCGCCCTCTGCACTTCGGTGGCCACTGAAGGCGCTCTGGTGGCGCTGCGCCTAAGGCGTGTGACCGCGAGGCCGAAGGCCGGCGATTCAAACCCTCCAGCCACTCCCGGAAGGAAGACGGGGCCATCTACTTCCGCAGAGATACCCTCGGAAACCCAAAGGGGTCGCCGTGAGTGGGATGCACTCGGTGGCAGGGACTTCCGTTCTCTTGGTTTGAGGTGGCGCTTGTGTTTGGGCCAACGGAAAGGGCCTTCACCCCTCATGAGGCTCGAGGCCCAGGGGGCGTCCCTTTAGGGAGGTTGAGCTTCGGGATTGGAAACCGGTCGGACGGACGCGGGGCCTGGCTGTGCCTCGGCGTCCGCGGTCCCACCAAGGCCCCTCGCGGGCCTTGACCTGGACTTTCTTTCGATTGGAAGGAGGCATAATTACCAGACCGTCCAACGTCCCGTTCTAAGCGAGCAGTCGGTGTGCCCAGGCAGACCCTGCGAGCCCTGGCCGCGGGATGCGCCCGGACCAGTGGAGCTTAGGCTCCTGACCTCCGGCCCCCAATGGCGCGGAACCTCCATCGCGGGCCTCACCGCCGCTAGGCGCCGTTTCCCGGGGAAGCATTTCCCGCAACACCGCGGGCTGCCCGGACCTCCCTAGTGGAGGTACCTTCCGGCGGCCGCGGCTTCCGGCAGCCCCGGCGCAGAGACATGGGCCGGGTGTCAGTCTGGCGGCGGCCCCGGCGCGATACGGGTGGTTAGCGGCGGGGGAGCGATCCCGGGCGGTGACACAGGCCTGGAGCGGCGGGCAAGTGGGTACCGGGGCGGCGGAGGGCGGGCTTGGCGAGGGGACCGCAGCAGCAGCGATTCTCACGGAGCCCTCGTCGCACCAGCGGGTCTGGGGTTCCGAGCGCGGACCCTGTCGCAGGTCAGCGCCGCCTCAGAGAGGCGAGGGGCTCAGCGAGGGAGCTCGCACTGGGCCCCCGAGGGGCGTCTGCATTCCGGGCTGGGGCCTGCCTGCCAGCCCAGTTCCCGGTTGAGCCACCCCCAGCTTCCCCGGCGAGGTCATCGGGAGGCAGACGTCTTGCAGGCTTGAACCTGTTTGCATCACCAGTTCTACTCGGGCTGCCTGCCAGCGGCCCGCAGCTCGGGCATTGCAGTCCCCTGCCGCCCCAGGGGTCAGAGCCCTGACCCAAGATGGCTCCCTTTGGTGCAGGAAGGAGATCCAACTTGTTAGCTAGCCTTGGGTGGCGTCCTTGCAGAGGACGTGGGAGGCTTGGACGATTTCTCCCTGTAATTGTATTATCCCCAAAAAAGCCAGACAAGCAGTTGGGCCTTGATCGATTACTAATGAACGACCCTATTCTGTTGCCGAGAGCCCCTGTGGAAAGAAGCCTTGCTCACCATCCGGTTGGTACTGTGACCGGATCTTGGCCACCAGTTATTAAGACACTTCATAGAGTGGGATGGTTCCCACGGAGCTGATGGGCTGGGCACACAAAAACTCTGCCCAAGAGTCTGTCTTGGGCCACCAGAGCGTGGGTGTGAAGCCTTCCTGTAAGGAGGGCTGCAGCCACACACCCACAACACCTTCCTCACCCACCAAGATGGCCTTAGATCACCACTCTTGTAACACTCGTGTGCACAACCTCCTGACCCCCCCCCCCAACAAGTGCACAGAGCGGCCAGGCAGCCGACTGGTCCCTACGGCAGGCCGGGAGCACAGGCCAAGCCCCAGGCATCACCACCACAGGGGTTCCTGTGGGATGGAGGTCCTGAGACACTTCCGGGTCGGGCCCCATTTGTGGTTCTAGTTCAAAGCCAGGCCTCGGCTAGGCCACTGTGGTTTCTTTAACCCCACATTTCAGTCTTACAGGGTACATGTGTTTGTTACACACTGGAGGGGCAAGTGACTTGCCAAGGCCCTCCAGCAGTGACCGCACTAGGGTTTTAGCCCACAGCTACAATACTGCCCACCCTGTGGCCCAGCAGTCTCCCCATCAGTAGGCACCACCTTCAATCATGTCTCTGAATCTTAGCTCCTGTTGGGTGCGGCCCCACTGGGCCCTTGGTGGGTGTGTCTGAGGGTCTGGCCCCTCCCTTCCTGCAGGGTGGACACAATGCCCAAACTTCAGGGCTTTGAGTTCTGGAGCCGCACTCTTGGGGGAGCGCGCCACGTGGTGGCCCCCATGGTAGACCAGAGTGAGCTGGCCTGGAGGCTGCTAAGCCGGCGCCACGGGGCGCAGCTCTGCTACACGCCCATGCTGCACGCCCAGGTGTTCGTGCGCGATGCCAACTACCGCAAGGAGAACCTGTACTGCGAGGTGTGCCCCGAGGACCGACCCCTCATCGTGCAGGTGGGCCTGGGGGACCAGCCCTGTGGGTGGGACCCCCAGCCTGCCTCAAACTGGATTGGAGGGTGGTGGGGCTGGGCCGCAGCGGGGCTGGCCCGTGGGAGGTCTGTGGTCACTGGGTGTACCTGGAGCCGGCAGAGGTCGTCTGCTCCCAGCGCCGCACCCACTGCCGTGGCTGCCCCTGGGCCTGCAGCCCCTTCAGCCCCTTGCTGCTTGCTGTCCTCCCCAGTTCTGTGCCAACGACCCGGAGGTGTTCGTGCAGGCGGCTCTTCTGGCTCAGAACTTCTGTGACGCCATCGACCTGAACCTGGGCTGCCCACAGATGATCGCCAAGAGGGGTGAGTGTGTGCCAGGAGCCTGCCCAGCGCCCAGGCGATGGTGCGCGGCACGACTGCAGCCGAGCTGGTGGACCCTCAGGTGAGGGCCACGCCCCTGCCCACTGGATGTCATCAAATCCCCCAGACAAGCGTGGCTTCTGAGAGCGAGCCTTCCCGCGGGGCTCGCCCGTGCTCCTCTGGTGTCCACTTCAGCGCCCCGAGTGTGCCAGTGCCCCTGTGGGCACAGCCCAGCCTGTGGCAGTCCAGTGCCTGGCCAGATGTGCCTCTGGGGTAGACGGTGGCCCCGGGATGGTCGGGCCTCACCAGGCAGATCCAGGAGGCAGGCACCTCGGGCAGCTTCCCTCATGTCAGGGAGAAAGGGGTGTTGTGTCCCCCACCCCAGGAGTCGGTGTACTGGATGCCTCTAGCAGACTCCGTCTCTCCAGGTGCGAGTGCACTGTCAGCCACCGGAACCGCCCTCGCACCTAGCTCTCCCTGGCTGCCACTCAGCTCTTCTCTGAACCTTTGACCTCGTGGGGCTTCGGGCCTCAGCTTGCACTGTGACTCAGTAGCCTTGCTCAGGTGGCCACCTGGAAGGCACCACAGCAGCTGGCCCTGCCCTGAGCACAGTGCACTAGTGGGTCCAGCTGGCTGACTGGCAGAACTGAGAGGAGCTGGGGGAGGAGCTCCTGGCCTGTGCGAGCCCTGGAGGGCCAGTGGCGCAGTGGTTTCACCTGCCTGCCCTGAGCCGTAGCCAGTGGGCTCTGCTTGCTCTCCACAGGCCACTATGGCGCCTTCTTGCAGGAGGAGTGGGACCTGCTCCAGCGAATGAGTGAGTTGCCCTGTGTGGCCACAGTGCTGGTCGGGGCTGCGCCTGTCAGGAAAGGGACCGGGCCTGGGGCTCAGCAGAGGGGTGGGGCCTCATGGCCGAGTGTCTCCTCCCACAGGGAAGGTGCTGTGGAAGAGGTCACAGCTGCCCTTTAGAGTCGTGGCCCTGCCCACAGGGACTGCCGCAGGGGGAGGCTGGCACTGACCCCTGTGGTCGTGGACTCGGGAGACCAGGGGAAAAGTGCTGTCAGACACCCTGCTTCCCTGCTGCCCCTCAGAGGTTCCTCTCCGTGTCCCCAGTTCTGCTGGCCCATGAGAAGCTCTCTGTTCCAGTCACGTGCAAAATCCGTGTCTTCCCAGAAATTGACAAGACTGTTCAGTATGCCCAGATGCTGGAAAAAGCTGGCTGCCAGGTGAGAGGCTGGGGCGTGTGGGGTTGGGGGCTCCTGCCGCAGGGGGAACGCCCCTCTGTGCTGAGCGTGTTAGTCACTGCACCCTGGGATCCCTCTGTCAACATCCACCTTGGCCATACCATCCCTCTCCGGGAGGTGTCCTCTTTCCACCCGTCACCAGCCCCAGGTCTAGATGATCCATGATCCCTGCCTTGGGCATGGGGCCCTTCCCCCTGAGGAGGGCAGGACTGGGCCTCTCCCCCCAGGTATGGGATGAGGGCACTGAGCGGGCCCCATGTCCCAGCTGCTGACCGTGCACGGACGCACCAAGGAACAGAAGGGCCCCCTGCCAGGACCTGCGTCCTGGGAACATATCCGGGCTGTGCGGTGAGTGGGGTGGCAGTGCGTGGGCAGGCGCGGGGCTGGGGCCGGGGCTGCTCACGTCTGAGCGCCTGTACGCTCCACAGGAAGGCTGTGAGCATCCCCGTGTTTGCCAACGGGAACATCCAATCCCTGCGGGATGTGGAGCGCTGCCTGCAGGACACAGGGGTGCAGGGCGTCATGAGCGCAGGTGAGGGGGCGCAGGGCGTCAGGAGCGCAGGGCGTCAGTGCAGGTGAGGGGGCATGAGGGCGTTATGAGCGCAGGTGAGGGGCTGTGAGGGCGTTATGAGTGCAGGTAAGGGGGCGCAGGGCGTTATGAGCACAGGTGAGGGGTGCGGGGCATCATGAGCGCAGGTGGGGGGGGCACAAGGGTCATAAGCGCGGGTCGGTGGCGGGAGCTGGTGCCCTGGCTGCCCCAGGCTCAAGGAGTGGCCTTACGAGCCAGGTGGGGGCCCTTGTGTCCCACCCCCCTCAGAGGGCAACCTGCACAACCCTGCCCTGTTCGAGGGCCGCAGTCCTGCTGTATGGGAGCTGGCAGAGGAGTACCTGGATCTAGTGCGGCAGCACCCCTGCCCCCTGTCCTACGTCCGTGCCCACCTCTTCAAACTGTGGCACCACACGTGAGTGGGGGTTCCCAACACCCAGGCCAGCACTGCTGCACCGCCCCCCAGGCCTGTGGGCTGACTCGTCACAGCCCCAGGGGGATTGACAAAGGCCAGGCCGTGGCAGGCGGGGCAGCCCCGTGACAGTGTCTGTCCCAGGCTGCAGGTCCATCAGCAGCTCCGGGAGGAACTTGCCAAGGCAAAGACCCTGGAGGATGTGGCTGCGCTGAGCCAGGCCCTGAGGCTGCAGTGCCAGGCAGGTGCCAGCAGGGGGTGCCGGGCACCACGACGGGTGGGGCTCGGGCCCCAGTCCATGACTGAGGGGCCTGTGGGCTCTTACAGGAGGACATGTCCAGGCAGAAGGAGGGGGAGAAGCCCGCGGGTGGCCTGCCTTTCTTCCACTGGATCTGCCAGCCCTACATCAGGCCAGGGTGAGCCGTCCCCCAGCGAGGGCCTGCCCTAGCTCCCCCTGCCTGTTGAGGTCTGTCCCTCTTCCAGACAGCAAGAGGCTAGGAAGGGCAGATGGGCCACTGCAGGTGGGGTGTCCAGCCACACGCGCTCCACCAGCAGGAGCCAGCCCAGCTCAGCCAGGTGCCGCGTCGACCTCGCTTTTGTCTGGGGACTTGTCGGTTTGAGTCATCTCTGATCCAGGTGCTCTGGCCGCTGGAGTCAACAGCATGGCCCCTCAGCTTCTGCGGGTCCCATGCTCTGTGGCTGCAGCCCCTGCCTCGGTGCTGTTAACTCACTGCGTGGCACCAGGCACCAAGCCCCGGCCTGGCCTTGAGCTGCTCTGGGTACCTGGCAAGCAGCTGGCAGGGTCCGGTGCGCGCAGGCATGCTCAGCTCGGCCCACGCCTTTCCCATCAGGCCCAGGGAGGGAAGCAAGGAGAACGGTGGGACCCGCAGCAAGCGAGCCCTGGAGGAGGATGAGGAGGGCCGCCCCGAGGTCCTGTCCAAGAACAAGCAGAAGAAACAGCTGAGGAACCCCCACAAGCCCTTTGACCCCTCGCTCAAGCGTAAGCTGCCCGCCCAGCCCATCAGGCTGGGGGAGGGGGTGGGCTGAGGCCAGCCCGAGGGGCTGCTTGTCGCGGCCTCGTCTTCCACGTGTTGGTTGTCTGTGATGGTCGGAATCTCCTCGAGTCACTGGGCTGTACAGTGGGGCTTTCCCTGGGCACACACCAGGGTCGGTAGAGGCTGTGGGAAACCTGGGATGTGTGTCTGCAGCAAGGATCCCTGCCCCAGGCATGGTGGGGTTGGGCTCTGGCACCAGAGGAGGTGGTTAGAGCCCAGGGGCCACCTCTCCCCTCCACGAGACCCAGAGCTCTGGCGATGGGCTGTCTCCTGCCTACTGCCACCCAGTTCATCTCTTCCTTGCTGCCCCTGCCTCAGCCTGTCCCCAGCCTGTCCCCTGCCCTCCTGAGCCTCCTGGCCCAGCCTTGGGCAAGGATACCTGGCCACCTCCACCCCCTCGCTCTACCCAACTCCTTTTTCTTCTTTTCCAGCCAAATATGCAAAGTGTGACCAGTGTGGAAACCCCAAGGTGAGTGTGCCCTTCTGGCACTGCTGCCCAGGGGCAGGGTCCCAGGCCACGATGGAGCGCCCCGAGTTCCTGGTCCAGTGGGGAGGCGGCAGGTGATACTCACGCCTGGTACCTGACTGGGTGGGCCCAGCCCCTCACATGTTACCTCCTCCTGGTTCACTCCTTGTGCCCCTCCCGGCTGACCCTGGGGGGGCTGGGGGGTCCAGGACTGCTCCCTGTAGGCAGCCATATTGGGGAGGGTGACATGGACTCAGCAGCCTTCCCGTGTCCAGGGCAACAGGTGCGTGTTTAACCTGTGCCGGGGCTGCTGCAAGAAGAGAGCTTTCAGGGAGTGTGCGGACTGCCCAGGTAAGGGCCACGCGGGTCGTCCTCAGCTGGCAGGAAGGGGAGCCCCAGCTAGGGCCCAGCACAGGCTCACCTCCCTCTACCCCCCAGGTCACGGGCTGCTGTTCAAGACCAAGTTGGAAAAGTCTCTGGCCCGGAAGGGGGACCAGCCCAGGCTGCAGGAGCCACCCCCACCGGGGTCTGGAGGACCAGGTGGCTTCCCTGAAGTCGTGAGCAGTGCCAGGGCTTGAGGCCAGCTGGAGCCTGGATAGGACTGCTGCCGGGACCCAGACGTGGCTCCCCAAGCACACACCTTTACTCAGGGATCCCCTGCTGTGTAACATGGACAGCAGTGTGCCAGCTGCCCGAGCCAGGGCCTTGGGACATCAGTGAGCAGGCCCCAATCTGGCCCTGCCCTGTCCTTCCACCTCTAGAGTCTATTTGGAGTAAACAATAAACCCTGCCCAAGCCCTGTACAGAGCCCAGCGGGTGTGACTGCCCGACGCCCAGGCCAGAGAGCCTCTGGGGGTGGTGTGGGGGTGGGACCTTTGCTCTCTCTCTGGTCCTCCCTCAACCGGTCCAGCTGTATGCTGTCTGGGGCCCCCACTGGGTACTTGTCCTGTGCAGGCAGGCCAGCTCTGAGCCAGTGACTTTGTGGCCCTGGAGGGCACTGCAGAGCCCAAGGGCCATGCTGCCTAGATTCCTCCCACGGGGCACCACACCTGCCCACCAGGAGCTGGACCCATAGATGCCCCACCAAACAAGAAGGGGAGGAGCCAGAGGAGTAGGGAGGGGCGCTTTAATCAGTAACACGCTGCTACAACTCATCTAAACTCCAAATGGCGTAGGAAGGGGATGCACAGCTGGAGGGAGGGAGCGGGCCTCCATGGCACCAGGCTTCACGTGCAGGGGGACAGGAGCCTCACATGTTGGTGCTCATCCGGGACTGGCTGTTGGCAGGCGTGAGCTCCCCCTGGCTTCCTTCTCGCGGAGGAGACTGAGGGAAAGGCGGGGAGGCTGGCTCAGCCTGGGCTCCGCCCCGCCCCACCCCGCCCACATGGGGGGACCGGCCCCGCCCACCTTGACATGGATCTGGTTGCGCAGCACTGCAGCGCGCAGGATCATGGCCTTGGCCCGACGCTGGAACTCCTTGCCCATCAGGAGGGACTTCTCAAAGGTGGTGCTGCGCTGGTCCACGTCCCGCGCATGCAGGATCTGCAGGAATCTGGCCTCAGCCGGGCTGGAGGGCCCGCCCCCAGGGCCAAGGCCCCCTCACCCCTCCACCGCCCACCTTGCTGTGAGAATCGATCCGCGCGTTGATGAGCCCCTCCAAGATCAGTTGGGTCAGCTCGTCCTCCAGCTCGGCCACCGTGGTGTTGAAGGCAGTGGCCATTTTGCGCATGTCTGCCGACACGTAGGGACTGAAATACTGCAAGGCAGAGAAGTCAGCAGCCACGGCCTCCACTGGCTGTGGGGCTGTTTGCAGGGCCTGCCCGCCTGTTCCCTTCTTACCTGGATGAGGGCACGGTTGCGGATCTGGGTATATAGGGTCCTGACGTGGGGAGCAAGGTACATATCCAAGAGGAGGTTGTCCTGGGGTATGAGACCAGTCAGGGTTGGCTGTAGCTGCCGCGTGGCCCCAGGAGCACACACTGTCCTACCCTAGCCCTGTCCTCACCTGCATCTCATCCAGCATCTTGAGACATGAGGCATACTTGGACTCGTAGAACTTGAAGATGATGTCCCGTACCTGGGGCTCCAGCTCCAGGAACAGCTTGAAGGAGCTACAGGGGCCACACAGCTCAGAGCATGTACCCTGTCCTGCCCTGCTGAGCCGAGGACAGGGCACTGGGCTGCAGGGGCCACCAGAGGCAACCTGGCCATCAGTTCCAAGCAGAAGGGACAACAGGGCTGGGAAAGGGCTACCCACCTGCTGGAGATGACGTTGCGCTGAAGCTCCTGGCGGTCAAAGGTGGCCAGGGCACACAGGCCCCCGTAGACAGCCACGTTGCTAGGGGAAAGCAGCTGAGAGCAAGAGGGTGGTCAGTCCAGAAGCAGGAGGGTGATTGGGACAAGTCCCAGAACAAGGGCAGGATCTTGTGTAGCCAGCTCAGAGAGCGCCTACGTGTCCCCCGAGGGGAGACTCCAACCCCCAGAGCCCACCCACACCGCGCAAGGCCCAGCGCAAGGCAAGGCCCAGCCAGGCCCCTCACCTCGGGGAAGTCGCAGTGGTCAAAGGAGGCAAGCAGGAAGCACTTGGCAGCCTGCTTGTACTTCCGGGCAGCCAGCTCGGCCAGGCCTGGGAGCAGAGAGGGCCCCGGGAGAGCGTGAGGGGGCAGCCGGAGTGTCTGTGTGCAGGAGGGGCTCGGTGGCCAGCGGCACCACGTGCCTGGCCCCCATGCCACTCTTCAGCATCAGGGACACTGGGGACAGCAGCAGCACAGCCCCATGACTGAAGGACGCCTTCAGTGAAGCTGTCACCATCACAAAAGGAGCCCAAACCCCTCCACGTGGTCCTGAGGCACACAGGTGTCACCTATACCTACAGACGGCACCACCCCAAGCAGGGACTCTACAGAGCCCGAGCCCCAACCTCCGACCCGGCCCCTCACCTGCGGCACACTTGAGCTTTGTGAGTATGGCCTGGGTCTGGCTGTCCCGCTCCCCACGCTGCTGCAGGGGGAGGTCACACATGGGAGTGAGCAGTGCCCTTCCCACGGCGACCCCCCATCCCAGTCGGAAGGGGGCAGCAGAGCAGGGTCCCGTTACCTCAGCAATCTCAGGGGTGGACTCGGCCTTGCTAACGTAACTCAGCACGTGAGACCAGTTCTGCAGGTAGACGCTGACCTGCCGGGCAGAGCAAGCGGCCTGAGCCCGGAGCCCTCGCCGCCCACAGGCCCGCCTCCGCCAGGGGGCCCACCTTGATAACATTGAGACACATGTTGATGACGTGCTTCGCGCTGGTGCAGTAGTCACGGGCCCGTGAGTAGCACTTGAGGGCGTTGCTGAGGTCCCCGCAGTCAAGGTAGTGGTCCCCCAGGTCATCGTGACCACGCCTGCAAGCCCCTGCGTGAGCCCCCAGCCTCCGGCCGGCAGCCCACCTGCCCACCCGCCTCCCCTGCCGGCCGGCACCTGATGCTCTCCTTGATGGAGTTCCCCTTGTAGTTCTTCAGGTCCGTGTCCAGCTTCTCCAGCTTCAGCAGAGCCTTTTTGCGTGTGGCCTCCACCCAGGCCGCGTCCAGGGGCGGGGGCTCCACACCACTGTCGGGGATGGCGTCAGGGACGTGCTGCATCTCCCTGGGAAGGACTCAGAGGTCACAGCCTGCAGGCACTTCCCACTCGTCCCCTGAACTGCCCCCCGCCCACTGGAAGGGCACCCAGTATGCATCAGGCCCTGTGCTAGCAGGGCCCAGTCCCTGGTGGGGGAGCACTCAGGGAAAGCGTGCCCTGCAGCCTGGCCGAGTGAGAATTCACCGCCACACAACCCTTCTCCGGGAACCAGAGAACTAAGCACATACGTGTGTGTGTGTGCACACCTGCACACATATACGTGCGCTGAACTCTCAGCAGAAAGGTTAGGTGTTGGTTTTTTCTGCATCTGCCCCTTTTCTGACCAGGGTGTGGAGCCATGTCACCTCCAGGTGGGCCCACCAGACACGGCCAGCAGCTGTCTGCTGTCCCCCAGCCACCGGCTCACCTGGTAGCCTCCGACAGCTTGCGGTGGACCTCCTCGTACATGTCCACGTTGAAGGTCCTCTGCACGAAAGACAGGGCCATCTTCAGGGCTTCCACCCGCAGCGGGGGACAGTGGTCAGCAATGAACTGTAGCCGCTCGATACGCATCAGGCCACTGTAGCTGGCTGCATACTGCTCCAGGTCCTGGGGTGCACAGGAGCATAAGGAGGGGGCTCAGACCCAGGACCCGACTGCCCAGATGCTAGGGAGACTTGGGTGGGGGGAGAAGAGGGGTTTCCAAATATCAAGGGGGGTGGGTCAGAAAGACCCGAGCAGGCACTGTCTGAATGGCACAGCCTGAATGCCTCCCACCAGGGGACACCCTGTACTTCCTACCAGGGTGGGGTTCTCCACCACGTAATTAACATCAGGTGCATTCTGGGGGTCCTCCTGGGGGTCCACGTCAATCTGCATGGGCTCCACCGCCCCCTGAAAACACAAGCACCTTGGCAGCTCACGCAGGCAAGGCTGGGGTTGCTGTACAGACCCTCACTGCCTCCCACGAACAGATGCCCTCGGCCCTCACAGGCGCAGTGGCCCCACTCTCACTGCTGCGCCCCTGTACCCTCCACAACCCCCCGGCTCCCAGAGTCTCCGGGCCTCAAGAGGGAAGCCCCAGCCTAATTCCAAGGCAGTTCCACAGGCCACGAGGCTCCCCTACCCAGGCAGGGTCCTGGCATGGTTTCCTCAAAGCCATTAAGAAGCGTGACACCTTAACCCAGGAGGTAAGGGGCCCGGAACGTCCCGGAACGTGTCCCGAGCAGCCGGAGCAGCAGTGCAGGGTGGGGAGCGAACGGTCCCAGCTCGGGGAACCCCACGGCCCGGGTGCCCGCTCCAGAGGCAAGCCGGAGCAAGGCCCGATGCCGCGCCCACAGGAGACCTCGAGCCCCAGCCTGTGCAGCCTAGGGAAGCGCCGTCCGGGCCTGTGCTCGGCGCGGCCTGGGAGGTACCTCGAGGAGCAGAGCACAGGCCGACAGCCCGACGCTCAGGCTGCAGTCCCCCGCTGCGCCCGGCAGGGGTCGGCCCTGCCGCTGGGAGCTGCGGCCGAGCGCGGCCCGAGCTACTTCTCATGCCGTCCTGACTTTCTGCACCCCCGACCCTGACACACAGCTAGCCGGCTGCTGAAGGGAGAATGAGCGCTAGCGGCGGGCACCGAGCGCCCGTCCCCGGGCTGGGCCGGGAGGGGAGGGCAGAGTCGGGCGGGCCCCGGCCCGGAGGCGCAGCCGCCAACGGCACAGTGGCCCGGTCCTAGGCACGGGGGCCACGGCGCAGGGCGGCAGGACGCGCTCAGGCCCGCGGGGCGCACGCTCACCGCGTAGCCCCGGGCACGGCCCGACCCCGCACGATCGGGCCTCCGGAGG
>NW_006921605.1:1294635-1315106 GCF_000298275.1 Orycteropus afer afer
GCTGCCGCTGCCCCGCCTGCCCGCCCCGGCCCCAGGACAGCCGGCCCCCACACCAGCCGCGACCCCCGCCCGCCCCGCCGCCGACCTGCGGCCAGACGACGTCTTCATCGCCGTGAAGACCACCCGGAAGAACCATGGGCCGCGCCTGGGGGTGCTTCTGCGCACGTGGATCTCCCGGGCCCGTCGACAGGTCGGCCTTGCCCGGGGCCCCTGGCCACCCCTGCCCTGGCCTTTTACCCGTTCTGGTCCGGCCTCGGGCTTCCCCGCCGCGCGCGCGCGCGCGCACACACACACACACACATATCACACACATCCGCCAGAATTGGGGCCCGAACTGCCAACCCCCACATCGCAGGGTGGCCCCCAGCCCCTGAGTCCTCCAGACCCAGGGCTCAGCCTACCCAGTCGGTGCCTTCCTGGGCTGTGGCTGCGCTGGTACCCCAGGCAGGTTCTCCCACCTGAGGAACCTGAGGTCCCATGAGCTTCTCCAGTGAAAGGGGGCCTGGGGCCAAGCTGCCACATTACGGGGACCAGATGGCAACCCTAGTGGGCCCCTGGGAACACCCTCCACAGCCGAGGCTCCCTCCTGAGGTGCCGCCTCTGGGCCTTCCCTAGCTCTTTGCCTGCCAGGCCAGGTCCCCGGGCAGTGGCCCTGGCACTCACAGTCTCGTTTTCCCCCCAGACCTTCATCTTCACTGACGGAGATGACCCACAGCTGCAGCTCCAGGGGGGTGAGTGTGCTCCAGCCCAGCCCTGCCTCCGGGGTCCCCCTACCGCGAGAGGAGTGGCACCCTCACTGCTTCACTGTGCACCTTCTGTGGAAGTCAGCCCAGGGAGGTGGGTGACCCACCCAGGGTCCCACAGCTGGCAGGGAAGAGCCACGGTGCTCTGCTGCACCCTGCCAGCCACCGGCCGACTTCTGGAACCTCAGACCCCATCCCTCCCAGGCCTGGATCTGCTGGTCAGAGGCTGAGAGTCCCACCTTACTCACGTTTCCCAATAGGTTTCTGCTCAAGTGACCCAAACTGACCAGCACCAGCACAGTCAGCTGGGGGAGGGCCGAGCAGGGCTGTGGCTGGAGCCCAGGCAGAAGCCTGTCCTGTCCTCTCCATGGCCCACACCCCCTGCTTCCCTCCTTTCTTCTCCTCTCAGGTGACCATGTCGTCAACACCAACTGCTCGGCTGTACACACCCGCCAGGCACTGTGCTGTAAGATGTCAGTGGAGTACGACAAGTTCATCGAATCAGGCCGCAAGTACGCCTGGGACTGCCCTGGGAGTGCCCACTCGGCTGGGTGGGTGGGTGGGGCTGGACCATCATGGGACCGCTCCCTGTACCCAGGTGGTTCTGTCACGTCGACGATGACAACTATGTGAACCCCGAAGTCTTGCTGCAGCTGCTGTCCTCTTTCTCAGCCAGCCAGGACGTCTACCTGGGGCGGCCCAGCCTGGATCATCCCATCGAGGCCGCTGAACGGGCTCCAGGGGGCGGCACTGTGAGTGCCCCAGGCCAGGCTGGGAGAGGAGTGGCCGCCTGCGGGTGGGTGCAGGACGAGGACTGGGGGCTGTCCCCGAGAGTGATGCCACTCCTGAGGATGGCCTAAGGGGACGTTCAGGATGTCTGATTCCTAGAAGAGATCAGCCCAGAGGCCTTGCCTGGGCAGCCCTGACCCTAGGTCCCCATCCCCAGGTGACGACAGTCAAGTTCTGGTTTGCCACCGGTGGGGCTGGATTCTGCCTGAGCAGAGGTCTAGCCCTCAAGATGAGCCCGTGGGCCGGGTGAGTAGGAGCGGGGCCTAGGGCAGGCTGTGGGGGCGGGTCCCGGGCAGTGCTGACCCGCCCCACCTGCAGCCTGGGTAGCTTCATGAGCACCGCCGAGAGGGTGCGGCTGCCGGACGACTGCACCGTGGGCTACATCGTGGAGGGGCTTCTGGGTGCACGCCTGTTGCACAGCCAGCTCTTCCACTCGCACCTGGAGAACTTGCCGAGGTTGCCGGCTGACGCTGTACTCCAGCAGGTACGCCACCTTCGACAAACTGCTGTGCGGCCTGCCCAGCTTCATCCGACTGCAGAGCCTAGTCCTACTCCGCCACGCCACGCCCCTCTGCCACGCCGCGTCCCTCCGCCATTCCATCTCGTCCCTCTGCCGTGCTGCCCTCTGCCCCTGTTCTACCACGCTCTACTCCATCCCACCTTCTCTCCCCTGTGCTCTTGCCCCCATGTGCTGCCAGCCTTTTCCTGGCAGGTCTCTGCTTTCAGCACTGTCCTGGCAGCCTGGCACACAAGGGCCCCGGGCCCTTCTAGGAGGGGAAGCTGGGAGCCGAGTGGCCCCCCCTGGCTGGACTCTGGAGGTAGGTGGAGGGAGGGTGGGTCCTAAGAGCAGAGCAGCCCTCACCTTGCTGCCCCTGCCCTGCTTGCAGGTCACCTTGAGCTATGGGGGTCCAGAGAATCCGTATAACGTGGTGAATGTGGCCGGAAGCTTTAGCCTGCAGCAGGACCCCACTCGGTGAGTGGGTGGATGGGCTCAGGCCGTCAGGAACTCAGGTCGCAGCCCTCTTTCCAACAGCCTGACACCCACTTCTGCCTTCTCAGGTTTAAGTCTGTCCACTGCCTTCTCTATCCGGACACAGACTGGTGCCCCTCACGGAAGCAGGGGTGACCATGCCCTCTTGCTGACCAAGCTCTGATCCAGGAGGTGGGTCTGGCCCTGCCCAGTTGCAGGCAGGTGATGCCCATGGCAGGAGCAGGAGTTGTGCTGCCCCTGTCAGCACTCACGTTGCAGCAAACAAGATGGACACCACGCGCAGGAGCACTAGGATAGCCGTGTCCTGCCTGGGGCCGGGCTCTACTGCCATGCACCACCCTAAGAAGAACGGAAGGAATGGGCTACAGGGGCACGAGAGTGCTGGAACCTGACAGGCCACTGTGGAAGGCCAGCACCCTACTCCCTGGGCAGGCCCTTCTGCCCTCCTCATGCTGCTGAAGGTGACAGGCAGCCTGAGGCCGTGGGCATCCTGCTCCCTGCCCTGCCTCCACCTCAGCGCCCACCCCCATCTCCCTAGCTTGAGCCAGACCATCTGTCCCCCAGAGTTGGTCCTGTTGGGACAGGGACCTCTGCTCATGTCCCCTCGTCTCCAGTCCTCTCTGGTGTAGCCCTTCGCTGCCCTTTTTTTCCCAATAAACCAACTCAGCAGTGACTTATGTCCTCCTTCAGCAGCCCCCACAGCTGCAGCAGGAAGTTGCAGAGGCAGAGAGTTGTGGGGGCTGTGACCACTGGGCCCAGTTGTCTGGGGTCCTCACTGGCCCTCTGGGGGACCTGCCCTTGAGGAGGGAGCTCCTTGGGCGGCTCAGCCTGACCCAGCCCCCTCAGCCTAACTCGGTTGGCTCTGGCCCCTGCTGGGGACAGGTGTTTTTCTAGCAGCCTTTGGGCCAGGCTTCTCTGTCCACTTCCTACTTTGTCAGCTGACCTTAGTCTCGTCAGACAAGAAAAGAAGCAGGAAGATACACCTTATAATGAGGTGAACCATGGAACAGTGAGACCCACAGCAGCCTGGCTCGAACCAGGAGAAACCTGAACACAGAAAACATCATATAAAAAAGTATTGTCTGTAACAGGGATAGAATAAGGAGAAATTAGTAACAAATAATGAAGACTGAAGAATGTGGCACTACCAGGTATAAAAATACAGGAATAATCACCACACCCAGGGAGGGCTTAAGTAGAGTAGCAGGGGGTAAGATACCTTATCCCCACCCTGCAGGCTGAGACACAAACCTTGTTGGAAGGGCACAGCCACTGGTTAGCAGAGAGGCTACTGGGGTGCTAGACATCTGCCCTCTGCAATGTCGGGGAGTGCTGCTCACAGGGAGGGGCCTCCCACAGAACGTCCACAGGAGCCAGGCCTGGGAAGCTGCCGTGCTGTGGGCACCTGCACAGGAAGTGTGGAACCCCACCAAGCCCTGTTGTAGATAGGCAAGAAGGGAAGACTCCTGAACAGCCCGAGCAAGAATCAAAGGAAAAGGTCGCTGCAGGCTTCTCATCAGAAGCAATGGAAGCTAGAAGTCCTGAAGGGGGAAGAGGCTGCATCAACCAGAATTCGATACCCACCCAAACTAGCCTCCAAAAGATACTAAGATGCAGCTGTTGGTCTCTCCTCATCCAGAGCAAAGAAGAATGCAGAAAACCAAAGATGTATGGAAGCAATTAGTCCAAGGGACTAGTGGACCATGCAAATCTCAGCCTACATGACTCAGACCAGAACTACATGGTGCCCAGCTACCACTGTCAAACACTTGGAAAGGGATCTGTGCAGGAGATGCTGGATAGAGTGGGAAAAAAATGTGGAACAAAACTCAAAATCCATTAAAAAAAAAAAGACCTGGTTTCCTGGTGTGATAGAGCCCGGTTAGACCCCCAAGACTACACCCTTCAGATCTGGAACTGAACTCAGTCCTGTGGCTTCCAGCCAAACAATAGACAGGTGTTTAAGTTGAATACTTACAGTAAGTAGGTACACTCCTTAGAATAGTTTACCATATGGGAGATCAGAAGGGTAGTATTTGCACAGAGAGATGAGTCAGAGGACAGGAATGTGTGGGAAAGAAGGACGCAGGGTAAAGGTAACCAGTGGGAAGAGGATTGTTGCACTATAGGGATTGCAATCAATGTTGCAAAACAAAATGTGTATGAATGCTGAATGGAGAACCAATTTGCTCTGTAACCTTACACACAAATCACACTTTTAAAAATGTTTTGTCATACAGACAAAAGCAGAAAGAATTTCTCACCAGCAGACCTGAAGTACACCAATGCTCAGGGATGTCCTTCAGGTAGAGAGAATAAAATGAAGGGGGAACACACAGAAGTGGGGGCACTGAAATGCCAACAACAGAAAGGATGTGTGATTTTCTTATCATTCGATTCTCCTTAAAAAATACTGGCTGTTTAAATGGAAACAGTGACTGGGTACGGTGGGGCTTATGACAAACTGGTAAAAAGTAGGACCGTCACAACCAGGAGGAAATGGAGGCATGCAGTTATGAGGAATTTGTACCGTATTGGATGCAGGGGGACTGGTAAGTTGAAGAAGAAAATGATCCCTAAAACAACCACTAAATGACAGTCATACGGAACAAGCCAGCAACCAAGGTAAACAGTTACACGTCAACCACCTGGCTATGGAAGGTCACTGGTCCTGCGCTTCCCAACCACTGAACATGGAGTTCCAGCAGCCACAAGACAGTGTGGGGACACCCGCATGGGGGCCACACAAGCCTGGTCAGCAGGCCAGGACCACGTGGAGTGAGGGAGTCCCAATCTAAGGGGTGCTGAAATCCCAGTAACCAGGGGAGATAGAGTGTTAAGTGGTCTGCTAAAATCAAACAAGGCAGACATGCCCACGGTGAACAAAACACCTGGATTTTAACTCGGGACACTATCGTGTTACCATTTCCTTCTGCCTTGGTGGCTCCTGGCACTTGCTGATCCTGTCCACACTGTCCACCTCCTGATTACCCAGCCAAGACCTTGAACAGTCCTCAGGGCCCAGTATGCAGGTAGAAAAGGTGAGGCCCTGCGGCATCCCAGCCTGACCAGCTGAGGATTTGCCCTTAGCCTCTGACCTGCATTTCTGCCCACCCGGAAAGACCAGGTCTCTAGAGCCTGTGGGTTCCGCAGAGGATGGGACTGCCTCAGGGCAGGGGCGACGGGGAGCCCTGCCTTTCCACTTGGACTGCCAGGTGTGGAGATGGAGGCAGATGTGAGAAGGAAGCTCAGTGTTGGCTGCTGGACCTGAGGTGGCCGTGGGCCCTCAGTTACTGCCAAAGAGCTGCCCGGGACACTGGGTGACAGAGCGTGTCACTGCATGTGAGGTGCACTTGGCCTGCGGTAGGAGCAGCCAGGAGTCTGCTGTCCTGCTTGGCTGAGCACCAGAAAAAGGAGTCCTGTGAAGCCAGCTGGTGATACTTCCTCACACGGTTTCTGCCTCGTTGGGCATGGTCCCTGGCCACAGCCAAGCCCTGCAGGGTTTGAGGCAGGAAGGAGCAGGGTGTCCCTCTGGGGTTTCCTTAAATATGTGAGACATGCCCTGGGTGGTGATGGTCAGTCAATGGAGTGTGGACAGGATGGACCCGGGATGGTGCCCACAGTATGAGGGGTGGAGGCCGGCGGAAGACCCAAGGACAGTGTGCCCTCTCAGTGGCTGCAGGGGACATGCCATTCAGTCCTACCCACCTCTGGGAGCAGAGGCCTGGGGACTTCTCCTAGCCCCTTGTTCTGGTTCCCTAGTGCCACTCTGACAGGAATATTTGTGCCCACAAATGAGATGGCTTTAACAAATAGGATTTTATTCTCTCACAGTTTGGAGCCTTTAAATCCGTGTTCAAAGTGCCAGGCTCTAGGGGCTGGGTGAAACCCCTCCACCTTGGGCTTCAGTTCTGCCTCCTGCTCCTGGCCCACTGGAGCTAGAGGATTTTCTTCACTCGGCTGCTGGCTGCTGAGCCTGACGAGCCCAAGGTTGACGAGTAAAAAGGCACAGTCCTGATGTTAACCAAACCACACGGCAGGCCATTAATTTAAGTCCATTGAAAGTCCCAAGGTCAGCAGAGCATGGCAGGCTGCTGAACAACAACACAGCTACGTGCAGGGTTCAAGCGTGCCATAGGCTGGAGACCATTTCCAAAGCTACTGCTTATACACATCCCTAAAGCAGCTCCTTAGCTGTGCACAGTAGATTCCGCCAGCCTTGGAGTTGATTGCCAGTCTCATCATGGGGCACACTGCATCCAGCTCCCTAGCCAAGCTGACATACAACTTTAACTACCACATCCCTCAACTCTAAACTCTGCCTGGATGCCTCCCACGAGAGTGGACTAAGCCTTTCCGTCCACAGCTGAGTGCTTAGCCACTGTGCCATCGAAGCTAATATGAGAGTGGATGATCCTAAGACCAGACTTCTAAAGGACCAGAGACTCCGGTCTTAGCCAATGGCACAGTATGAACGCACTGTGAGGCAGCCCTCCCCTCTCTGGCTGGGCCACAGCCCCCAGATCCCAGAGCCACGCCAGTCCCAGGAGCTCTGTGCTGTCCCCAGCCCTGCAGCCACCACTCTCCTGGGACATCTGGCCCTGCACATGTCCTGTGGTCCTCAGCCACAGACTCCTGGGCACAGTCCACTCCTCTCCAATGTCCAGCGACCCCTGCTGCTTCCCCTCAGCTCAGCCACTGCTGCTCACCCCCCACAGCCTGTCGCTGAAGACAGCTGCAGGTATATTTTGGTGATTTACAAGGAGCGCTGGTGGTACAATGGGCTAAGTGCTTGGTACTAACCTACTGGCAGCTCAAACCCACCCAGCAGCTCTGGGGGAGAAGGATCTGGTGATATCCACCTGTGAAGACATCCCCAGGGGGCAGGTCTCTGTCCCTGGGCTGGGATCCATGAGTCAGAATTACCTGCCCCACGCTGACAACAGCATGGCTGCCTGCAGGGGCTGGCTGGGGTACCAGAAGGGGGACCCCAACTTGGGCCCATGAGTGCAGCCCTGTGCCCACAGCCTGGGCCCTCTGCTCTCAGGAGCAGTGGACCCCTGCTGGGTGCAGCCTCATGCCCTCAGAGGTGAAGAGGGGAGGGGTGCTTTCCAAGAGGGAGCTGGCTGCCCCATGGTGCCACTCCCTTCCACTGCGGTCTAATCCTGGGAGCGGCCACAGGCAGGTTTTTCCTAGCAGTGTCATCTTGCACTTCCCACGGAGCTTTGGATCTCGTCACTGCAGCCAGGCTCCCACTCAGAAGGGCCAAGCCCCCAGCAAAGGAGGTCCTGGGTCCTCCAATCTGTGCACAGCTCCTCGGCCTCACCCCCAGAGATGGAGCCCTTGAGGGGGTCTGCAAGCCTTGTCCTGCAGAGAAGCTGTTCCTTCCTTGGGTCCTGAGAGGACACACATCTCTATTGTGCCTTGGGGATCCAGGAGGTGGGCCCCTCTATCATGCCCTGCCTGAGCAGGAGAACCCCCTATTATGGCCATAGCCTCTGGACTCCCTGGCACTCAGTTACCCCAGGACACACCAGCTGTCTGCCCAAGTTCAGCAGAGTGGCCTGGGGCCCCTCGGGATGGGGGGAAAGCAGCCTATGTGCACATGTGTGTCTGCAGGTCTCTGTGTGCACCCTGTGTCAACATGTATCCCTTGCACACACGTGTGTGTCTGTGTGTACACACCCTGGTGAGTACACAGACAGGAAATGGGTGTCATGGCATCTAGTGTGGAAAGTAGGTCACCGCGTCCTCACAGTCTCCCCAAAAAGCCCCCGGCCCACGGTCTGCCCAGTGGTGGTCCTCAGCTTTCATTGCGGCTCTGGGGTTCCGTTGTCCCTGTGTCTGTGAGGGGAGCTCTGGTGGCACAGTGCCTAAGGCACCTGATTTCAAACCAGAAAGCTGGTGGTTCAACCCACCAGCCACTCCCCAGAAGGAAGGTGGGGTGATCTACTTCCATAGTGATACCACCTCGGAAACCCGAGGTGGAGCCACTATGAGTTGGATTCAACTCAATGGCAGTGGATTTTTTGGGTGTCTGTGGGGCTCAATGGGACATGAGCCCTGATACCAGTCTAGTGTCAAAGATGAGGCTGGCAGGCTCCTTGGTGGCTGGCCAGGTGTTCACGTGGACGCCGTTCTCTCAGTCCCCACCCTGCACCCACAGTCTACACTGTGTTCATATTCCTAGGCCAGCAGCGGGACACGGCCAGTGAGTGGGTGGTCTGGCAGCCCAGCAGTCAGAGCTGACCAGTGGGAGACACGGAAGGGAACCAGCTGAGAGCCCAGGCCCACACTCAGTGGGTGCTGTGGGTGAGGAGCAGGGTGCCCCCTCCAGAGGGGAGCAGAGCGGTCTTGCCTCCTGCCACTCTCGCGCCCAGAGATCTGGAGCCAGGGGTCACCACCTGTGTGTGGAGCTGGAGTTGGTTCCTTTGTCCACAAACGCCCCTCTCTGCCGTGCCCTGTTTGGGGCTCAGGGAATGCTTCCAGGTAGCTTCAAACCCTCTTCCCCAACAGCCAGCCCTGGCTGAGGCCGGCCACAGAGCAGCCCCTTTGGCCAGCATCCCTGGCACAGTGGATGCCCCCTGGAGGTGTTCACCTGCCCTTCCCCCAGCTCTGAGCCGGTTCAGTCCCAGGACACTGTCCTCTGTGAGACCCCTATACACTGAGCACGGGCCTTTCTCGGAGCCACTCAGACCCTCTGTCCTGGACCCATGCCTGGACTGCAGCCTCTCCTTGCCCTGCTCAAGTGCCTCTGTTGGGCCAGCTGGGTCTTGTTTCATGCAGCTTTCTCATGGGGCCCTCCCCACCCTAAGAAAACAGGGAAAACAAACCCAATGCCTCCTGCAAATGGCTGCAGAGAGAATTTGAGAAGCACTCTGCAGCTTATCAGGGGGGGCCTTTGTGCCCACGGCCCCTCTCTCAGGGATAGGTTCACCCTGTGTCCCACGCACACATGCAAACACGTGCACCCACATGTGCACACACACTTCCATGCACACACATGGCAGGTCTAAGCTGTCAGCCCCCTGTGAATCCTCACCCTCTTCGTGGTGGTCTTCTGAGCCAGCCCCTCCTTGCCCAGCTCCTATGGCCCCAACCTCTGTCCTTCCGGGTATCCCCACCCCCTGCACACAGGAGCTCTCCTGGTCGGCCCTCCCCACTTGTGGTCTACAGTGGCCAACATGTGCAGGCTGGGTGCACACATGTGAACATGTGCATATAGGTGGGTGCCCAGCCCTCCTCCACCACGCACAGAGCCAGTTGGGGGTGATCAGCTGTGAGAGAGGGAGGGAGGGAGGGAGTGTAGCCACAGGGACACGTGTGGACACAGATGGGTGAGGTCTGGCCTTTAGCAGGAAGGCTTGATGAGGTCACCCCTGAGAAGGGCCAGGCCATCAAGGGGGCTGAGTGGCTGGGGCAGCAGAGTGGGGGGTTAGGGGCAAAGTCCCAGTGGTGGACTTAAGGGGAAGAAGCCGGCCCATTCTGCAAACAAGAACAAAGGTGTGGGTGGCACCTGGGGGCAGGGGTCGAGAGTGTTTGCTTAGAGGTGAGTGGCCCTGAGAGGCTCCAGAGGGAAGAGGAGTGGGCAGCCCTGGGAGTGTGTGCAGGTGACAGGTGGGGAGTGCAGGTGGCTCCAGGAGAGGACAGTGGGCCCTTGGCCAACACTAGGGGCTGGCAGGGGGCTAGAGGGACAGGCTGCAGGCCAGCCTCTGGTCTGTCTGCCTCAGCTGGCTCAGGAAAGGCCTCACCTGGAGCCCTGTGGCTGAGTGCTCCTCTGTCCGGGTTCCTGGCTTTTAATCCCCTTTCTCCCGCTCTCCTGCCTTGCTGCTTTGGGCGTGCCTGAGTTCCCTCTCCTCACCTGGATCCCTGCAGCTGACTGCCAGGAAAGGACAAGATGGACCCAAAAGGACAGCCACTTGGGTCTCTGATGGCCTAGAGGACACTAAGCAGGCAGGAGCCCAAGGCTCTCTCCTGGAGAAGCAGAGCTACGGGTGTTGTTTCTGTGCAGAAAAGAGAAAACACCAAAATCCATCACCCTGCAACTTCCCCCATTCCATGACTGTATGACAACTTACACACACTCACACAACATACACACACGTAGACACACTGACATGCACCCACAGGTATGTGCATACACACTCATGCGCACATGCATATACATAGACAAACACATACCATCCATACACATGCACACTCACATACACATATATACACAGACAAACACACAGTACACACACATGGACACACACTGACCTACACACATATACATAGGCAAACACACTGTGTACACACATGCACACTCACATACATGTATATATACACAAACACATGTTGCACACACATACATGTACACTCAGGTACATGCATGTAGACATAGACACAGTGCACACACATGCACGCACACTCACCTACACATACATAGACAAAAGTATACCACGCACACACTCACATACAAAGAGACAAACAGTGCACACACATGTGCACCCTCACGTACACATAGACGAGCACACCATGTACACACACTCATGTCCACATACATATACATAGACAAACACACATCATGGACACACATGCATCCACACTCACATACACATATATAGACATACACAGTGCACATGCAGGCATGCACACTCATGTACACATACATAGACAAACACACCACACGCACACTCATGCACACATATGTATACATAGACAAGCACACACAGCAACACATAACACACTCATGCACATGCATACACACAACACACATGCACATGTACACACACATACATGCACCTACACAGAGAGCAGAAACATGCGCGCACACACACGCACATGCACGTACACATGTGCCCACACACTTTATTTTTATTTCTTTTCCAAAATCTAGGTGGAGCTCTGGGCAGTGCCTCTCTGGTGCAGGTGGGGGGGCCCTGGGCGCCGTTCAGCTTTCCTATGAGTAAGCAGAACAGATGGCACAAGGCACGGTCCCTCCCTGCTCCTGCCGCCTGCCCCTCAGCCCGCCCATGCCAGCCCGGGATAGAAAAGGAGCTGCACCCTCAGCCCAGGAGCAGCAGAGGCTCCGAGCTGGCACCATGAACCTGAACTTCGCTGGCCTGCGGGCCCTGGTGACAGGGGCAGGGAAAGGTGGGTGTCAGCAGGCAGATGGGGGTGCAGGTGGTGCCAGTCCAGGAGAGCTGGGTAGACCAAGCCCACACAGGGCCGGGGAGTCCCTGGGTACTTGCCATGGCCTGCCCAGCAGCCATTGTGCCCCACACGTGGGGACAGGACAGCAGCCCCCCCCGTCAATGCAAGAACCCCTGAGAGTGGCGAGTCCCGCAGACCCAGGCCAGCAGCTGGGGGTCTAGCCCTTGGGCCCAGTGGGAGCTGTCCTTGGGGGAGCTTCCTAGGCCTGCTTCCAGCCAGCTGGGTCCCCCAACTCAGGACTGTCACCCTGGACCCTCCACCACTCCTGGGGCCCCACCTGTTCCTGGCCGGCCTCAGCCTGCTGCTCACTCCTTGGCAGTAGGGACGGCAGCCCCCTCCCCTCCCGGTTTTGACCCACCGTGGGGGCTGTGTGCCACGTGCCCATGCAGGAATCGGCCGGGACACCGTGAAGTCCCTGCATGCATCTGGAGCCAAAGTGGTGGCTGTGAGCCGGACCAGTGCGGACCTGGTCAGCCTGGCCAAGGAGGTGGGCACTGTGCGGCCTGAGCTGCTCCAAGCCCCCAGTGCGCCCACTGTGCTCAGGCCTGCCCCTCACCAGTAACCTCTGCCCTCCACAGTGCCCTGGCATTGAGTCTGTGTGCGTGGACCTGGGCGACTGGGAGGCCACAGAGCAGAAGCTGGGTGGTGTGGGCCCTGTGGACCTGCTGGTGAACAACGCTGCTGTGGCCCTGCCACAGCCCTTCCTGGAGGTCACCAAGGAGATCTTCGACAGGTGGGAGGGGGACAGCAGGTTGGCTGAGACAGCAGGGGGCTCTGAGATGGCCCAGTCCTCTGACTGGGCCTCTATGCCCTCACCAGGTCCTTCCAGGTGAACCTACGTGCTGTCTTCCAGGTGTCCCAGGTGAGCCAGGGACATGGCCTGTGTGGGGAGTAGTAGTGCACTGGGCAGGCTGGGTGGGTCAGTGGCACCCTCTTTTCCAGATTGTGGCCCGGGGCATGATAGAGCGAGGTGTGCCTGGTTCCATTGTCAACGTCTCCAGCATGGTGGCCCACGTCACTTACCCTTTCCTGTCCACCTACTGTGAGTCCTGTGCCCACTGTGTGCAGGAGCCACCAGGCTCCAGGGCTGGGCCACTGTGCAAGGGGCTGCACCCCCAAGGGGCCCTCAGTGCTTGCTGCCTTCCCCCCCCCCCCACAGGCTCCACCAAGGGCGCTATGACCATGCTGACCAAGGCCATGGCCTTTGAGCTGGGCCCGCACAAGGTGGGTACCAGGTGGGAAGGGGCTGGGGCCAGGCTGCGGCCACATCAGAAGACAGTGGGGAGCTCGGGTGGGAAGCTAGGGAATGATCCCAGGGGAGGGGGAGAGGGCAGCAGGCCTCAGGGACTACCCTTGGGGCCGTGGAGGGCTGTGGGGGGCTGGGCTGCTCCTAGGGGCTAAGGCCACACCTCTGGCCCCTGGGCCCCAGATCCGTGTGAATTCTGTGAACCCCACGGTGGTGCTGACGGCCATGGGCCGGAGAGTGTCCGAAGACCCTGAGTTTGCCCGAAAGCTGAAGGAGCGCCACCCCCTGAAGAAGTTTGCAGGTCAGGAGTACTGTGGGGTGCCTGGGGCAGTGGCGTGACTGGGCTGGCCAGTGAGCGGCCCCGCCCCCCCACCTTGACCCTTGACCGCCCCCCACAGAGGTGGAGGATGTGGTGAATAGCATCCTGTTCCTGCTGAGTGACTGCAGCGCCTCCACCAGCGGCTCGGGCATCATGGTGGACGCTGGCTACCTGGCCTCCTAGAACGGCTGCCCTGGGCACCGGGTCCCAGCGCCCCATCAGCTCACGCCTCATCTAACCTGTCCCCAAGCTCCATGCACACGGCAGCTGCCCTCCCACCCCACCGCAGTGGCCTCACTGCTCCTACCCTCCCACCCCCATCCACCATGTCCAGGCTGGAGGGGGCAAGCAATTTCCCTAAATAAACGGAGGCTGTTCTCCCAGAACCAGTGCATACTGGAGCCCTGGGTGTGCAGATCCATCTCTAGGTGGGGAAGGACAGGGGACCGGTTGGGGGAACGTGTCACCTTCCCTGAAGTGAGGAAGGCAGACCTGAGCCCACCCTGAAGCCACTGTGACCCCGCCTTGTGGCCAAAGGGCAGTAGGCCCCACGCCCACCCTGCAGCCCCTCTCCCCACCCTGACCTCCCCTGTGGGTTTCAGCTGTAGCTCCCAGGCCTGGCCTGGCACAGTGAATGGCCTGGGGTGTGGGCTGAGGGGGCAGCCAGAGGGAGGGGACAGAAGCGGCCCTGGGGGGCCTGCAGGAAAATGGAACCTCGGATGACTAGGGCTCAGGGTGTCCCAGGAGCAAAACCTGGAGGAGCCGGCTTGGGCTGGTCTGTGAGGGTCCCTGGCCAATGGGGGGATTAGGGCCCTGACGCCAGGGCAAGGTGCAGGGGGTGCCTTCCTGAAGCTGTCCCTCCTTCAGCCTCCACAGGCAGAGGGCAGCGTCCCAGGTTAGAAGGTACAGCCTCAGGGCAGCCAAGCAGTGGAGATTCCGCTTGGCCTCAGACCCATCCCTCTTGCTGTCCTGGGCACGGTCACCTTCGGCCTGATCATCCCTCAGAGCAAGGGCCCCAGAACCCAGGCACTGCAACCGCCAATCGCCCAGCACGGCCACAGAAAGTCCTGGGCAGTGGCTCAGACGGCTCCACCGAGAGCCCGGAATAAAACAGCTTTCATATGGGGGCCCAGTGACGCCCTTGCGGGCTGCCTGCACGCTGCTGCCCTCGTCTGCGCCTTCCTGTCCCGTGCCATTCCTTGCAAGTGCTGGCTAAGCTGGAGGCTCGACTCCGCCTGACACTGAAGCAGAAGTCTTTCCCTCTGGGCAGCACAGGCGAGGCGGTGGCTCTGTGAGGCCCGGGGACCCGCTCGCAGGTCTGCGGACAAGGGAGCAGCACACACCGATCCTGGTGCCAGCTTCATCTCAAAAATCAAGTTAGCCCCCCGTTTCCCGTAGTAAAGCCCAGGTGCATTCTGGCACTGATTAGCAGGGCTGCTTTTCCTCGGAGCCTTCGGGGCCAGGAAAGCAGGCGCTCTGGCACGGCCTCACCCCTATCCCGGGCCCCACTGGTGGGTCGCCGCCGAGTTTGAAAAACTCCGCCCAGGACGGGCAGCGATCAGCCCCGCCCCCTCGACATGCGCCCCCATATCGGCCAATCGCGTCCGCAGAGAATGAGCTGTGTTTGCATGGCACCGCCCCCGAGACGCACGTCGCCTTCTGATTGGCAGCGCTGCTCGGCCCCGCGACTTGCTTCGTGACCCTCCTCGCGATCTGACTCCGCCACTCCGCGCCCTTGACCACGCCCACTGGTTCCAACCAAATATCTTGATCTACGTGGCCCCGCCCCACACATCGCCTTCGATTGGCAGTTCCGCCCTGCGCCCCGCCCCGCGCCCGCCTGGGGTCCTCAGTCCAGAGATCAAAGTCCAGTCAGGGCGCGCAGGCCGAGAAGCGCCGCCATGGAGCTGGGGCTCGCGGGCCGCCGGGCGCTAGTTACCGGGGCGGGAAAAGGTGGGCCCGGCGGGCGGCGGGCGGCGGGCGGCGGGCGGTGGCGGGCGAGGAGGGCGTGCACTGAGCCCCGGTCCCCGCAGGCATTGGACGCAGTACGGTCCAGGCGCTGCACGCAGCGGGCGCGCAGGTTGTGGCCGTGAGCCGCACCCAGGCCGACCTGGATAGCCTGGTCCGCGAGGTAGGCGCCGCTGGCCCAGGGCCACCCACCTCTTGCTCGGGGGCCCGTGCGCCCGCCGCCCCCCTCCACTCCTGGGTTGCAGGCGTGGGCCGACCAAGGACCCTCCGCATCCCATCCCCAGGGCGCGAGGCCCACGGAGCTTGGAACAAGTCGGAAAAGGCGGTGGTGCACGCTGGGGCCAGGGCACTCGCAGGGAGGAAGTGGTCTGGGTGGAGGTGGAGCCAGGTGCCTGGCCAGTGGCCAGGGCCAGGACCCGGACCCCCCCATTCCTCCTGCAGCCTGGCCTCTAAGAGCTCAGATGACCCCTCTAGAACCCCCTAACCCGTCCCTTGTCCAGCCCTCAAGTGGCAGGGGCCCAGCTGTGCTCCTCCTGGGGCATGGTGCCTTTGCTAGTTGCCCACCCCCGACAGTGCCCTGGCATCAACACCGTGTGTGTGGACCTGGGCGACTGGGAGGCCACAGAACAGGCTCTGCACGGCGTGGGTCCTGTGGACCTGCTGGTGAACAATGCTGCGGTGGCCGTGCTACAGCCCTTCCTGGAGATCACCAAGGAGGCATGTGATGTGTAAGCTCCAGGGGCCCTGCGGGGGACGGGGGTCCTGCAGCAGCCCCAGACGCTGAGCAGGGTCTGTCCATCTCCCTCCAGGTCTTTCGACGTGAACCTGCGTGCTGTCATTCAGGTGTCCCAGGTGAGCTGCCCTGCAGGTGGCAGTAGGGACTGGGGATGCCTTTCTTTGGCCTCACCTCTCTCTCCCACCCCAGATCATGGCCAAGAGCCTGATTGCCCGGGGAGCCCCAGGGGCCATTGTGAACGTCTCTAGCCAGGCCTCCCAGCGCGCCTTGGCCAACCACGGCGTGTACTGTGAGTGAGCCCCGTGTGACCCCACCAGCTGGACGCTGGTCTCCCCAAAGCCTGCAGCTTCAGGCTCTACACCTCCCTTCCCACAGGCTCCACCAAGGGTGCCATGGACATGCTGACTAAGGTTATGGCCCTGGAGCTTGGGCCACACAAGGTGATCGTGCCAGGGGAGCCCCCATCCCTCGCCCACATCCAAAACACCTGTTCCGCCTCTCTGACCCATCTGCCTCACACAGATCCGTGTCAATGCAGTGAACCCCACAGTGGTGATGACACCCATGGGCCAGGCCAACTGGAGCGACCCTCAGAAGGCCAGGGCCATGCTGGACCGCATCCCACTGGGCCGATTTGCTGGTGAGTTGAGGAGAGGGCCAGCCCCTCCATCCTCTGGGTGAGGGGTGGCAGGAAGGCTCAGACGGCCCCCTTCACTTGCCTTGTCCCCATCCCAGAGGTAGGGCATGTGGTGGACAGCATCCTGTTCCTACTGAGTGACCGCAGTGGCATGATCACGGGTTCTACTCTGCCGGTGGACGGGGGCTTCCTGGCCACCTGAGCTGCTGGCCCTGGCCAACGGGCCCCAGGTGCTGAGCTGGCCCTGCCTCCCTGCCTCCCCACTCCCTCCAATAAACATTCTCTTCCTGCCTGGTCTTGGGACTTATTCCTGAGTTGCTGTCAAGTGGCCAGGAAGTGCCTGGCTTGGAGCTGGGTGTGGGATGGGTCTGCTAAGGGAGAGGCTCCTTCCACTCATGTTTCAGGCCAGGTGGGCACCTGGCTCCCACACCTGGCAGAGGTGGAGAGGCGGGGCCTTTCACAAGCCCAGCCCTGGTGGTGAATCTGGCCAAACACAGCCTTTCCACTTGTCCAGACCTGGGGAGTGGAGGGTGGAGTGCTTCTAGAGTCCAGCCACCACCACTCTACCCAGCGTGACTCCACCCACAGTGGCCCGAGAGTCCTCCAAGTTCATGAGTAGGAAAAAGCGAGGCACTGAAGACTTGGCCTGCACTCAGCCATTTGTCCGTGATGACTTCAGTCTTTTGTCATTGGGTGATAGCTTTCGAATGCTGGTGGGACACTGGGTCATCTTTGGTGCTGTTTACAACATAGGGGTCCTAGAGTCAACACACTTGGGTTTACTCTGAATGGCGTTTGCCACTTCCCATGGTGTAAATACTGCCTGTGTGGGTGATTTCAAGCTACCAGTCTGACCTCATTGAACGTGGGGTGGGGATATGTGAGGTATCACCAGAGACAGCTGACCTTGAGGGTGCACATGACACCTACACACACAGAAATAAATGATCAGGAAGTGATGAGCTTTGAGTATTTTGTTTTCAATTCACTTTGCATTAAGCTTAGATCATCTACCTTTTCATAATGACTGTGTAGCAACTGGCTAGCACCGTTCCCAGCAAGTTAGCAATTGGCACCCCAAACCAGTAGGAGCTGGATCCAGCACGAATATGTTCTGATCATTTGTCCAAAGTGGTGCCCCCTGGGCTCTGGGATGAAGTCTAATGCCCTAGACCTTGGCTCCCAGGCCCTCCTGAGCCCCTCCCAGGATTACCACCCCCCCCCCCAGCCCACTGTTCCTGACAGTAACACCAGGCCACTGGTTCCCTTGCGCAGCCATCTCTGCTCTGCTTGTGGGACGGCCCTGCCTGACCATGGGGCACTGTGTGGCCTGGCATGGTGCCAGCAGCAGCGAGCGGCATGAAATCGGCTTACCCGGCCCTGTGTGCCCTGCCCCAGAGTGGCACAGAGTCTTTGTTGAATACGGGCCAAACATGCTTGCTCCCCCTGTGAGCTGAGAGCCCCTTGGGAGAGTGAGACAGCCCACCAAGCTGTCTTCCCTCCTCCCTTCCCACCCAGAGCACTGAGCCAGGGTCAGACACCCCTCCAGCAGACTCCTGCCCTGAAGTGCTGTTGTGGCTGCTACGACCTGGTCCCCACCGCCTCCTCAGCTGGGAGGGCATGTGGGGCAAAGCCCCCGGGGCCGCGGGATGGGACAGACAGCAGGGGAAGCAGGCATAGGAGGTGGAGGCTGTTTATTGTATAAAAGGGCAGACCCACGCCTCAGCCCTTCCTCAGGGAGGCCGCCCTGGGGCTGCCCTGGATCCGCCCCTGCAGCCCCGAGGGAGACCCCCTGCTCCCTCCCGGCCTCGGGGGACCCATGCCCTCCTCCGGGCAGCGTCCTAGCCATGCTCCCCCCACCCCCCCCACCCCCCAGCAGACTCAGAGACAAGACTTTGCGACATGACAGAGAACACAGCCAGAGCGGCTGCTCCTCGCGGCCAGGCCGTGGCGGATTCTAGAAGACTGTGCACTTCTTCCCCGGCTTCTTCACTGGGGGCGGGCAGAGCACCGCCCGGATGGCTTCATCGAACACCGTCTTCAGGCCTCGCTGGGTCAGAGCGGAGCACTCCAGGTACTTGACGGAGCCTGAGAGCGGGGGGGGCGCGGGGCCGTGAGTATGGAGGGACAGCAAGGGCTGGGGTGGCAGGGACAAGGGGCAGTGCGGCATGCGGGGCATGCGGAGCAGTGCCCCCAGCAGCCTCCTTGGCGCCCGTGCCCCGTGGGCCTCACCGATCTCCCTCGCCATGGCCAGGCCCTGTGGGTAGGTGATGGGTGCCAGCTTCTTGTCCCACAGCCGCTCAATGGTGTCCTTGTCGTCCCGGAGGTCCAGCTTGGTGCCCACCAGGAGGATGGGCGTGTGGGGGCAGTGGTGCCGCACCTCTGGATACCACTGCGGGGACCAGAGCCCCTGACACTTTGGAACTGGGGCCCCCCTCCCCCCAGCACAGCCCAGGTCCCCACAGGCCCTGCCTCACTGGCCTCAAGACCCATGCTTGCTCCTTCCTGTGTCATGGTGACCCCGGTCTGGTGGGGAGATGGCCAGGAGGGAGATAGGCAGCCAGGAACTTGGGCTTATCCAAGCCTCGCAGTCAGGGCTTTGGCTGTGTCTTCTGCTCCCACTGAGGGCACAGAGCGGCTCTCCGTTCTGAGAGCCGTGCTGGAGACCCCAGCCCCACCCATTCACTCACCACCCCAGCTGCCTTCAGACCTTGGCCTGCGTGCCTGCTCAAGCAGAATGGCACCTTAATTCCCTCCAAAGGCCGCTTTGCCTGTCTGAGGTCTTCGGGCGGGAAACCTCTGTGCCCTCTGCCCCACCAGAGCAGTCTCCTGGGCACCCCTTCCCGCGCCATCAGCCCTGCCCACCTTGGCACGGATGTTCTCGAAGGAGGCCGGGCTCACCAGGGAGAAGCAGATCAGAAAGACATCCTGGGGAGGGGGGAGGGCCAAGTGGGAACAGGCAAGGATGTCCCACTGACCGCTCCACAGCCCCACTGGGGGCCAGAGACACCCTCCAGCCCCCAGCCCCATCCAGGACTGCAGAGACACCCCCTAGCCCAGGCCCATCTGGGACCTCAGATGCCCCTCAGCACTGGGGTGGCCGCAGGGCAAGGGTTGAGGGCCGTGGCACCTACGGTCTGGGGGTAGGAGAGGGGCCGCAGCCGGTCATAGTCTTCCTGGCCCGCCGTGTCCCACAGCCCCAGGTTGACTGGCTTGCCGTCCACCATCACATTGGCGGAGTAGTTGTCGAAGCTGGGGGGCACATGGCAGTCAGGGCCCGGGAGGCGCGCAAGCCCAGCCCGCCGCCCAGTCCTGCGGGCCCAGCCCCTTGCCCCCACTCACACGGTGGGGATGTACTCTCCCGGGAAGGCGTTGGTGGTGTAACTAATGAGCAGGCAAGTCTTCCCCACGGCGCTGTGGACATGACAAGCCACGTTGCTGCCGGCCAGCCCTTCTGCAGCGGCAGCCCCCTCCCACCGAGCCACTGGCCCGGCTTAGGCGTCTGGGTGGAGACAGGGGTCCCAGCCCAGCAGACTGGCAGCGACCTAGACGAGCGGGCCTCCGAGGGGCGGGGTAGTGGGTGCGGCTCGGCGGCCGGCATCGGCCCGGGCGCCCCGGGAGGGGCGCCGAGAAGGAGCGCAGCCTGGGGGTGCACCCAGGGGAAAGGCCTGGCTGCAGCCACGCGGAGGACCGGCTGGCGGCTTGCACGCGGAGCCCGCCTCGCTCTGCGCACCGGCCCGGGACCCGGGGAGAGCCGGCAGCATCAGGTGGGCCCGGCCCAGCCCGCGGCTTCCTGCCACTCGGGCCGCGGACTCGCGCCGCCAGGACCCAGAGCCGGAGGGAGGCT
>NW_006921605.1:1315501-1348671 GCF_000298275.1 Orycteropus afer afer
CGCCTCCCGGACCGCGCCAGAGGGTGGGGCCGCCCCACTAGGGCGGAGGGGGCTGTCCCTGACACCCCAGAGGCCCTGTGCACGGGGCTCTCGGGTACCCGCGATCCACACCCGGCGGGGGGGGCCAGGTCGCTCAGGAGACGCTCCGGGTCTCGGCGCGCGCACGCAACCACCCTCCGGCTCGTGCCAATCGTAGGCAGGCCGGGCATGGCTGTATGGTCTTTCCAGGGCAAGCACCCACCCACCCACCTTCACCCCCTGTGCAGCCTCCAGGGACGCGGTGAGGGCTGCACCAGGTCACTAGTGTCCCCAAGGCCGGCAGCTGCTCGGCACCAGCCCCGTCTCTCCCCGCCAGCAGCGGGCCACACCGCGCTCAGGAGGAAGAGACACACGGCCTGCAGTGGGAGAAAGCAGACCCAAGATGTATCACAAAGTGCAAAAGTCCTGTATTTCAACCAGTCCCGAGTCCCAGTAGCCGATGGCTGGTCTGCACTGCAAAAGGGACGACCAAAGGGGGAGGCGGACCGCCAGCTGGGTCCTGACCCTCCCAGTCACTCCAAAGGCACAAGGTTTCAGGGATGGCGGCAAGATGTGGAAGGGCCATCTGGACCCAGGGTTCCCTGGTGGCGGGATGCACCGGCACCCCAGCTCGGTCTGGGCAGATGGGCGCAGGCCGTACTGATTAAGGGCTCGGCACTGCCGTCTCAGGGCAGAGAGGGGCAGTCTTCTTCCTGCACACCTCCAGACACTGTGCTCGGGCCTCTCCCTGGCCATGCCATCGTGTCACTTCTGAGGACTCAGGGCCCGTAGGGGCGCCCCCTGTACGTAAGCCAGGACAGCGTTATGCAGACAGCTGGCCCTCTGGGCCTCGTCCTCGCGGATGCGCGCGATCTCCGCCTCCTTGAGGCGAAGCTTCTCCCGCAGGGAGGCGTTCTCGCTCTCCTTGTCCAGCAGCGCCTCCCGGTGGTCACTTGAGATGACTGCAGGGAGAGGGGTCGGTGAGCCCCGTGGCCTCCAGGACGCACTCCCAGGCGCCAGGGGTCTTCTCACCTTTCAGCTGGCGCTCCAGGGCAGCCACCTTCTCCCTGAGCCCCTCCTGTGCCGTGAGCTGGGCCTGCAGGTGCCCCGTCTGCTCCTGCAGCTCGAGCCGCACCCGGGTCACCTCCGCCACTTTCTCCTGGTCCTTGCGGCTCAGCTCCTGGCAGCAGGGGGTGGGATAAGACACAGCTGGGCCCCCTGGAGCCAGTGGCGGTGGGTGTGGGGTGAGGCGCAGGTGCGGACCGTCTCCCTTACCTGCTGTAACTCTTGTAGGCGCCGCTGCAGGCCATCCACCTGCAGGCTGAGCTGGCTGGCCCGTGCCTGGGCGTCGGCCATCACCTGCTTCTGCTGCAGGCAAGCATTCTGGGCCTCATCCCGAGCCTGTGCCAACAGCCGCAGCTTCTCCTCCAGGTGGGCCAGGCGCTGTTGCTGGGGCGGGGAGGGTGGTGAGCACCCGTGGGCCCTGTCCTGCCAAACGGCAGGTTCCTCGAGCTGGGACGAGGGACCGTCAGCACGTGGAGTCACAGGATGCAGCTCTATCAGCCACCCACCATGGCCCAGGTTATGGCCAGTTCTGTCCCGAGCCTTCCGGAAGCACGCCTTCCTGGGTGGCTCCTCAAGTCCCAGGTGGACTCTACCCACCCCTCCTTTCTTTCATCCAGCTACAGGCTCTAGGGCCACATGCCTGCACCAGAGTCCAAAGCTGTGTTCAAGCCGGGCCACCTGGCCATGGTGCTGGGGGACGGGAGTGTGCTCCTATGAACTCCCCGACCCCACTTTGTCTGTCAGCTCATCTTCCCCCAGAACCCAGCCTGGTATCCACACAGCCCTCACTGGCCTGGCCCCGTGCACCCCTGTCCCTAAGGGACCTGGCTGGGCACAGCGGTACCTCCTCCAGGCGAACTTGGGTCTTGGCCTTAACGAGCTCTTCCTCAACCTGCCCTCGCTCGCTGAGTGCGGCTGCCTTCACACGGCTCAGGTCCTGCACAGCAGATCCCACTCACAGCCCCTGCTGGGCCAGGCCCTCCCAAACACCAAACGTCACACTAGCAACTGGCTAGACCTCCCCCCACCAGCCTCTTAAAGGTCTCATGGCTGCTGCTGGAATTTCCTTTCCCAGGTAGGGTTTCCCCTGGCTGGGAACCCAAGGCCATCCCAATCTCTGGTTTTAGTGATTCCGAGGGCCCCCAAGTAGGCACTGTCCCCTCCCTGCCTGGCACCAAGGATGCACACCTCCTCCAAGGTCAGTCTTGTGGCCTCCAGCCTCTGCACCCGCTCCTGCAGGGCCCGCTCACTCTCCTCCACATGCCGGGCCATGTGCTCCACCTGTGACAATGCCAAGCTGTGAGGGGCTCCCCCTCCCCTCTACGGGAGCCCGTGTTCTTTCTGGGAAAATGCTGCCTTCAAGGAAGACTTAGCAAGGAGAGCGGAGAGCACAGCGTGGGCGCCAGGACACACGCCTTGTCCGGAGCCTGGGGTACAGAGTGTGTTTGAGCGTCCCCCTCAGATCGCTGCTGGGAAGACCCAGGCCTGGCATCTGCCCAGTCGTTATGCCAGCACCCAGGGGGTGTGGGTGAACACCGGTCTGGGGACCCACACCATGGGCACCCTGGGGTCCCAGGAGAGCAGAGAAGCCAGCAGGGCGGGGAGAAGTGGCACCTCTCTGACACGCAGCTGCTCTGAATCCTCCAGGCTCTGCTTGAACCTCCTCTTCTCCACGTCCAGGCGCTCTGGGGCCGGGGGGAGATGAGCTGAGACTCCCCAAGAGCCCCTCCCAAGGCCTCTGTCTACCCCTCGAGTCCTGGGACCCACCCTCAGCCTGGACAACCCGCAGCTTCAGCTCAGCCACCGTGTTGGTCAGCTCTTGCTTGGCCAGGAACAGCCGCTCCTGCTGGGACTTTACGTTCTGCTCCAAGTCTTCCACCTGCCACGCGGCACCACGTCAGGGAGGCCGGGGCCCCGGCCCCCCTCCCCCAGCACCTTGGCCTCACCTGCCCGCCCCTGTACCTGGTTCCGCAGCAACAGGTTCTTCTCGTTGGCAGCAGACAAGTCCCGAAGGAGCTTAGACTCTCGCGCGGAGGCTTCCTGGGGGGTGGGGTTGAGAAGCATGGGGTCACCCTGCTGCCGAGCACCACCAGCTCTGCTCCCCCCACCCCCTCACCCCCCGGCCACCTGCTGCTCCAGCCTCCGCTCCTCTGCCTGCTTGTGTGACAGACCGAGCCGCTCCTGCTCAGAAGCAGCCAGGAGCTCGCCCAGGTCCCGGGTCTTGTGCTCCGACAGCGCCAGGGCAGCCTCTGTCATCTGCAGTCTGTAGAGAGTAGGCGGCCACCCGTGACCGAGGGTCCAGTGGGCCGCCCACCTCCTGGGCAGGCCCGGCAGACCCTCAGCCAGCTCAGCACCTTGCATGCGCCTTGCCATCTTCTCACTCTCTGGTCCCCGGTTCAGACCTCATCTGACACCTCCTTCAGGGGCTCTCTCTGGGTTGGCACCCCAGCCCATCCCATTTCCACTATGAGGCTCTAGCAACATTCATGACTTGGCATCTGTTTTCTATCATCTCTCTGGTCCCCAGGACGTGCCCCCTCAAGCATCAAGACCCCTTCTTGGCACTCTCAGCCCTTACTTGGCCTTTAGCGCGTTGACGATGGAGTGCCTCTCTTTCAGGGCATCCTGCAGCTGGCCCACGCGGGTGGCTGAAGTCCTGGGGGCACAGCGGAGGGTCCAGCGGATGCCCAACACCTGGGCCTCCACCCTCACAGCAGGCACCCGTTCCTGCACGCCTGCCCTGGCCCCCGACAGGAAGCACCCTGCAGCCACCTCAGAAAACATACTCTACAGGCTCCTGGTCTTGGGGTCACAGAGGTCTGTACACCCCAAGCGGAGCTGGGGCTGCTGACCTGAAGCCTGAACACCTCCCCCACCGCCACCCTGGTCCACCACCCCCTCCAGGTCCCTCACCCCTCAACCCCCCAAGTCACTCACCTGTTGCTCTGGGCTATCTCCTCTCGCTGCTTGTCAATGGTCTCCATCAAGTCCAGGAACTACAAAAGCAGCTGAGCCTGTGGGTACGTGGGGCCCTGCCGGCCCCCTCGCCAGGGAGGAAAGGCGGGCAGACACCCACCACGTCCCTGGTCCCCCACCCACTCGGAGGACAGATCCCCACAGAGGGCACCTCAAGGACGGGGGGCTCTAGGCTCTGGGCCCAAAGGGAAGAAGCCTGGGGGCAGGGTGTAGATGGGGCAGCACCCCTGCCACACCTGCTTGGATTTCTCCTCCTGCAGGTTGCGAATCTCCTTGCTTAGCACATGGGTGCGCTCCTGGCTCTCCCGCAAGGCCACCTGCCGGTCCCGGTTACGGTGCACGGCCTGCTCTGTCGGAGGTGGTCACACATCACCCCCGGGGATGGGGTAGGGGTATGCCTGGCACCCGTCAGGCACCAGCTTGCCTGAGTGCCCAACACTGGAGGCGGCTTGATGTGCCAACCAACCAGCCCTCCCTCGGGAGCCTGCGAGTGAGGGGCCGGGAGGGCAGCGGGAGATGAGGCCCGGGAAGGCCGCAGGCCCGCTCCATCTTCAGGGTGGGATGCTTTCAAGAGCTTCCTGTTCAGAGCCCCAACCCAACCCCCTTCCCTGGAAGAGGGGTCGCACCTCACCCGCACATGCGCCCTTACCCACGGCTTTGAGGACATCACCAGGGATGTTGTTTCCGGCCAGCTCCAGCCTCCACAGGGTTCTGTTGCTGGGGAGACTACTCAGCAGGGCCCGTCCCCCCAGGAGACCAATGCTGTTCCAGCGCAGGTCTGCAAGGGAAGCTGCCGTCAAGGGTGGCACGGGAGCAGGGGTGGGCTTCACTCTTCAGGGTGGGGCAGGGCCCCTCCTCCCAACCCTGCCCTCCACACCCACACCTCAGGACAGCCACTGGGGCAGTCCCTGCGCTGGGGGCCTCACCCAGCTGCTGTAGGCTGGAGTTGCTGTTCAGGGCCAGGGCCAGCTCCTCGGCCCCTCTGTGGTTGACCTGGTTGTTGCGGAGGTCCAGCTGCCGCAGGGCCTCATTGGCCCCGAGGCCCATGCAGAAGGTGGCGAAGGCCTCCTCCCACGCGCCCAAGCTGTTCCACTCCAGGTTGAGGCTGCACAAGGATGGTCGGGAAGGTGCTGCCCCAGGGAACCTGCTGGCCCACCTCCCACCCCGTGCCCAGGCCACAGGGGCCCAGCCTGGGATGCTGGGGGTGGGGGATGGAGGCACGTGGCCCATCTGGACCACCTGCTCCACGGCACTGGTGGCTTGCAGAAGGCCTGTGGGGCCACTCCTGAAGCAGGCAGAGACGGGGAGCAAGGGTGCGGCTGGACGGTCCTCACCTCTGGATGGACTTATTCTGCCGAAGGAGTTTGCCCAGGACCTCAGCCCCCACGGCACAGAGATTGTTGCCCTAGGACGGGAGGGCACAAAACATTCACCAGCTACCTGGACCAGACTCGAGATGGAAGGGGCAGCCCCTCTCAGGGGCCAGTTCCCCTGGCTTCCTGTGGGCAGGGGCCTCCTGGAGCAGTCCATTAGGCTGCATGTGGGGTCATCCAGAAAACACCTCCTCACCATCAGGACGTGGGCTTACTCGTCAGAACGTGGGACCCTGAGTCCTAGGAACCTCACAGCCTCACGTGATCTCTGGCTTCTATTGAGCCTCCAGGTCACTGGGACATCCCATCCCCAGTACCCAGCCTCGGGGTGTGTGCCTGGAGCTCAGGCTCCCTCACAGGCACATGCCAGCCAACTCTGTCCCAGCCTCGGGGGTTCCAACCAGAGCACCAGGCCCCCTCATGGGGACTGTCCCAGCCTCGGGGGTTTGGCTGGAGTGCAGGCCCCTCACCTTCAGGTCCAGGAGCCGCACGACGGTGTTGGAGCAGAGGCCCTGGAGCAGTAGCCTGGTGCCTGCAGGGGAGGAAGGACCTCCTGCTGCTGGTCCCTGCAGGAGACCCCCACCCCGCCAGGGCCGCCTCACCCAACTCGGGGGCCTTAGGGCTTCCCTGCCCCTGGTCTCGCAGGAAGCTGCCGTTCACTGGGCTAACGTGTGCCTTTAAGGTCGGGTCCCTGGACCTGACTGTGCAGTGCCCTGCAGCAGAGCGACCCCGGCGGGTGCCGGCTGGGCCCAGGGCTCGACCCCAGCCCAGGGCCCGGCGCCCACCTGCCTCGCTCAGCATGCAGTCTCTGAGTACCAGCTCGGTGAACAACGCCTGGCTGGGCAGCAGCCGACCCAGGGCCCCGCAGGTGTCGGCCGTCAGGCTCCGCGCGGCCAGGTCCAGCCGGCCCCTGTGGGGCTCCTGCAGCTGCCGCAGCACCGCCTCCTGGGGCTCGGCGCCGTGCTCCCGGCACAGCCGGCTGTAGGCGCGCCGGAACTCTTCCATGCCCGGGCACACGGGGCTGTGGGCGACCGGCCGGAAAACGGGGACGCTGTCCCCAGGGGTCCTGCCTACGGTGCCCCTGCCAGCTCAGCGCGGGACTCAGCGCGGGAGGCGCTGCCGCGGCAGGCGTGACGGCGGTGGGAACAAGAGGAGCTGGTTCCCGAGGCGGGAGAACGGGGTGCAGGGAGCCCACTCGGTCGAGGTGGGGGCGGCCGCCGGCCGGCCCAGCAGGGCGCTCAGGGCCCAAGCCTCGCCATCCGGGCCTTTGCTCGGACGCCCCCCGCTCTGCGTGTCGCGGCCGCGGCCCCCAGCCTTGCCCTCGCGCACGAGCACCCGGCCCTGGCTCCTTCTCCGCTGCTATCTGCGCGGCCGCCGCGGCGCCTCAGTATCCAGGAAGAGCGGGGCGTGCCGGGAAGGGGCCGGCGGAGCCGACAACCCCCAGGGGGCTTCGCGCAGGAGGTGCTTGCTGCGGGCCAATAAGAGAGAGGGGACGAGGCCGTGCTCCGGGCTCATTGGTGTGGCGCGAGAGGGCGCGCGCTCTGAGAGGGCGCGCTCCGGGCTGATTGGCTGAGAGCGTGGGGCGGGACTCCAAGGGCGCTCTCCGAGCTGATTGGCTGGGGGTGCCGGGCGGGGCTCCGCGGCGCGCGCGGAGGCAGCTGGCATGGAGGGAGTCGGAGCCGGAGCCGGAGCCGGAGCCGGAGCCGGAGCCGGAGTCGGGTTCCGGAAGGTGAGCGGGCTGGCAGAGGTGTATAAGGAGCGGCTGGGCCGGAGCCGCAGCCCGGAGGAGAGGCCAACCCCGCGTCCCGCCTGGCAGTGCGCTCCGACCTCCGCGCTTTCCCCGGGCGGCCCAGCCCCTGCGGTGCCGACCGACGCCGTCCGGAGGCAGCCCCCGGGGTGGGAGGCGCGGGGGCCCGCGGGCGTGTCCCGAGGCCGAGAAGGACACCAGAGGCCTGAGAGGGACAGCGCTCCGCGGGGCCTGCGCACCACGCGTCCCCAGGCCTCTCTTAAGGGTGCGGAAGGCGCTGGGACAGTGTGACTCGGAGCCGGGGCCAGGCAGCGCCCTGCCTGCCCTGCTGATGGCTCTGCCCGTTGTCTGGTGGTGACAGGGGCCCTGTGCTCCGCTTCTCGTCTCCGCGCGCTTCAGCTGCTCAGGAGGCGGCCTCCTTTTCCTCGGGCCGCCGGTATGTTTGGGTCCTTCCAAGGCTTTGTAAGCACGCCGCACCTGTGTCTGCCAGGTATGGTCCTGTGCACTTGACATCCACACACCCAGTGTTCACACCCCTGGATGCCAGCTACCAGCCCCACCCCGTTCTACCCACGAGGAAACTGAGGCACAGAGGGCGAAGCCACACAGCCGTCTCCATACGTCGCCCGTGACTCCCGCACGTGGCATGTGCTGCTCGCAAGTGCATGTGGGAGCATGTGGGCGCGTGCCTGCGTGTGCAGCGCCAGCGCCCCGGTGCGGCTGGGAGGGTTTTGAGTCGGCTTTGGTGCCTCTGCTCAAAGGAGGCCCTGGCTTCCTTTTTTTTAAATTTTTGTTGTGATTTGGGTGAAAGTTTACAGAGCAAATTCATTTTCCTTTCGGCAGTCTGCACGTATTTTGTCCCATGGCTGCAGTTTCCCACAGCCTAGCAGCTCACTTGGTCCCCGCCCGGCTTCCCACGAGGAAGGGGCCTCGAGGGTCTTAGCCTGTCGTCCACACTTCCTTTACCCACCTATGTCTCGTGGAAGAGGTCAGCCTACAGAAGCACTGGAGAGTTCTCTTTGGTTTTGTCTTCTGCTTGAATTATATCTCGCTATTCTCTAACGTGGTTCTGCCCAAGCACTGAAAGGTTAATGATCTAGCATGAAAAGTCCTCTAGCACTTGAGCCTGCGCACTGTGTTGGGAGAACCCTGGGATTCCAGGCGCACCTCCCAGCTCCCCGCAGGTGCATCTGAGGGCTGTGCCCATGGCCAGGGCCCTGGCCCAGAGCTATGGCTGTGCCCATCACTGCGCAAGCGTCCCCAGGGCTTCCTCCAGCAATGCCACACACCAAGCCCCAGCCTAGTGCAGCACCACTCTGCGGCTGGTTCTGGGGCCAGTGAACGGGGCACCAAGTCCATGAGTGATTGACATGTGCAGGGTTTCCATGGGGGGTAATGAGGGAGACTCTGGGAGGGGTCTGCTGGGTGCTTGCCGGCCCCTGGATGCCCACACGCCAGCTCCCGTCCCCTCTGCCTTCTCCAGACCTCCTGGCGCAGACTCCAGGGGCTGTGAGGTCCCCAGTTCCTGTCCTTGCACGGCACCCACTCTGCACGTGCCCCTCCCCACTGCTCCTGTGAGGGCTCCTTAATCCCTGCCCTGAGAGACCTCATGGGGTCTCGCGGCTTGAAATGCCACCTCCCAGATGCCAGTGTCCTGCTCCGACCTCCTTCTCAAACGTTTACCTGCCCATTCACTTGGCATTTCACACTCAACGCGGCCAAAGCAAACCCCACATCCCCTGGCCCTACAGAATACGTACTGTTCACAGCCTTCCCACTCCATGGGATCCCAGGCCCTGCAGGGCTCAGGCCAAGCCCCAGGGGGTCTCGGTTCACTCCAGACACCTGCCTATCCACCCGCTGTTCCTGCTTGCCCTCCTCTGGGTGCTGGGCCCCTTGCCGACCACTGCCCCCTCCTGCCTGTCCTTTGAAGCATCAGATGGTGTTGCTTCTATCTCTGAACCCTGGAACACTCGCCAGCCCCTGGTCCAGCTCAGCCCACTGCAGCCATACTGACCACCACACCACATGCTCTCCACTGTAGGGCCTTCTGCCCACCCTGCTCCCTCTGCCCAGGGGAGCCCTCCTGTGTTGTGTCCAGCTGGCAGGGTGAGGGAGGTGCCCCAGCCTGTGGGAGTCACTTGGACTCCCGTCCTGGGAGAGGCCCCTTGGTCTCGGCCTGGACAAACTGATCACCTTGCTGGACCTGTGGGGACACAGAGCCATTGGCTTCTTGTCTCCAGTCGCTCCTCGCCCTGTGGGGTCCAGGTGGCCAGCACTGGGCTGCCCCGCATTATCCCCTGTATGTCTGGCCCTTGGCCTCTTGCAAGGGACTTCCCTACAGGAATTGTCGTCAGACCCCATCTCCCCACCTTCACTGGTAGGTCCTTCACGAGCAGCCTCATCCACTCGGCACCCTTACCCCAGAGTCCCACTGACCTGGCACCAGAGCTGGGCGTACGACCACTGTCTGTAACTCTGTGGCCGGGGGAGTGCAGTCTGGGCATCTGCCCGCCTGCTGAGCGCCCACTCCCCCTCCAGGAGCTGGTGAACAAGCTGCTCTCCCTGCACTTCAGGGACAAGAAGACCAGAGGTATTTGGGCACGAGCGGACGGCAGGCCGGGGGGAGCCAGTGTCCAGGGACAACTGCCCTGCCTTGGGGACAGGCCCAGTGCTTCAGCCAAGGCCTGAGGAGGGTGGGCAGGAGCACTGCACAGGGGATGAGGCAGATTAGTATGTGGCCCAGGTGACATCCCCTTCTCCATGCAGTCAACGCAGATGCCCTGCAGCTGATGGCCGAGATGCTGAGAATCTTCGTGGTGGGTGAGTTGGCCACTGTGGGATGTGACCCAGGGCTCCCCACAAGTTCCACGGTGCACCTGGGGTGGGTGTGTCTCCAGGCCAAGGCCCCAGGAGGGTCTGGGTACAGGTACGGTACCTGTAGTCTCCCACCCTCTGGGTTGGTAGAGGCAGCTGTCCGTGGGATCCGGCAGGCCCAGGCCGAGGACCTGCCTCGTGTGGATGTGGACCAGCTAGAGAAGGTGCTGCCTCAGCTGGTATGTGGGACCCTGTTTTCCTGGGCAGTTCTGGCAGGAGTAGGTGCCGTGGGGTGGGTAGGGCTCACGTGGCAAGGCTCTGAATGCCCTCCTTGCCCCCCAGCTCCTGGACTTCTAGAGAGCTCCCTAGCCCTGGAGGCCACCTATCCCACGTTCCAGCCGAGCCCCCTGTGCCTGGGTTCAGCATCCTGTCACAGGACCGGGTGGTGCCGTCTTCGGTTTCCAGCAGGGTTGGGCCCAAGGAGCTTCAAGCTGTCAGCCCGGGGAGCAGCATGGCCTCAGTAAATGACACTTGTCTTCTGGGCCTTTCTGACCGTGCATGTAGAGATGCTGTGCTCTGGCAACAGGGCCTGCGGCGTGGGGCGTCCGTGCGTGTGGGACAGAGTGGCCACGAAAGCAGCTGCCCACTGGTCTGCGCAGCAGGCAGTATGTGTGGTGCTGCCTCCTTCCGCCCCTGCTGCCCGCTGACCTCAGAGCTGGTCTGTGACCTTCCAACCAGTGGTGTCCCACAAAGAGCATGTCCATGTGTACATATATCTGTTCCCACAAAGCAGCATCCCTCCTGGCTCAGCCTGTCACCATGAGTGACAGCGCAGGCGTCTCAAAGCCTCCTTCTGGCCCCCAGCCCTTCCCATCTGTCTTCACGGAAGCTATGCTCTGACCAAAGATGAAGTGGCAACATGTGTGTATGTGTGTGTGTGTGTCCGTCTATCCATCTCCTCAGCAGAATGGACACTAGACACTACCACCCTGTCACAGAGGGAGCTGCCGCTAGGGGGCCAGGTCATCCTGCTGAGGAAGGCCAGGACGTGCAGGGGACAGAGTGACCCAGGACCAGCTGCCTGCCCCCAAGGCTCCCAGCCCTGCCTCCTCCGCACTTCTGAGCTTCAAAGTGCCGCTGCAGGCATGTGGAAGCCATTATACCCAAGGGTGGGGAGATGTGACAAGTACCAGGCAGGGCCTCCCCACCCCATACTCCCACTATTCCTGTGTGTGTGGGGGGGTGTCGTGAAGTGCTAATTAGCCGGATGGGAAAAGAGAACTGGCATCCCGGCCTGCCCAGGCTGTTTCATGGAGGGTCCCTGGGCCCGACCTGAGTGGCTGGCTACCTGAAGGTGTCCTGCCCCCAGGCAACAGGGAATGATTGAGCTCTGTTCCATCCCCCCTGCCCCAGCCCAGAGAGTTGACAGGAGCCCTGTGAGGTACAGTCTTTATTACCACTGGGGGTACCGGGCCAGCGGGGCTCCTCTGGCTCATGCTCTCACTTCTTGCCGGCTGCAAATAGTGGGGATCAGTGTGTGCGCTGAGCTGCTGCCCGGCCCCCCAGCCCAGCCCAGGTACCTGGTAACTTCAGCCACTTGGGCACCTTGCCCACGCTTCTCCGTACAGGCTGGGTCAGCCCCAGGGCAGGTTCCGGGGTGTCCAGCAGCTCTTCTGTGGGCTCAGTGGGCCCAGGGTCGGGGATCGGCAGTGAAGGTGGAGGCTCTGTGGCCCTGGCCATGGACCTGGAGCAGTTGGGTGCCAGGATGTGTCTGTACCCTAGCCCCCACCACTCCAGTCCCTCTGCTGCCCCAGGCCCCAGCACCTGCCGGCTCACCTGGCCACCAGCACGTCAGCCGACGACGGGGAGATGGCGTGCTCTAGCAGCCTGGGATCCAGGTAGGGGTCTGCAGGGCCGAGCCAGCCTCAGGCAGAGTTCAAGCCTGACCCACTCTGCCCTAGCCTCGGCACTGGCACTGCTGGCCCATCCCTCAACTCCAGGTTGACCCCTCAGGGACTGAGGGCACCTTTCCCCGGGGTGTGGCGAGCCCCGAGGGCCTGCCCTGGCTGTGTAGGGGCAGCACTCACCTGCCCGCTGTTCTGCTCCAAAATGCACAAGGGCTGCAGGGAAGAGGTTGGCCTGCAGGAGAAGTAGAGCTCAGGGCCCACGCACACGCACTCCCGTGAGGCACTTGGGGGGCCACACCAGGACTCCCATCCCCCTCTGCCACAGACACCACTGCAGCACGGCCCCCTGGGAAATGGCGCTGCTGCGGTGTGAACCCTGGCATCTGATCACCCATCCTGAGAAGGTAACACGCCTGCTCCCACAACAGTGGCTCAACAGAACGGCTGTGTGTGCATGTGGTGGTGTCCTGAGAACAAAGCAGCTAGGCACTGCTAGCGTCCTGGGGGGGCGGCACCCAGCAACCGTTTGCTGGCTGTGGGTGCAAGGAGCCTGGCAAGAGCAGGCTGGGGACACATGTGACTGCCCTATGGGGAACAGCTCTCTGGTCACCCATTTGTTCTCCCAAGGCTGCAAAAGCCATTGCTAGAACATGATGAAGTTTGGCATGGGTGGAACTTTGGGGGCCATTGGCCTAAGGAGGCAGTGGGTGTCCCCTCCCAGGCCACAAGGGCATGGTGTGCAGGTAATACATTCACCCCAGGTAGGTACCAGCCCAGGAGCACAGGTGGCTGGCTCTTGGAGCCAGGTTGCTTTGGGGGGTTCCAGGTGGAGTGGGGTCATGGCCAAGAACACAGGCACTACATCACCGCCTGGGAGCATCCACACTCCAGTCCCCTAACGGGCCTGACAGCCAGAGCCCCTCCACCCTGTCCTAGACTGTAGGGAAGCCCTCTGAGCCTGGGCCCCACCCCCAGCTCCCACACCAAAAGCATATTCCAAGGCAGAGGGAGGGTGAGGGTTAAGAAGGCTGAAAGGGCAACACAGACAGGGCCCAGGATTTGTTGGAACGCAACTGGGGCTGGGAGCCCAGAGCCCGGAGCCCTCAGGGGAGGGAGGGAGCAGCTGGGTGGGCAGCCTCCTGAGCTGTGGGGTGGGCGGAGGAGCCCAGGGGCCTCAGCCTGGACCCGCAGGCAGGCGAGTGGGGAGCCAGGAAAGGCCATAAACTTCCTGGGGGCCCAGTGGGCAGGGCAGTGTCCCACTAGACAGCATTTTGCTCACAGGCAGGGCTGGGTGTGGACTCTAGGCCACCTGGTTCCTAACAGCACTGCCCAGAAGCCTAGTCGGGGGCATCCAGGCACCATAGCCTCCAAATGTCCCTCCAGGGATTGACTGATCCTTTCCCACCTGGGTCTGCTAGGAAAGGGGGAACAGGGTCTTGCCCCCTCAATGCCCTCCCACACACCCAGAAAGTAAAGCTGCCATTCCCTCCTCCCAAGATCCAACAGGTCCCCCTGCAAGAGAGACAGGCTGACTTGCAAGAGCATGCAGCCCTTGTCTGAACACAGCCTTGGTCTTGTACTCTGTCAGTGCCAACCCTCCTGGAAAAGGCAGCCCCTTTAAGGCCAAGCCACCCCAGCACCTGAACAAGAGGGGGGTGGGCACGGGACCCCAGGCCACACACCATGTTTGGAGACCCTGAACATGAACCCCTGGCTCCTGGGCAGCTGCCCTCCATAGCCAGCCAAGCTGCCGGGCCGTCCAACCTCACCCAACTGGCAAAGTTCTTAGCTGGCGCAGGGCCAGGTGAGGTCTGGGGGTGCTGTCTTGCCCCATCCCCACCTCTGGTCTGCACATAGTGATGGGGCACCCAGCCTGCACCCCAAGGGTCCCAGGCAGTCCAGTCCCCCAGCCTCTCAGCCCTCAGAAGCCCCACCTAAAGGCTCAACTGAGGGAGGAAAAAGTGCACCCATCACAGACCAGCCCATTGAGACCATCTTTCTCACTCAGCAACCCAGCAGGCCTCCTGCCCCACACCTGGGGCTGCCTCAGGTAGGGGACAGGGCCCTCGCCCAGCAGGACCCCAGGGACCAGCTGGGCAGGGGCAGAGGGGGCTGCAAGGGGCCAGGGTGGCGGGGAGGGAGGGAGGGAGAGTGTGTGTGTGTGTGGCACTGAGAAGGGTGGGGGTGCATGGGGGGTGACGGGAGCCACGCACAGCCAGTGACGCTGTAGGGCGAGGAAGGGCTGCCCTCCTTGGTTCCAGAGGACGGACTGTAAAGCCCCCCAGCCCTCGCCACGGCCCTGAGGGAGGATGGCCTCCCTCCCCTCAGCGTCGCAGGCAGGTCGGTGCCACGGAGTGCGCAGAACTGACTGATGGAAGGAGACCGCTGCAGCTGCAGGCTGGTCACCTGGGATCGGGTGGGCAGGGACGGGCACCCAGGGGCTCTGTCGGCCCAGGGCACCATCTGGGTTTACCGAGGGGCGGGGGGATGGAAGCAGCGTGTGGGGACTCAGGGACTGGGAAGGGCGCCCTACTTGTCCCCCCTCGCCCTAGGACTGTTCCACTCCCTGCCAGGGCCACCTGGGATGGCCAGGGCCTGTCATTAATTAAAGGGTCCCAGCAGACTGAAGAGGAAGCCACTAGGCCAGAGGACTGGGGCAGCAGGCTGTGCTCCCATGGGCACAGACAGACATTCCTCCATGGTGGCCACAGTCCAGCAGGATGTGTTCTGCAAACTGGGCCACAACAGGCCAGTGAGGTCACAGGCAGGCCACCGAGGAGGGATGCCAGGGCCACCGCCCCACCCAGACCCTCTGGGGGCAGGACCTCCGGAGGGCACTTAGGGCAGCAGCCGCAAGCGTGTCCCCACCCCCAGGCTGGACAGGAAGGGAAGGACGTAGACAGTCCATCAGAAAGGACTTCAAAGGCGCCTCAGCTAATCCGCTCCACTGAGCACTGGGCTTGTCACCCCGTGCTCTGGGGCTGCCTGGCCCCGCCTGTGCTCCCCTGCGGCGAGAGCGGAAGACAGCTTTCCCCACTGCGCCTCCCGCCACAGCCCTGCCCCTCAGCCCACAGCGCGGCATTGGTCCAGGTACCTGGAAGAGGGTCATTGTGTCGTCACCCAAGATGGTCTTTGGCGGGGCAACAACTATGAAGAGAAGTTGGCAACCAAGTCAGGAACTCTCTCTGCACTTGCCCCTGCCTGCCTCCACTGCTGGAGGGGCTTGCAGGGTGGTGGGAGGGTAGGCATGGGGTCTAGGCTGCAGGCCTGCTATGCCTGCCCAGCAGAGCCAGGGGCCTGACCCCTCCCAGCAAGACACTCACCCAGAGGGCAGTGGGGGCTCCCCAGGGAGCAAGGGACTGACAGAGACTGGAGAGATGCCTCCTGCTTCTGTCCAAGGCTGACACTGCAGCACCTGGAACAGGCTAGCCTAGGAACCGGCCCGCCCTGACCACACTGCCTGGGAGGTACTGCCTCAAGCCCTGACCCAGGTATCAAGGCCTAACCCCCAAGCTGCTCTGGGGCTGGGGCACCCCAGCAAGGTCAGGAGGAGAGTCTACTCACACAGGTAGAAGCACAACGCGGGGTCCCCCAGGTGGCTCCTCACGAAGTCCCTCAGGTCCCCCACTGGGGAGCAAGGCCAGGGGATCAGATAGAGGCCCAGCCAGGCCAGCATGCACACGCCTACGCCACTCCTGGAAACACTGCCAAGGCCCTAGACTAGCCCACCTGTTCCAACAGAGGCACCTACCTCACCTTACGTGTGTGCACGAAGGGGCTCCCAGGGAGGAAGGCACAGCCCCCCAGAGGCCCTGGCACCCTGCCTACAGCCCCTTCCTGGTCTTCAAGGACTGATCCTACTGGCTGCTGCACCCATGGAGCCACAGCCCCAAGCCAGAGACCCCACTGTTGGGTGACAAGGCCCCCAGGGCCCCCTTGACTTTTGTGTGGGCTTAGCCAGCCCATGCCCAGGACAAGTGCACATGTGCACACAGGTACCTAGACACCATGGCACCTACCCCGGTTCCCTGTGTGGGGCTGACTTACAGGAAGCACTGAGGGGGCCCTTCGAACCCCTGCCCACCCTACCCAGCCCTGCAGCCTTTCACCTGTGCCCCTCTGCTGGCCCCATCTTCTGCCCTGTCCCAGCCCGAAACCACCCCATCTCCCTGGACCCCAGTCAGGGAAGCAAGGGGCCCATGGGTGGGCCCTCACCTGTCTCACTGGGCCGGAAGAAACCCTGCAGGATGTAGCGGTCAGGGAACAGGACCCGTAGGGCTACCTAGGCCAGGATAGGCAGAGTATCACCAGGGACAGCCAGTGCTGAGGCCAGCCTGGGAGGGGTGCCCACAGTGTCTTAACCTCACTCCACTCCCTACCTAGCTGGAGGGCAGGGGGTTATGGGCCCACCCTCTAGCCCTGATCCTCTCAGGCTGCCCAGTGTCACAGGCTGGGGACGAGGGGCAGTTAGGACCAGAGCACAGCAGCCTATGTTCTCGGAAATATGCAGGCATCTGGCGTCTGTTCTCCAACTGATTCGCTGGACACATCTGCCCTGACTCATGGTGAACCCAGGTGACAGAGTGAAACTGCCCTGTAGAGTTCAGGGCTGTGGTCACTATGGAAGCAGAGAGAGTGAAACTGCCCTGTGGGCTTCGGGCTACGGTCACTATGGAAGCAGGGCATGGCGCCTTTTCCATACCGCTGCCAGGTAGGGTTGGAGCAGGCAATCAAAGAGGAACCTTGACCTGAACAGAGGTGGGTTAACTGGGTCACTAACTAACTGTGAGGGCCACCTGGAGGGAGGCATTGTCCTGCCCAGCCTGTCTGGGTGCTCACTGCGGAGACAGGCCCAGCCTGAGTGCAGCCGCCCGCTGACCTTGGGGTAACGCTCCAGCTTCTCCTTTCTCTGCGCCTCGCGGTGGGATCTGGTCACTAAGGGAGCTTCTTCCAGGCGCTTCCTGACAGCACACGGGAGGGGAGGCCTCAGGGCCCTGGCCAGAGCACAGGCCCAGCAGCTGAGCCCTGGACCCCACCCTTGGGGAAGACAGGTGGAGTAAGGGAGCTGGGGTCACACACCGCTCACTCTTGAGCTGAGCCAGGCGCCGCCGCACGTCATCCAGAGTCACCTCAAAGAACTCATCTGGCAGCTCCGAGGGCCAGGCCTCCAGCAGTTCCTCCAGGTCAGGGTGGCATACCACCGCGTCTCGGTCCACAGGCTGCACCAGACAGAGCAAGGCTGATGGCAGGACCCAGGCCAGGCCTGCCCCGTCAGTGCCCACAGCCTGTGCCCCACCCCAGCAACTGGCCAGGACCCCTACGCAGATGCCCAACTGGGAGTGGAGCCCCTGGGCCCCTGCCTGCTTGACCTGAGGAGATGGGGCAGTGGCCAAGCGGTTAGCCCAGCCCCAGCAGTGAGGGACTGAGAGGCCCAGGGAGCTGCCTGCAGTCATGGTCCCCAAATGCCAGCAAACCAGGAGTCGGTGCACCCTGGTCTGGCCACATCAGGGGCTCCACACTGAGACACTGACCAAGCTGTCCTCTACCCACCTGCCCTCCCAGGGAGCAGCCAAGACCCCCTCTGCTCATTCTGGGGAGGCAGGAAGGGATGCACTGACCCTAATTGGCAGCAACGATAAGGAAAATGACGAGGCAGAGCACCACCGTGGTCCTCGGGTAGCTTCTGGAGGGAAGCCAGAGCGGCCACGTGGGTGAGACATGTCCGCGGCCTGCGGGCACCCTCTGCCCTGTCTCCCCTTGACAAAACAGCCTGAGTGGTGGGAGGACAGGCAGGTGGCTCCCACACCTCCCATGGGATCCCCCCTTCTCCCCACCTGACATGCTGTTCCTTCTAGACTCATGCTGCACCCCAGTCAGACCTGTCCCATGAGTCCTTGCAGGCCCTGCCCGCCTTCAGGCCTCGCCCAGAGCCAGCGGAGTGGCTGTTTAGTGGGAGGCCAGGGCCACCCAGCACCGGGCCATGGCATCCCAGGCACTTAGAGGGCTCGGTGCCCTAGACCAGGCCCAGCTATGTCACCATTCCCTGAGCTCAATGCTTCCGGCCGAGCTCGCCTCACCCAGGTTTCTCCAGGTTAAGCCCGGGGCTCCAGCCGAAACCCCGTGACCCCAGGGCATGGGGTGCTTTCTGGGAAGGGCTAGTCCAGCCAGGCAGTCAGGGGCCCACAGGTGGCCGACAAAGCCCAGGCTGCCTGGCCTGGCCTGGCCTTTCAAAGCCACAAGCATACTGGCCAACATGGGCTGTCTGCACCCGAGCTTTTTAGAACATGATGGGTGCCAAGCCACCCCCCCACGCCACAACCCTGCATTCTAGAGGCCCGGGCCCTTGCCCAGGCTGGGGGCCATGGTGTCCCCAGTGCCTGGGCCAGGACCCCAACAGAGATGGGCCCAGGGGAATGGGGTCATGTGGCTGTGCTGTCCTGGCCTTGAGCAGCACTAGGGCCCAGCCACACCGCTGACCCCAGGGCCAGCCTCATGCAGAGCTCAGGGAGGCTGTCCCCACACCCACACAGTCCTTGCAGGCTCACCCTCCCATGGGTGTCCCTAGGCAGCGCTAACACCCTGACCCCACAGCCCTCTCCAGCCATTCAGTCTTATGCTGCCCACAGTCAGACTTATGGCCAGAACTCTGTTGTTGTTGTTGTTGCTAAGTGCCGTCGAGTTGTTTCCGACTCATAGCGACCCCATGCACAGCAGAACGAAACACTGCCCGATCCCACACCAGCCCCACAATCCCTGCTATACTCGAGCCCATCATCGCAGCCACTGTATCAATCCATCTCGTTGAAGGCCTCCCCCTCTTTCGTCGACCCTCCACCCTACCAAGCATGACATCCTTCTCCAGGGAATGGTCCCTTCTTACAACATGACCAAAAGAGGTGAGACGAAGTCTGGCCATTCTTGCTTCCAAGGAGCATTCTGGCTGCACTTCCTCCAGGACAGATCTGTTAGTTCTTTTAGCAGTCCATGGTACTTTCAGCATTCTTCGCCAGCACCACAACTCAAAAGCATCAACTCTTCTTCAGTCTTCCCTATTCATTGTCCAGCTCTCACATGCATACAAGGTGATTGGAAATATCATGGCTTGTGTCAGGCGCACCTTAGTCCTCAAGGAGATATCCTTGCTCCTCAGCACTTGAAACAGTTCCTTCGCAGTTGACTTTCCCAATGCTACACGACGTCTAATGTCCTGACTGCTGCTTCCATTGGCATCGATTGTAGAACCAAGCAATGTGAATTCCTTGACAACCTCAATCTTCTCTCCATTGATTGTGATGCTGCTCATTGGTCCAGTTGTGAGGATTTTTGTTTTCTTTATGTTGAGATGTAATCCATACTGCAGACTGTATTCTTCAACCTTCATCAGTAGGTGCCTTAAGTCATCCTCACTTTCAGCAAGCAAAGTTGTATCGTCTGCATATCTCAGGTTGTTAATGATTCTTCCTCCAATCCTGATACCACGTTTTTCTTCATATAGTCCAGCTTCTCGGATTATTTGCTCAGCATATAGATTGAATAAGTGTGGAGAAAGAATACAACCCTGACGCACTCCCTTCTTGATTTTAAACCATGTAGTGTCCCCTTGTTCTGTTCGAACGACAGCCTCCTGGTCAAGGTACAGATTCCTCATGAGTACAATCAAGTGCTCAGGGATTCCCATTCTTCTCAATGCTTATGAATAGCAAAGAAACACTGTTTGGCCAGAACTCTAGCTGACAAAAATCCCCCTCTGACCTAAAGCTGCCCTTGAGCCCCACCTGCTCCTTCTGGGAGGAACAAGGGGCTCCCCAGGCCCCACACAGAGCCAAGGGCAGCCACAGATCCCACCCACGAGCATAGACCATGGCCACAGGTGCTAAGAGAGCTGCCTGCTAGCCTTCTGGCGTGAGGGCCCCACCTCAGGGCTGGCGCAGTGCTGATGCCCCAGGCTGACCACGTCCGTGGAGAAAGGATGGCCATCTGGCAGAGCCAGTGTGAAACACCCTGCACCCCAAGAGGAAGGACAGCCATCAGATGCACTTCAGACACACCACAGAGACAGACACACATAAGGACTCGAACACACAGAGACATATAAACATGCATGCACAAAGATACAGAGTTCCCCAGACATACATGCACAAAGACAGAGAGACACGGACACATGCATGTGCGCACACACACCTTTTCCCAAACCATCTGAGTTTCCTAGGAACAGGCCTCCTCCTCAATGATGAGGTCAGTCCTCCACTAGGACACGGCACTTGCCTGTGGCCTTTGGGCACACTGCTATCTTCAAAGTGTCCCTCCTGTCCCAGGGGGCCTTCTACCTGCACCTGGCAGCCCTGTCAGCTCTGACTTGGTGGCTACTGGCATTCTGAGCACTCAGGGTTGTCTCCCAGCCTCTGGGACCCAGGACCCAAAAGCATCTTTCTTTCTTCTGACCAAGTTCCTCTCATCTTCACCTTGGTCTGTGGGGCTGTCACCTGCCACCCTCGTCCTGGGCTGCCCTATGGCCTCGGACCTTGAGGGCTACAGACACCAGAGAGGGAAAGGAAGGTGGGGCAAGCAAAGGTCCCTCCCAGCCCTGAGCCCTGGCCTGGGTGGGCCTTAGGACGGACACCGACTAGGACAGGCTGGCGTGACTCCGATGCAGCCAGCAAGCAGCCACGCACCATCAGGCGTGGCCGTGAGGAAAGCGCCGTGTGGCTGCCTGGCTCAGAGCACGCATGTGAGAAGGGTCCCCAGGTGGGCAGCACATTCCCTCCACTGGAAAGGAATTTCCTGGGAGAGGATGACCAGGGGGGGAATGCAGGAACTCCTCAGAGATGACCACAGCTACAGGTTCCATGTTTGCTATAAGCATTTCCTGTCCCCTCTGCCCCCACCCGGCTGTCCTCCAGCAGTGGTTCTGGGAGGAGGGAGGAGTTCCAGCTTGTCACCATGGGGCTGGGTCAGACCTCCACATTACTCATGGCTGCCAGAGCGGGAGAGGGCATCAGTGTGGGCCAGCCACACTCAGGCCAGGCTGCAAGGACCAGGGCACAGTCACAGCTCTGAGTCTTGTCTCCCACAGCCACCTGCTACTCCTCAGCCAGCCACAGACCGGGGGGGGCCAGGGGGCGGGCTCCTGCTGCTTCCAGGACTTAGTGGGTGGGGCGGAGCTGGGGCACGCCTGTCCCGTCCTGGCACTGTGGCCTCCAGGTGCGCTGCTTCAGATCAGCTTTCGGAGAGGACCGAACATAAGAACCGAGAAGCAGTGGGGCCAGGGGGCTGGGTCCTGGTGCACGGGGAGGAGTCAGGACAGAGCAGGGCCGTGCCACCATCCCAGGCAGCCAGAGTGGGTCGCAGTGACAAAGGGTACATCGTGGCAGGTAGGCACTCACGTGCGGCCTCTGTACATACGCCCTTGGACACTCAGCAGTGGCCCACCCAGTACTGTGGTGACAGGCTCTCTGGCTCCTCTGAATTCTCAGATTTTCTACCACAGATGACGATCACCTGAGTCACGTAGCAGCCAGAGGCCTTGAAGAGAGCACAGTGCTGCCGCACGCATCTGGTGGTGCTGGCCGTAAGCTCAGAGCCGTGGCTGCCTAGCCGCGTGCTACCCCTCAAACGGGAACAAGCAGAGAGGGCCCAGAGCCTGAGCTCCCAGGGCCTGCTGAGATCAGCAAAGGCCCAGTGCCTGCGACAGTCCCACAGGAAGGCCCTCAGCCACACAGTGGGAGCCAGGCTAGGTGGGCAACCAAGGCTTCCGGAAAGAGGCCTCCCCCAGGCCCTGGCATGACAGAAAGCCACCTGGCCCTGCAGCAGGGGTGCTCCGGGACGGTCACACTCCCGTCACCCCATCCCTGGCTGCCACCCAGAACCTGGATCACCCACAAACGCCGCCGACACAGCAGTGCCTGGGCCAGCCCAGCCATCAGCCACTCTGGGGTCAGACTGCGGTCGGCCAAGGGGCTAGCACCACAGAGGGGCGCTGTGAGGAACAGCGGGAGTGAGCCAGGGGGCCTCAGCCACGAGGTCTGGACTCTGGAGACACTGACCCCAGGGAAGACATGAGGGCCCACCAGGCTTGGATGCTTCCCATGCTCCTCCACACCCCACAATGCCCCTCACACGCACCACGCACCCGGTCCCAGCCGCCCACCCCTGGTGCACCTACTGCTCCTTCCGTGCCCCTGATGTTTGGCCCGGGCAAGTGGAGGCGATGGGGTGAGGCTGAGCCCTGCCCACGAGACGGGTGCACCGTGCTGGGGGAGCCCAAGGCCCCAGACCTTGAAAGCAGTCCCCACTCTGCAGGGCAGACACCTCTGAGCCCGAAGCAGTCTCCACCAAGGGCGGGGAAACACAGGGACTTCAAAGGACAGGCCAGGGGGCACCGCTGGCCCAGCCCCCCCCACGGCTCTGAGCAGTCAAATGACCTCCTTCAGATCATTACCCTGACATCAAAGGCAGAGCCGCGGGCCACAAACCGTCCAGCCTCGTCTGCCCCCCCCACCAGTCCCTTCCCAACACTAATGGGGACTTGGAAACGCATCCCCATTACTAAAGAGCACCTGTTTGGTTCCCTCCCCGGGGACTGGAAGGGACAAAAGCAGACGGCGTGTGGCCTGCCACCCTTGGGGTGCAGTAGTGGGGAGTAATCAATCAGCCCCACGCCTAGATCAAAGGCAAGCAGACACGCAAGGCGGGGGGGGGGGGGGGGCAGGTTCTCCCTACCCCGCCCTCCCGCCCTTGAGAGAGGCCCAGACCGCAGCTACCAGCCACAGGAGGAGGACCGGGAAGAGACTGGAAAGACAAAGCAGGCCCAGGGAGGGCAGCACCAACGACTTAGCTCCTTGTCCCCGAGGCAATGGACATGTGAGGCCCAGGGAGACCCAGCCAGGGGTCAGGGCCCAGGGTCCAGTGTGCCCTGCCATGCTGGAACCACCCCTGGCACTGAGACAAAGGACTGCGTGTGACTAGAGGTGGGCCTCTCGGCCAACGGCTTCCCCACCACCAACAGGGGGGCGAGCGTCCCCAGGGACCAGGCCAGGGTCTCCCAAAAACGGGGCTGGGTGTGTCAATGCCAAGATATCTGCCCACTCGGTGGTAACCACCTGACACTTGGTTATCAGAATGGGGACCGGTGCAGGCATAGTGTGAAGACAGGAAAAGACGGACATCCAAGAGAGGCAGATCCAACCATGAACCCAGGCAAACAACCGGGCTGGAGGAAGAGGGAGCTGTGGGGGCCAGGCCGCGCCACGGAGCACGTACCCCACCCTCAGATCAGCAGTGGACCCAGAAGTGCCGCCACCTCCCAGCTGGCCTGCTGCACTCCCCAAACACCCGAGCTGGACACATCCACGGGCAGACACTCGGGAAGAAGCCCGGACAGGAAAGCCCTGACCCCCGCTAGGCCTGGGGACGTGCTCAGCTCCAGGACCCTGAGGACACCAGGACTCCACACAGTCCAAATGCCCCAAATCCAGGTGGCCAGAGGAGACAGCGTGGGCGAGAGGCGAGGCTGGCAGAAGGGCTGCCGGAGGCACGGTCAGGAGGGGGCTCCATGTCACGGTGGGGGTCCTGCAGGGAGAACTGCAGCTCTGGCCCCAAAGCCCAGTTCCTCCTAGGTCTGCACTTTTCTCGCAGATATGGCCAGGGTGGCCACCACATACTGGGCGTGGGCCAGGCTCAGGGGCCCAGCAGACCCCTGAAGAGCCCAGAGACCATCCCCAGGAGTGTCCTTCTGTCCATCCATCAGCCCAAGATGGCAGAGCAGAGCCTCTGAGGAGGACCCTCCCAGGAAGGGAGGTGGCACCGAGTCTATCCTAACCCAAACATGGGGAAGCAGGCTGCATCCTGGAAAACCTCAGGGGCCGGGTTTGGAACTGATGAACACAGCCTTCTCAATGTTCAGAACCCTTGAGAAGTCACAAATGCTGGTGCTGGGACCCACGTGCTTAGACACACCTTTGCGTGGTATCATAAAGAAGCCTTCCTGAGGGCGCTGCCAGGGGGTGCAGGCAGGGGCCAAGCTAGCATGAACAGCTCCACGGGGCCACACAGCTCGGAGCGGACATCCCCAGAGCAGACAGGGCCCCCACGTGATCCCTAGAGGATGAGGCGCAGCAGCAGTGGAGCCACGTGGCCCAGGGCGTGCCAGGCCACTATGCGTGTGCCGCCTCCCTCGGCCAATCCACACATACCCCCACCGCGAGCAGGTTCAGGGCCATGGGGCCTAGAGCAGACAGCAACAACGGGCTCCCGGACAATCCCCTCTCTTCCACAGAAGGAGGGGCACAGCCAGACTACGTATGACAGTGGTCCACGTCATCACTGCTGTTAGACGTCGGCTCCGACTCAGCGACCCGCGTGCAACGGAACGAGACACTGCCCAGTCCTGCGCCAGCCTCGCAGTCCCTGCTGGGCTTGAGCCCACTGCAGCCCTGCGTGAATCCAGCTCATCGAGAGCCTCTTTCTTTCTCACTGACCTGAGTCCACAGCTGGTAAAGGGACATGCGGTCCACTGCACTTCAGAACATGCACACGAACACCTGCGATAAAGTGCCAGCTAACCAGGACTAAGGACAGCGAACAGCCAAGTGCACCCCAGTCAAGGAGGATTGAGCCTGGGAATGGAGGGCGGCTCAACGAGGACACGCATCACAGAACGTGCCATACTCCATAACATACTGCACAAAACACTGCTCTACGTCCCACTTGGGTGAGGATCACTGAGGTCTTAAAAGCTTGTAAGCGGCCATCCAGAGGCAACAATCAGCCTCTTCATCCAGAGCAAAGAAGAACAAAGAAAACAAAAGAAAAAAAAAAAAAAAGCTCACTGCCGTTGAATCAGAGCCAACTCAGCAACCCCTCCTTGGGTTTCTGAGGCAATATCACTACGGACGTAGATTGCCCAATCTTCCTTCTGAGGAGTGGCTGGTGGGTTTGAACCGTCAGCCTTCTGGTTAGCAGTCAGGTGCCTGAGGCACTGTGCCACCAGAGCTCCCGAAGAAAAGCAAAGACACATGGAAACAATTAATCTAAGGGACTAGTGGACCATGCAAACCTCAACCTGCATGACCTGAGACTAGAAGAACTAGATGGTGCCTAGCTACCACTGTCAACCACTCAGAAAGGGATCATTGCAAGAACCTGCTCTGTAAACTTTCACCCAACGTACACACACAAAAACCCACCACATCTGTGAGCTGGAGCCACAATCGTCTCAACTGATGCAGAAAGAAGCACAACACTGATGTATGACGAGATTGTCAGCCAGTCAGGGCTGGAAAGCAGTGCTCCTGCCTTGCCCCAGGCTTTTCACAGCCAACTAGTTCAGCATATAGACCAACACGGACTGATCCCTACCTCACTCTATCTACCCAGCTCAGCCCAGAAGGAGTAAAGGTTGTTGTGTGGAAGACTAAACCACAGAGCTGGCGAACATGCCAGGAAACAGCTCTGTGACTTTGGAGTAATAAGGACTTTTTAAGACCCCAAAGCACAAACCAGAAAAACAAAACCGTGGTGGGTCTTGCCATCCAGCACCAAACACCTCTGCCCAGTAAGGCTGTGCACCAACGTCCTGAGGCAGTGGTAACCACCAGAACATGCCTGGCACTCTCACAAGTCGCCAAGAAGTAGACTGGGCAAAGGAAGCAGGAGTGGGAGACCCAGACACACAGACAGCCCGGCTCAAGCAGCTGGCAAGCCCGTTAGGAGGTGTTCAGCCTTGACAATGCCCTGACATGATCCATGGTTGGTCCGAAGGATGCTGTCACACACGTCACGCCAACACAGGGCGGAAGTCACGTAACAGCAACCAAAAGCCGAGGTGCAGGGCACAGCCAGGCTGCAGGTCAGGGCAGCACAGTGCAAGGGTCACATACTCAGTGGTCTGGGCTCCCCCCCAACAGCCCCAGGAGGGGGACACTCTGGGATACTCCCAACAGCACTGAGTAGTTAGTGGGAGCCCCGGCAGCTGAAGGTCCCCCACTGGGGGAGAGGCCATGGAGGCCCCACACTCCAGAGCTACACAGGGAACATGCAGTGAGCCAGGGGAACAGTCCGGAACACAGGCAGGTCTGAAAAACATGGCGATGGGCAGAAGAAGGGGGAAACACTACCTACCAAGTCAGCTCTGGAATGCAGAAGCCCAGGGCTGCAGGCTGCCCTCTGCCGAGACCCGGAGCACCTCCGCCACTACCCAGAGTCTGGAATCCGGCCTCGTGAAGGTCGGCACAGTGGCCTCCGCCGACCTCCCTAAGCATCTCGGCACTTCTTCAGATCCCACCGTAGGAAGCAGGATCTTCCTTACAAGAGTGCGATCGCGGGGAAGAATGAACAGACAGCCCTGGATGCAGGTGAGAGCCGTCCCCGACATGGACCTCACCTTAGCACAAGGCAAAGCCTGAAAAGCTGCATTTGCAGCCAGGGAAGGTGACTATGATGAAAGGTTTGTTACGAGTAGGGGTTGGTTCAATCATTTGAAAGTGAGGACAGATTTACATCACAGGGAAGCAGGGCTTCAAAACAGCGCTGCCCCACTCAAAGATGGCGGCCAACCGCACCGCTCTGCACGGTGTGTGGCTCTCTGCAGTCCTGCCCACAGTCCAGTCTCTCCCGTCGGGCTCCTGAAAGACTCCCTACACCCCTCCTGAGTCTCCCACTCCAAGGCTCTGACTCATCTTTTCTCCCGTCCTGGTCACCATCGAGAATAACCCGAACTATGAAAATGCCAGTCTGTTCCTGTTTCGCCTCACGGGCCATGAGGGAATCGGTTGAAACCTACATTAAAGGCAAGGAGGAGCTGTAAGTCGGATCTTTGTAAGCTGGGGACGGCCTGGACACAAACGGGTCAACGTGGAGCTGACGGGAGCACGCAGTGCTGTGGGACGCCAGGGTGCTGTGGATGGCACACAGCTGAGGGGCTGTCCGGGCCTGCGCCTCCTCCCCGGTGTCCCCAACACAGGGCACAGGCCTCGCTCCATCTCCCTCAGATAGCACACCCAGGGCACCAGGCCTGCAGCTGAGCCAGCACCACTTCCCGCCGGGGACTACGCTGGGACGCGCTCCCTGCCCTGCACCCACAGCCCAGGCTTGTTCAGCTGGATTCTGGAGGAAGACCCACAGCCCTCTACAGCACCGAGCCAAAGGAGGGCGAGGGACTGGGAGCATTCCAGAATACTCAGGAGAAGCCCGTAAAGAAGCCTTTATGCACGATGAAAAGATGGGGCTGTGGATGTTTCCGAAGATGCCATTGCATGAGGCACCCCTGGGAGCGGTATGTGATGGAGCCCCCGAGACAGGCCGTGCTGGCATGGCCACCCAGCCCGCACAACAGCTTCCCCAGGAAGCCAATGCAAACTGCTCTGTGACTCACTGAACCCAACTAGGAAAGTCCCAGAGACGTCCCAACAGAAAATCCTGCACCACTCCACAGGGAAGGGCGGCCCACAGGCCCGGGGGCTGGCCACATCTCCCCAGGGGAGCACTGCACGGCTCTGGCCGCCAGGCCCACAGAGGAGAGGCAGGCCCTGAGGAACTCACAGCCACAGGCAGCCATCCAAGAGCGAGAATCAGACAGCAGGAGAGACGCCAGGGGAGGGGAGACGCCAGAAGAGGGGGCTGTCAGAAGAGAGGGGCTGGGGGCCAGGAGACGCCAGGGGAGGGGAGACGCAGGGCTGGCTGGCACGGCCCCAAGACCTCCTGTAGGCACAGCCGATGGCGGGCACAAGGTGGGCGCTTGCCCTCTGGTGCCATCCCCAGCTGGTCAGTAGCCCACTCCCTACACACCACAGGTCAGCATGTGGTCAGGGAAGTGGAAGTGGAGTGATAGGTGTGACCACGGCCGGAGGAGTGAAGCCTGGAGGCGGGGTGTTGCTGAGGGCAGCGAGCTGCTGTCTGAACTAAGCCGGCGCCCCCACAAAGGGTGCAGTGTGTGCAGCAAACCCCACCCGGGGGAAGCCGACTGACAGGGGAAGGCGCGTGCCTGCACTGTTTTTCTGCCAGGGTCCGAACACTGGCCCCAGGCCGGCTGGCTGGCGGCATGTCACCCAGCTCAGTGACAGCTGCACTCTACTGGCGGCCAGCTCACTGCAGCCAGAGAGATCCCCACCCCGCCGAGGTGGCTCCCACAGAAGCCACCGTCTCACCCATTCAGCTTCTGGAACACGTGAAAGGGCTCCCAACAGTGGGTGCACTTACCACCCCCACCCTGCTCTGTCTAGGGCCAAGTTCAAATTGCTCTGAGGCCCCCACCCGGCTGGCGGCGGCCCTCAGACGGCCAGGCTTCGGGCCCAGCTCGCTCGCTCGCTCGGGGGCCGGCTCAGGGTCACACACTCAGCAGGGGATAAACAAGGCCCAAAGCCACCCCAGCATGATCAGCCAGTGGCAGGGCTGAGAAGAGACTGCTCTGGTCACCAAGGGAACAGGAGGGGCTCAAACCCAGGCTGACTCTGGTGGGGGGGTGGGGCTGCGAGGGGGCAGGGCTGTGCAGGCGCGTCCAATGTCCAGGGTGTGACGGTGACAACCTGGGTTTACGTGTCTCAGGGACCCATCAGACACGCACCTCGGTACAACGGAGCTCAACACAAAAGCCACCACCCGATGTCAGAGCATCCAAACTGTCCCAGCACCAGGCTACCCAGGTCACCTGTGGCCACCACAGACACTGCTGCCCATGGGTAGAAGGGAACCTCCCAGAAACCACCCAGGCACGCTCCAGCCCCCCAAGGCCCTGACATCCCTCACCGGCTCAGGCTCCTGTGGGGACTCCGGACCAGGCTTTGACTTCTTTGGCTCAGATGGCCCTCCAGGGCTAGAAAAGGGCTGGAGTAACTTGGTGGACAATGACACCAGGGGGCGTGCAGACTCAGAAGGGCCACCCAGACGCTGGCCCCCACCCGAGAAGGGCACAAAAGGGGTCAGGGGGGGCGCCTTCACGTCCAGTTTCTCCAGACGGTCCGGCGGCTTCAGGCCCCGGCCACCTGCATGGGCAGTTTCGGAGGGACCTTCATTCTCCGGACGGCTCAAGTCACCTCCGCTGAGCCCCTCAGTGTCCAGGGGCAGGACAAGGTGGCCGGCGGCCTGCTCGGCAGAAGTGGATGGCATTGGACTTCCTGAGGCCCTGCTCCGGGAGCCCACGGGCTCTGGCCTGCTGGCTGAGCCGCACGGCTTCACGACAAACCTGCGGACGAGCCCAGAGAGTGAGCCCTCACCTGCCAGTGACCACAAACCAACAGGCTCTCTCCAAGAGAGGGGGGAAGCAGCCCAGGGTGACTGCACAGCCACCCCTCCATCACCTCCACCTACGCTGGGCGGGGGAAGCAGCCCAGGGGTTTTCCAGGGGACTGCATGGCCACCCCTCCGTCACCTCCACCTACGCTGGGCGGGGGGAAGCAGACCAGAGGCTACATAGCCGTACCCCAGCCCTCTGCAGCCCACAGGTACCTGCCACACCCACCCTCACACAGCCCACAGGAGGCTGGCCAGGGAGGAGCCAGGGACACCTGCCTCCCGAGCAAGCAAGCGGCCACGGGCCCCTGGGGCGATGGGCCGCTGCAGGGCTGCTGGGAAGGGCGGGTCTTCTTTACTCTGGGTCCTGCTCCCTTTCCTTTGATACCCATTTCTCATAACAATAGGCAGCGTCAGCCCCTGGGCCCTTCCCCGCCTCCTCCTGACCTGATGGTGCCACTGCCCCCAGTGAGGCCTAGGGACTGCAGCGTTGTTGTCCGCAAGGCGACAGGGCCAGTCACCTGTGGAGAGAGGGACAGGGCAGGTGAGCTGGAGGCCTCGTCAGGTGGGCCCCAAGCCCAGGCCTCATGGGAGCCTCAAGCCAGTCAGGCCAAGGGACCAGCCCTGGAAACTCAAATGACTTGCTTGCTCCCTCACTTTTCCTCCTTAAAAACCCTACCACCATCGGGCCTGAAGGCCAAGCCTGCAGGGACCCCAAGAACAGAGCTGCCCCTCCTCCCTCCCAGAGCCCTGGGCGGTTCCCAATGCGTAAGGACGACCCAGCCTCTGCAGGGCCTATGCCTGCCCTTCCTCCGTCAGCACCTGGGATACCCCACCAGCCACCGGAGGCCACAGCACCCCTCTGGTTCACACCCCTGCCCCATCGTCTGTATGTCCCACCGGGCCCCTGTCCTCCCCACCCCCTCTAGCTGGGTCTGCCCGGCTCACTCTGGTCCTGAGGGCAGGGACAGAAAGGCTGCCGGGGAGGAGGTTGGCCAGGCAGCACAGTACGGGGTTCCCAGGTCCTCTACAGGCATCCCTGTCTCCCCCGAGGCCGGAGCCCATTCCCGTGTCAGCAGCCTCCTGCCCTTCAGGGCTTCAGAGAGACACGTGGTCCTCCTCAGGGGCCCAGGTTGGGGGTGTCAAACTGTGAGCAAACGGGTCAGTTCCGTCTGCATCAGGGTCCACTGGGCCCCCAGGGATAGTGGCCACCCTGCCTAGAGCGGGGCACTCTGCCAGCAACAAAACAAAAGGCCACTGTGAGGCTGGGGGGCGCCAGGCAGTGGCTGGGTGTGGACAGCATGGTCCCAGTGCCAGGGCTGCACCCGCCCCACACCACTCTGTTTTGAAAAAGATCAAAACACAGAGCAAAGCAAATATTTATTAAAACGAAACCACTTTTGTGCCTTTCGGGCCTTGAGAGAGGCTGAGAAAACAAACAGGGCGTTGAGGGCGGCTTGGGGCCCGGCAGGGCCGGCGGCACTCCAGCAGGAGCGCGGGGGTTTTTCCATGAAACCCATCATGCCTTTAGGGCCTCAGGGCCAGCGCTGCTGTGAGGCAGGTCTGGGGAGAGTGGCCTTCCATGTTGAAAGGGGCAGGTAGGGGACCAGGGAGCTCACCTACCTCGTCCCTCATGTAGACGCAGACAGGGGTCGCCTCACCCAGCTGCTCCAAGCACTCCCTGGAAGGACAGACGGGGAGCATAACTTGCTGGCCTCTAGGACCACGGCAAGGGGCAACAGCTCCTCTGCCCACAGCCCCTAGCCCCAGGAGAGCCCCCCCAGAGCCCCCACTGCTGTCCTAAGACCACGGTCAAGGGGCACCAACCGATGTCTGATCTTCAACACATGGCTGGGGGTCCCACCTGAGCCCAGCACTGCTGCTGAGAGAGGGCAATTGTGAGAGTGCAGAGCCCGGGACCCGCCCCACAGCATTAGCACGGCGGCCTCCACAGAGCCAGGGTACGTTGGGGTACTGAGCTCAGCAGGGCCCTGTCTTAGCATGGTCCTGTGCCCACAGCCCATAGCTGCACCCTGGGGATGCAGTGAATTCAAGGGCTCTGAGCCCCACCCCTGGTCATCCCCCAGCCCAGACCCCAAGGCCAGGGAGCCCAGGCAGGATCAGCAGGGGGGCAGCCACAAATGGGAGACAGTCGTAAGCATTGCGTCCAGACTGGCTCAGCCGCTGTCCCCTGTGCCATCCCATCCCCCTCACCACGCACCTCCTGCAAGATGAGAGCATCCCCCAGGAGGCACTGGGAAAGGGGGGCCTGCACTCGGATGGGAATAGTCGCAACAGCAGGCCCCTGCCGACGGGAGTGGCCACCGTGGGATTCTGAGCACTCCCAGGGGTGCAGGCGCAGACAGGCACTGGCCACAGCCCTGTCCCTGCTCACAGTCCAGCTGAAGAAGCAAGACTCCTTCCAGAAGAATCAACATCACACCCAAGGCAGATCCACAGAGAAGAGCAGGACGGCAAAGCCACAGCCCGGGACGTCGGGAGGCACGTCAGGAAGGCCAGCACCAGCCCTGGCCAGCACCAGCGCCAGGCGGCCAGCACCAGCCCCGGGCCATCAGACAAATGGTGGATAAACACAACACATCCGTCCATACTATGAAGTATTATACAACCGTAAAAAGGAATGACAACCGATACAAGCCACAACACGGATGAACCTCAGAGGCACCACGCTACGTGGAAGAAAGTGGACACAAAAGGCTATAGACCGTGTGACCCACTTCTGTGAAGCGTCCAGACTGGGCAAAGGCATGGAGACAAACAGTGAATTAGCAAATGCCGAGGGTGTGTGCTGGTGGGGTTACTGAGGAGGACAGAGTGGCTGTAACCCACAGACTTTAGAGGTGATGAGAATGTTCTGGAATTAGCAGTGATGGCTGCACGTTATGAACGAATGTAACTGAATCACAAACTTACGTTTAGCTAAAGGAGTAAACCTTACATTGTAAATTCTCCACAACTTGAAAAAACAAGTGACAGGCCAAGAGGCCCTATGACCCACGCCAAGGCCCTCAAAATCTAACACAGAGCACACAGCCCGACCGGAAGGGCCCTGGTGTCTAGGGCTGACCAGAAGGGCTCAGGCGAGTGGACACTCCCCACCCCAATCCACTGCCTCTTCTCTGAAAGCTGTGGCTTCAGACGAACGAGCTCTCAAAGAACAACACGGGCTGGCTCCCCAGGCACTGTGACCCCACAGACGGCACCTGCCTCCTAGCATTCAGGGCCCCAACACACTCCAAGCACCCTCCCCGCCTCCGGAGCCTGACACTGCTCTCCCGTTACTCCTCAATCAACAGCAAGATGTCATATCTGCTCCCACCAAGGAGACCAAGACCTACTGACTCACTCTAGAAACATAAGCCTGGCTCTAGCTCTTCCCACCAAGCACCCAACAGAGGAGCTGAGGGAACCTCTGTCCAGGGAAGGGCCTTCGGAGACTGAGACAGACGGACTGGGGACAGCCAGAGACAGAGTCCCCTTTCCCCAGCACGAGACGGTGAACGGACAGGCCAGAAGCAGCCTGGGGCGCTGAGCTGACCCCCACACCGAGCAACAAGGGCCACAGCCCCCTGCCCAGGCCCTGTGTCCTGGCCCAGCACAAAATGCAAACAGGCAGCCGACGACGCCCCCAGCGCTGTGCCCCTGCCCTTGCGATGATAATGGCAGGCTTGGTAGGCCGGCTGCCGCCTGCACATCAAACACCCACAGCCTTTGAAGTGAGGCTCCTCAGGCAGAGGAGGCCCTGGGCCAGCTGGTGAGAGCTCAGCACACAGGGCAGGGGGCCCCAATCACTTCCAGACCCTCCACGTGTTGGCCCTTCACAGGACAGCGGTGGGAGACCTGCCCCAGGCTCTCCACATGTGACAGCCACACCGCTGCCCCCGTCAAGACACTTCTCCCACCCCAACACGTGAGGGTCCCCCCAACAAGTGAGGGCTTCCCCCAGCACACCTCCCCCACTCCCACACACGTGAAGGTTCCCACACATGCATCTCCCCCACCTTCACACATGAGGGTTCCTGC
>NW_006921605.1:1349071-1366580 GCF_000298275.1 Orycteropus afer afer
CCCCCTCACACATGTGAGCCCCCTCAAGACACTCCCTCTCCCCCTCACACGTTGAGAGTTCCCACCACACTTCCCCCTCCTCCTCACACAAGTAAGTCCCCGCCAGGATACTTCCTCTTCCCCCTAACATGTGTGAGAGCCCCCCCAGGGCACTTTCCCCACCCCTTCACACATGGAAGCCCCCCCCAGGGCATGTCCCCCTCACCGCCACACATGTCAGAGCCATGCTGCCTGCCCCCTTCTCCACAAGTCCTAAATTCCCTGTAAGGCAAAGCCCATGCTAGAACCCAGCAGAACTGCCGGACACCACCCTCCAGATGGGAAGCATGGGGATGGAGGGGCATACAGGGCCATCACACGCCACTGGACCCACAAGATCAGCCTGAGCCAGAGGCCCAGCTCTGAGCAGGTGCACAGCTGTGTGGATTCAGAGATGCCCCCACCCCAACCAAAAGCTCACGGTCCAAGCCGCACCCCAGGCCTCTGAACTGTGTGTGTGACATCGCTGGTTCTGACCGTGAAGGCTGGAACAAACACAGGTGGGGCCAAGAAAGCCCAGTAGCACCATCATGGATGGAACCACCACCCAACCACACAGCGCAACAGGCAGGACTTCACGCTGTGGTGAGGCCAGGTGTCCAGCCCCCAAGGAGACAGTGCTGGGTCACAGAGCACCTGACAGTGATAAGTGCTGGGGTGTAAATCTGCCCCCCATGCCTCCCCCACAAAGGATGAGGCCACCAGGAGAAGGCTCTACCCCAGTGCTGAGCGTGAATCTGCCACACTCCACACAACCCCACACCTCCACAGAGGAGGCCACCCACCCCAGTGCTGGGCATGAATCCACCACACTCCACACCCCCACAAAGGACAGGTCGCCAGAGGCCCCACAGGTGCCCGTGTGTAGTCACAAGCAAACAGGATGGGGGACAAAGTACCACACCCACAGGGGTCTCACGTCCAGGCGAAGTGCCCAGCACGAGGGTGCGCCGCCACCCCAGGACAAAGTGCCACACCCACAGGGGTCTCGCGTTCAGGCAAAGTACCCAGCGTGAGGGCGCGTCGCCACCCCAGGACAAAGTGCCACACCCACAGGGGTCTCGCGTTCAGGCAAAGTACCCAGCGTGAGGGCGCGTCGCCACCCCAGGACAAAGTGCCACACCCACAGGGGTCTCGCGTTCAGGCAAAGTACCCAGCGTGAGGGCGCGTCGCCACCCCAGGACAAAGTGCCACACCCACAGGGGTCTCGCGTTCAGGCGAAGTGCCCAGCGCGAGGGCGCGCCGCCACCCCAGGGCTGCACGGCTAGGAGACCCCGGCAAGCCCACCTCCTCCCAGGGAGACCCCGGCAAGCGCACCTCCTCCCAGGGACATGCAAACAGGGAAGCTCTAGCCCCCAGGCCCCTACTGCCCGCTGGCCCCCCAGCAGAGGACCATGCACATCCTGTGCACCCAGGAGCGGCCCAGCTGTGCCCGCCCTCCCCGCCGTGCAAGACCACAGAGCATGAGCAGGCATGGCCAGAGCACAGCTCAGTGTCCAGCCAAAGCAGGCAAGGCCAGAGCCTCCTGCCACCCACCTCACCTGGTCCGTGGGAAGTGGATGAGAAGCTCCCAGAGAGTCCGGCCTGCACAGAAGGTGTCCTGCAGCCGGGCGCCGTCATCTAGCTGCAGTGCAATGCGAACCTGAAGGGGCAAGCACCAGGCACGTGACTGGGAGGGAGGGAGGCAGCCATGACTGGGCCTGAGTCCGGGAGCATGAGTCAGTGGGCTGTGTGGCCCGATCTCCTGGGAATTTGTGAGGACCTGGAGAGAGCATCTCCCAGCAATGAGTAGGCACCTTTCTCCTCTGCACACTCTGTAAACCACACATGTGGGTGCATGTGTGTGTGCACTGTGCAGGCATATACATGTATGTATACATGTATATATATCTACCTGTATGAACAGGCTCATGTGTGTTCACATGTGCATGTATATACGCGTGGGGGTCAGAATAAGACCATGGTGTGTGCACTATGCACACACCCATGTATACATATACGTGTACATCCACCTGTATGAAATCACATGTGTTCACATGTGCATGCACACATACACACATGGGGTCACAGTGAGGCCATGCATACATGTACGTACCTCCACCTATACAAACGAGCTCACATATGTTAACATGTACATGCATACATATACACGTGGAGGTCGGAGTAAGACCATGCTCTCTGTGTGTGCACTATGCACATGAATGCATGTATGCAGACACGTGTATACACCCACCTGTATGAACAGGCTCACATGTGTTAACGTGTGTATCATACACATGTGGGGTCACAGTAAGACCGTGCTCTGTGCATGTGCGTGTGTGCATGTGCACATACACGTATACATCTACCTGCATGAACAGGCTCACATGTGTTCACGTATGCGTGCATGTGTACACATGTGGGGGTCGCAGGAAGACCGTACTCTGCAGGGTCTCCAGCGGCTGATCTTTCAGAAGTGGACATCCAGGCCTCCTCTCCAAGGCTCCTCTGGGTGGAGTCAACCTCCAACATTTCTGTCGGTATCTAAGCATGTTCGCTGCTAGCGTCACCCAGGGACTTCCCGCAACACCAAACAGCCCATAAGACATCAGAAGATGCTGTGCTTCCATAAATCAGCCTCATCCTGGACGTGTGTGGCCAACGGAGACAGCAGCTCAGGGTTCCCACCCCAGTCGTCCTGAACCTGGGAGCTGATGGTGCCCAGCCCGCTCCAGCCCTGATAAACCGGCCCCGCAGAGGCCCACCTACCATGTCCGCAGGCCCCTCACGGCTACGGGAGGCGGGCACCATCTCGAGCTTGGCGTTGTTGGGCAGGTTGGCGAATCTCCACTGCAGGGAAAGATCCAGCACACTCCTTTGAAACCTGCAGGACGGAGCACAGTGCACTGGTCATGGCACACACGCTGCCACGGCGCCCAGCACAGCCCGTCTGCCTGGAGCAGGCCCCTGAGCAGTGCCAGCCAGATGGTGCTCACATCTGAGCTCAGAACCTACTGGTCTAACGGTGCACCGTCATCACAGCCCAAAGTTGCTTCCCTGAGCAGACTCAGCTGCCATAGGCACTCCAACCTGCACTGCCGGCCCCTGCCAAGAGGCCACCTCCCCATCATGCCAGCTTTCTGCTGTCCCCGAGGCAGGGCCACAAGCCTAAAGTCAGGCAACAGGAAGCAGACATTCCAGAGATAAACCTGGCCCAAAGTGCTGACGGTCAAGTGTGGTGCTCACGGTGGCCAGGGCTGAGGGCTGGACCAATAATCCCAGCTCGAAAACCAAATTTCTCCAGGCCCGGAGCAGGGTGCCACTCCCCACTCCCACCTGGCACACCAGGCCACCGGGGACAAGTTCAGCATGGCTGCCACAGAGAGGACTCCAGGGCTCCCAGGCCTGAGGTGACGGGGTTTCTCAGGAGTGAGGTGGGAGGGTTGGGGGAATGAGGTGTGAAGAAAGGAGATGAGCGAGAGAGAACCAAGGAGGCAGGGGCAGGGGCAGGGGCCATCAGCAGCTCTGCGGTCGGGCAGGCCTGCACCCCCAGCCAGCCTCTCCGGAAAGCACAGGCACAGCTCGGCCCTGCTTCAGAACCAGGAAGCTCCAACAAGAAGGGCCAACGGGCTGAGCATGGCCACACCCAGCCGACAGTATGCTCTGAGGTCCAGCTCAACTCACGTCAGCCGTGGACAGACTGCTTGAGAAGCCAGAACAGGCAGGTAGAGAGAAGCAGGACCAGGAGACCCAAGCTCTGCGGGCCCTTCACCTCAGGCAGAGGGGGGGCAGACCCAGAGCCCCTTGACCCCATAACTCCCAGAACCCTACAAAAACAAGGCCCAGAAAACCCAGAAGCAAAACCCCATGCTGCACGTGTGGAAAACGTTTAGAAAGAAATGACAGAGAGGACGTGTGTGGGATTCCAATGCACACGCAGCAGTCAGCCGGGCCGGCATTCTGAATCACAAAAAGGCCCCAGGAGGCTTGAGGGGCTAGGAGGAGCGTAGGACAGCGGTCTTTAGCCCCAGCCACAAAAGCGATCCCGGAGGGACCCAATGTGTTGGTCCGATGGAGCCTGGTGGAACCGCTGAGACCATGGCCCCTCACTGCCCCTCAGGTCTGGAACTGAAGCCACACCTGTGGCTTCCAGCCAAACAAAAGACAGGCATAGGAGCTGAACGTTTACCTGAGGGAGGTAGGTGCAGTCCTTGGAGAGAACAATCAGGGGAGAAAGAAGGGCTGTGTCTGCACAGAGAGACAGTTCAATGGACAGGAGTGCAAGGAGGCATGGACACAGGGAAGAGGTAACTGTCAGAAGGAAGTGGGAGGGGAGCTGTTGCACTGTGATGAATTGTGGTCGATGTCGTGGGACAGAGTGTACGTGGGCTGCCGTATGGAAAGTGAATTTGCTCTATAAATTTTCACCTAAATCACACACAAAAAAAAGTGATACCAGAGGTTGCTAGAATGGCAAGAGGGGGCAGCAGAACCACCGAGGCCCCAGAGCAGAGGACAGGGACATGTCACACACGTGCTGGGCATCCTGCCCCCACAGCAGCATCTTTCAAACAAGTCACATAGTTGGTGGGCGACAAGGAGACTTGACCAAAGCCAACAAGGTGCTGCAAGAGACCTGTCAAAATATTTCCAACAGGGTCTAGGGGGGCCCCACCCACAGACAGCACGCCCTATCCCTCATGGGCATGACCATGGACTTCACATCCACTATGGCGAACGTGGCCAAGGAACAGACAGAAGGCAGGAAGACAAGGGTGCCTTGTCAGCCCTCCCACCCACAAACTCTCCCAAGGCCCTCACTGCCCCACCTCAGCATAGTGACACTGAAAACTGGACTTCACGACCGGGGGCTGGACAAGTGGATGTCAACCCTGCCCGACCAGCCTGAGGGCAAGGGTCGGGGGAGGCCCCTCTCTTTAGAAAGACCCGTAACTCCAGGTGCCTAGAGTGCTGGGGCCCACTGCTCCGTGACCAGCTAGCTCTCTGTCCCCCCAACCCCAGGAACATAAACAGCAAAGCCACTAAGACCCTCACTGTGTTCAGGTGAAAACCAACCCACCCTGCTGGGTTCCCCACAGCCTCGCACACTGTGCTCCAGCCACTGGGCCTCTCCCCTCTCCCGGACCTCCGGGCTCACTCACAGCTTAAACGCCCCAGACAAGATGATCTAAGGCAGTATCCCTCACCCACACACACAAACACAAATAATCACATATACATACTCACGTAGTCACATACACATATACAGTCACATAATCCTTCTCGCATAAATACACACGCCATCACATACACACTTACTCTCATATACACATACATACTTACACTCACACACCCTCGTTCCTTGTACAAATACACAATCGTTCACACTTACTTATGCACACACACTCACTCATGCACCCATTCGCTCTCATACAAACCTCACACACCTCACATACCCAAATGCCTATGCAGTCATGCAAACTCCCACTTCCTTATGTACACACACTTAGGCATACACTCACATACATAAACACACACTCATACTCACACATGCACACACACCCGTCTGGCTCAGGTCTTTGACCTGCATTCTGTCTGTGGACGTGCTCTGTGTTGGGGCCCGATACCCTAAAGACCAGGGCTCTCTGCCCTTTACCGCTGGCTCCGCACCAGTACACGGGAGCTCAACAAACAGGATGAAGAAACTGGATTCACAAATACCAGCCCGCAGCACGACCCCATCCCACAGGTGGGGGCCGGACCAGGCAGCCAAGCGCCTAGCACTCACTTCAGGTCATAGTCACAGGGGTTGAAGTCCTGTCGCCGGCACGTGTCCTCCAGGACCTAGACAGGAAAGGACAGTAAAGCACAGAGCCAGGAGGCCAGCCAAGGGCACAGAGCTCCTTCCTCAGGGTCCAGTTCAAGCTGCTCACACAGAACTCAGTCCCAGGTCACCGAGGGGCCGCCCACTCACAGCTCCCTGAGCATGACCTGCAGATGCCCCTGTCCCCTTCCAACTCTGCTGGAACATACACCACGGATCCCCTGCACCCCACAACCCCCACTGACAAAGAACAAAGGCCAAAGTCTGCGGCCTCACACACCACGCACCCAGCCTGCTCTACCACCTGCCCCGATGCTTGCTCCTTCCCCAAGCCAGCTCCACGGTGCGCTCAGGGCCTTGTGAGCCCCCACCTCGGTGGCTTCCACACGTGTTCTTCACCCGCTTACAAGTCTCCCACCACTGACCCAGCCTGTGAGTCCCCAGACTGCGTCATGGGATGTCCCCTTCACAGCAGGGGTGGCTCCCACCCACTGCCATCAGCTCGGTAACCACTCCCAGTGACCCTGTAAGATAAACTACAAGTGCCTCATAGGGTCTCCAAGGCTGGAATTTTTATGGAAGCGGACTGCCATCTCTCTCTCCCGCGGAGCAGCTGGTGGGTTCGACCTGCCAATCTTTCATTTCGCAGTCGAATGCTTTAATCACTGTGCCACCAGAGCTTCTGAGGGGCGGTAAGCAGTTTTAAATTTGAGAAGAGGTCACCCACTCATCTCATCGTGGTAAAAATGAAGCGATGACTCATCCAAATGGCTTCCAGGCCCAGTGGCCAGCGCATCTGGCCGCGAGGGAAACGGAGACCCGGCTCCGAGGCCAGGTGCTCGCCCCAGAATGGGGACAGAAGTCTGGGGGCTCCAGTTTTCTCGGCGCCCTCAGACGCTAGGCTTCGCTGAGTGTTGGGTACTCAGAAGGGATGACAGGAGATGCTGCCTTCACAGCACCCTCAGAAGCATACGAGCCCACCTGCCCTAGGGCACTGCCCCGTCCCCACCCGAAGGGACCCCCGCGGAAGCCTTGCCGCCGCAGAAGTAGGCGGGCCCGTCACGCCAGGAAGCCGCCCATTGGTCACGCGCAGGCCCCGCCCCAAGGTCCTCCGGAGCCAACCGCAAGGGGCGGGCCCCGCACCGACTTCCTCCGCCCAGAGGCCCGCAGCCTGGACGTCCGGCCGCCCCGGCTGGCGGCGTACCTGCAGCAGCACGGTGCTCGGCGTCACCTTCACCGTGTGGCGCCGCCCGTTCGGGGCCAACACCGACACGGCGGAGCCTCCACTGCCTGCCGAGGCCGCCATCTTCCGCTCACGTGACTCGCCGCGCCGGCTCCACCGACTTCCTCGGCGCTGGCGGATGCGCACTTCCGGCCGGCGCAGGCCCCGCCCCCGGCCGTGGCCTCGGTCCCGAAGCGCGTGGAGCTGCCCTACCTGCCCTCGGAGCAGTAGCCCAGCAGCCCCATTCGGGGAACGGCGGTCACCTAGCAAGGGACGCACTTTGCGGGCCTCCCGCTCGCGCCATCCGTGTGTGGCCGCAGCCCTGCGCGAGCCGGCGCCACGTGTGCCCAGAGCGCGGGGCTGGAGGGGCGAGGACCAAGCCCAGAGCCCTGTCCCGAGCCGGCCTCTGGCTCCCGGCGCCCCCTGGCCGGGTCCCCAGCCTGCGCCCACCACTCTCCTCACTCGCCGCCTCAGCCCTCCCCGGCTTGGTCGAGTTCGCCACCTGGGGTCCCTGTCCACTGCCCTCTGTGATCACCCCGTGCCCTCCCTGTCCCCTCCACCTGTCTGCAGCCGCCATGGGGCTGGGTCAGCCCTCCCTGCGAGGAACCACTGCCCAGGCTCAGTGCCCTCTTCTGGCGGCCCTGTGGGCGTGGTGGCAGCCAGGGGTCCACCTGGCAGTGACCGCACGGGGGCAGAAGCACGCAAGAGAGTCGATGGCATGGGGGGGGTTGGCCTGTCCCCTCCCCTTGCAACCTGTGGGGCAGACTCCCTCTTCCAGCCTCCCTCCCTCCCCAGGCTCCTGCATGCCCCTCCCCTCTCTCCAGGAGGGCCCTCACCTTCCTGCCGCCCTGAGTTGGCAGTTTTCCTGCTCCAGCCAACATCCCCAGGGCACCCTTGTCCTCCAAACTCTGTCCGGCCTGACTACCCCCTCTTCCCACCTTCACGCTCTTCTGGGAGTACCGCCAACTCTCCAATGCCATTTATTCCCTGGAGACTCAAATCCTGTTGGGTGGACCCGACCTCACCTCCACGAGCCCCTTGGGCTCCTAAATGCCCCCCCAACACTCACCACCCATCTTGCCCCCAGATGTGCAGGCAGGGGTGTGCTTCACAACTTGTCACGCAACCACAACACCCCCCCAGGCGTCCCAGGCCCCTACACACCTCCCTCCCAAGACCCCCAGCCTCTGTGAGCTCCGCATCCCCCTGAGTTCCTTTCTGGCCCAGCTACACTTTGTTATACCTCTACTCTGTCCTCACCTGATCAGACACCAGATCCCGCGGATGAACCTCACACACCTGCACTCTGCGGCCCTCCCCACCTCGGCGCTGGTGGGTGGTTTGTTGGGCCAGTTAATGGTTGTAACAGGGAACATACAGACACCTGGGTCCTTGCCTCCCCCACAGCTGCCCCCAGCAGTGTACCTCTCCTGCTCTGGCCTTGGAAAGTCTGCCCACACTCTTCCCTCCACTCCACAGGCCCAGCCCAAGTGGCACAGGCCTCCCCACCACTGGGAGCCATCTTCAGCCCCCAGTACCTGGTGGCTCCCACCATCAGCACTTACACTTCCTTCACAGCCTTGGCAGTTTCCACCCCTTTGCCCTAAGCTCACTCCTGCACTGTGGAGCTGTCCATCTGTCTCCCCAGACCCCCTGGGCCTTGCTCACCTGCAGCCCTGTCGTTCACCTGCGCCCCTTGGTGTGCTGTCAGTCCTGCCGGGAACCTCTCCAGTGGGATGCAGGAGAGATCACACCCTTCATTCCGTTAAACAGATCTAGGTTCCAAGTTGCCATCCTGATGGCACTGTATTTTCCTCTGCATGGGAGCCGTCACACCTTTGCACAGGTGATGGACCTACATACACACACCCCTATAAATTTACAAACACAGACACCCACTCCTACTCGAGAAAACTGGGAAAGCCTCAGAATTCAGAGCCTGAACGTGACCTCAGCTCGGGACAGCCTCGTGGCCCTACCCACCCACATGCTCTTTGTGACCTCAGATGGCCTTGTTCAAGCAGAACGGCATTGTCCTGGCCTTTGAGTCTTTCCCAGCACAAACGTCACCAGGTCACCATCAGTGCACTCTGCCTCTACGGTCCTGGGAGAATCATAAGGTTGTAGACACTTGCCAGGTTTAGCTCAATAAGTCATCTGGTGAAGCCCCTGTTACTGCGTGTACAAGTTCCATGGCCTATGGTAACACGGTACCACAGATAAATGCCCTGAAACAACAGAAATGTGTTGTCTCCCAGTTCTAGAGGCCAGACATCCGAGTTCAAGGTGTCGGCAGGGCTGTGCTGCCTCCAGGGGCTCTAGGAGAGGGTTCTTTCTTGTCTCCCAGCTTCTGGCAGCTCCCAGCATTCCTTGGCTTGTGGGCACATCAGTCCAGTCGGCCCCCAACCTCCCTCTGTGTCTGTGTGTGTCCTCTTATAAAGACACGGTTTGTATTGGACCTGGGCTCACCCTGCTCCAGTGTAATTGCATCTTCAAAGATCTCATTTCCAGACTCCTTCACGTTATGAGGTGGACATGGCTTTTGGGGGACACTGTCTAACTCACAACAAGTCCTGCTGCTGGTTCGGTGACAGCTGGGTTGTCCTGCCCCTTCTCACTGCTGCCTGGTCCTGTCAGCTCAGCCCTGAGCTCCTTGTGGTCCATGGGTGTGTCCACTGTCTGCTTGGGGTGTCTCACTGGGGACAGCGGGGTGCGCAATGTCACTTACATTCTCTGGGTTGCACAACTGTACTTGCCCTTCTGTTCTGGAACATTCCTCCTCCTTTAGTGTGAACTCACTGCCCCACCTTCTTATCTAACCTTTCGAGTTGCTGTTGCCAACTGGATCCTATGTGGATGAATCCTGGAAGAGCTCACCGCTCAAGACAGATGTCCTTTTCTGGTTGCGCTGAACGACTGGTTTAGAGAAGACTTCAGGGAATGTTCTTGGTTTGAGGTTTAAAGGTGATGTCAGGGCAATCATGTTGGGGGTTCATCCAGTCTCAGAGGCTCCAGAGAGTCTGTACTCCTTGAGATCCCATTTTATACAGGTGACCCCCGCTTTCTGAAAGTTGGCTTTACACCACTTCACTTTCATACAAAGACGCACATCCATACCTATTTCTGTTAACCAAAAGAAATTCAAAGACGATTTTCGCTTCTATGAAAAGCAAAACTAGTGGTCAGTGCTTGGTGGCCAGCCGATAAAGAGGCCACGTGCACCCCGAGTGGCCAGAGGCGTCGCCATGCTCCTTCTCGGGACCACGCTCAGCATCTGAGCTTCATACGCTGCCCCACCAACTGTGTTACCTCCATCTTGTGTAGGTCGTCGTGTACTGTGTCAGCTCTGCTTTCCCGATACGGGGAATGTTAAGTGTTGCATGTTATTTGCTATGATTTGGGAGGTTACTTTTGGGGTTTGGGAACGCTCAGAAATGCTTCTGTATAAAGTAATGGTAATTGCTCCTTCCCTTCACAGCATTTCAGCTTGTGAACGATTTCATGGGAACGCTCTACTTTCAGAGAGCAGGGAAAACCTGTATCTTAGAGACTGCCTCTATTTTTGGGTAGCCAGGGAAACCTGTAGCATAGAAAAGGACCAATCTCTAGACAAACGTTACAGCCACTTTATTGATAATAGCCCCAAACTGGAAGCCACTCAGGTGTCCTTCAGGGGTGGACAGTGAAACCAACAGGTGTGCCTGGACCGCGGACCACTGCTCAGCAGCAGGAAGGAATGCAGCGTTGGTCCACACCTCAACTTGGGGGGCTCCTCAGAGAAGTATGCTGAGTGGAAAAGCCAGACTCCAAAGGTCACACAGGGGTTCCAGCTACAACAGAGCCTGAAAATGACACCATTTTAAAAATGGAGGGCAGATTGGGGGCTGCCAGGGGCTAGAGACGGGACAGGAGTGGGTTGGGGCTAGAAAAGAATGCTAGGAGGGACCTCGTGGAAGTGGGATGTTTTGTATCTTGACTGTGGTGATGAGGACACATATCTACACAGGTGGAAATATTGTATGGAACTTGATATATACACACACAAGCACACATGCACACACGAAAAGGGGTATAAGCAAGACTGGCGGAACCTAAATGTGAGCAACATCGTGGTCGTAATATATGACGTCAGTTTTGCAAAATGTTACCACTGGAGGGCTGGGCAGAGGGCACAGATGGACCCTTCCTACTACTGCCAGCGAACCTGCAATCATCCCAGTAACATTTTCAATGGACATAATAACAAATCCCAGGCCACGGTAGGGCCAAGGGTTTATTAGGACTGCAGTGACAGAGGGTGGGCAGAGGAATAGGGAAAGGAACTCTGTGCTCAGGGGACACAGACTTCTGCTAAGGAGACGGGAAATCTGGGGACCGGTTGTGGCAATGGCCTCACGGAGGAGGGGCACAGAATGCCCACATCCAGGCGATTCTCCTGGGTGTTGCTAATGGGACCAAAGCCTATTTCCAAGGAAATGATGTCCCAATCTGTGGTCCGGGGGCATTGAGAGGTTCTGATAGGTCCCCAGATTACACATTATGGGCAAATGGCCCAGCCTGGCCTGGGAACCAACCTCCAGTCACCTGTCTCTGGGGAAAGGAGGCACTGATTTCCGAACAGGTGTGACGAACGTCTCACCCCAGGGTCTCAGGGCAGCCAAAGGCATCTTTACTTTAACCAACAGGCTCAAACCCCAGCTCTTCCAACACAGATCCCTCTGGGGACCTACCTGCAGTGTCAGCGATAGGATGACTTCCCACCCCGCGAGAAGAGAGTGCTGGCTCCTCACCGTCCCCAGGCCTGGCCAGCCACACTCCCAGGCCTTCCACAACCCCAGCCCCTGCCTGGCCAGCCGCACTCTGCCCTCCTGGGCTTCCCGCACACCTAGCCTGGAACCTCACACTGTCCTGCCGGGCCTCCCACACCCCCAGCCCAGACCTAGACTCCACACTCTCCTGCCAAGCCTCCTGCACCCCCAGCCCAGGCTTGGAACCCCATTCCATCATGCTGGGCCTCCTGCACCCCCAGTCTTGGCTTCAAATCCCACACCCTCCTGCTGGGCTTCCTGCACCCCCAGCCCTGGCCTGGAACCCCACACCCTGCACCTCGCCCAGCTGGCCTGGGTGCTTTTCCTTGTCTCCCTCCATCTGGGCTCTGACTCACACCACCTCCTCAAGGCCCTCTTGACCCCGCATTGTTCCTCCCCTCTCCCAACACCCCTACCTCAAAAGACAAGCCCTGCCAGTGCTTTCTAGCCCCACGTCCCTGGTGCTCAGCACACAGCAGGAGCTTAATAGATGCTTGGCTAATGAACGCATGGCATCCGGAACAACCCCCCTTGGCCCCAGCACTTGCCTGATTTGCCCCTGGCCACCCCGCAGTGCAGACACCTGGCTCGGGTCAGTGTCTCAGGTAGAAATCAGATGTAGAGAAGAGGCCACATTCCTTACTCTGTTCAAAGATCCAGTCCACGCTGCCCCACCCCCACCCCGCATGGTGACCAGCCTCCCCCCCACACGCCGAAGCACAGGTGGCATGCCCAGTCCTGCTTCCGGTTCTGTGTCCACCCCCCACTGCGTCTCAGGGATCAGGAAACAGCACAGCCTCTCGGAGCCATGTGGCCCCTCTACCCTGAGGCCACCACCCCCGCCCCCCAGGCGGCTGCCAGACAGCTGTCCCAGGCTCTGCTTTGAATTAGAGGTGGCCTGGCCCTTTAAGAGAGGCCCCCGCCCCCGCCCCCCACGGCCTCTTTGAAGTTGCTGTTTGCTGGAGGCTTGGTGGCAGATCTGAGGGCTGGCGGCTGCCTCCCCCAGGCCACGTGCAGATCACAGGGTGGAGGGGTTGAGCAAGGGTCACATGGCCGCCAGCCCTGGCTGGCCTGCAGCCCCGGTGGCAGTGGGGCATGGGGACCAGCGGGCTGCGAGGGATGGGGATGGGCTGGGGACCAGCGGCCAGCACCTGGAGTTCATTAGGTCTGTAGGACACAGGCAGCAGCATCGGAGCTAAGGGGAGTCGGCCTGGGCTCCTCACTGATGGCCCCTTCACAGCTGATGGCCCTCAGACTCTCTCTCTCTCTCTCTCCCCCTGAGAAGTCCCATCTCCAGGCTGAGCAGGAGCTCCTCCCATCCCACGCCCCTCCCCACTCAGCCACTCCGTGTCCTTGTGCTGGGCGAGGTCACGTGGGGAGTGTGGTCCTGAGGCTGCTGGATGTGGACAGTCTAACTAATCATCGGGGGGCTCCAAGGCCCCTGGGGTCTGGCGCTGGGGTCAGAGAAGCCCACAGGCCCTCTGTCCTTCACTGGAGGAGGCATGGGGACTTCCAGGACTCAGCCCCCAGTGAGGGGACTCCGGCCCCTAGGTGCTTGGAGTCCTAGGGCGGGGCTGTGGTCCTTTCTCCACCTGGTTCCTGGAGCTGGAGTGGGGTGGGTAAGGACAGATGACCTTGCAGGAACAGCCTGGTGGCGCTGCCGCCCTTCTCCCTCTGGGGGCTGGGTCCTGAGATGGCCCCGGCCTCCCCAGCTCCTGCCCAGCACAGCTGCTTACGAGAGCTTTGCTCACAAGGTCCCCGCATAGAAAGGGTTCCTGCCTTCATGGCGGATGGGAAGGACCTTTAGGGAGAGCAAAACGGGGTCCAAGCTCTATCATGCTGGGCCACTGGCCTTGAGATCTCCTCTCAGAGCTGGGGACGGGCTCCTGGCACTGAGGAGTGGGGTGGGGGGTGGCTGCCCCATGTCTGGCCCACTTGGGCCTCAGAGGCCAGCAGCCAGGAGGACATAGGCTGCCCAGGTGGCTGTGTGGGGCGGGTGGCCAAAGCCAGCCGACAGCAGCTGGGCCCCAGACGGCAGGGAACAGCTGGAGACAGAGCAGCAGTCCATGCTGGTGGCCCTGGGCTGAGGGTGCTGGGGCCCCAGGGAGCAGGCAGGCATGAGCATGGAACAATGGTGTCCAGCCAGGGCTCTCTCTGGTCAGACCAGCAACTGGAGGCCACTGGTGGCCCTTCCTGAGCATCACTGACTGGGCCAGCACCTCCCTCAACGTGGACCCTAACTCTAGTTTCCAAAATGCCCCCTCTTTGCACCCTTTCCCTGCAGGAGTGGGCACACTGCTCAGAAAGGGAGGCAGTAGAACGAGTCCTTGGCCCCCCACCCTGCACCTGGGCCACTCCTCCTAGTGAGGCAAGCTCCCTACCAGGCTCTGGCGCCCCTAGCTCCCTTGCAGCTCGGCTCAGCCAGAAGGCCCTGCTACAGGCGTGTGAATGGGAGGCCTGGGAAGCTATTAGACAGCAGCTGTGTGGCACCCACCACATGGCCCAGGCCAGACACTCGGCTGCGTGGCACCCACCACATGGCCCAGGCCAGACACTCGGCTGCGTGGCACCCACCACGTGGCCTGGGCCGGGCACTCAGCTGCTTGGCACCCACCCTGGCATGGGCACAGCAGCAACGGCAGCTTGTGCCGAGAGCCCCAGCCCAGGGACCATGGTGCCATTTCGTGTCCTTGTGCTGGGCGAGGTCATGAGCTCCCAGGGATTAATGCAACAGGGTGACTGAGATCTCTTTCCTACTGCTTGTCCCCAGAAGTCCAGCGAGTCTCAGAGAGTCCACCTGAGTAGTTTGCCAGCCAGCACCCACCATAGCAGCCGGTACCGGGGACCTCAGCCCACCCAGGTCCCTGGGGGTCGCAGGCACCTGCCTCCACAGCTGGTACCCAGGGCAGCAGCCCCCAGGGTCTCCTGGAGTTGCCAGCATCCACCATGCCAAGCCACATCAGGTCATGACTCGCCACAAACCTGCTGGCTGCCACCCATGCAGAGCACCTGCCAGCCTGACACTTGCAGTGACCCTGTGAGGTGGGAAACTGTTCTTCTGACCATTTTAGAGGCGAGGAGCCTGAGGCTTGGAGACCCAGCACAGGCCCAGCTAGCGGCAGAGCCAGGACCGTCACACAGAGAGTGGGCCCCCGGCCATGCTGCACCTTGATGGGCAGGCTGGCAGATCTTGCCTGATGAGCCGATGGGGGCACTAAACCCACACATCCCAAAAGGCTCCCAGAGTAAGACCACTATACCCACCCCCAGCTGGACACAACAGCAGCTGCTCCATTCCCCTCCCTCCCTCTCCTGGGCCGCCCAGAGGCCTGCCCCTGGTCCAGCCTGTTGGCCCTGACCAGGTCCACCTTCCCCACACACCAGTGCCACACAGGGGTGCTGCCTTCCACTCTGATGGCCTGAACCTGTGGCCAATGCTCTGAGGCTGACAGCAGACCTGAGGTCTGTGTCCAGCTCTACTCATGGACGTCCACACCTGTGGCCCCTCTGTTGGTCACTCAGAGCCATGTTGGGACCACAAGCAGCCGTTTCGAGTGCAGTCTGATGCCTGGCCTGCCCCCCGCACCCCGCCGCCTACCGCCTTGCACCCACCCTCCTTGGAAATCCCACCAGACTCTGGGAACTGAAATCTCTGGGTGAAGGCTCTGCATCCCCAGGTGCAGATGTGAAGCTGGCCCTGGGAGCCAGGAAGGGTGTGGCGGAGCAGAAGGCAGAGCCAGCCTGTCTGGGTCAAGAGAAGGATACCAGTGGGAGCAGCCAAGGCGCCTCGGGGACCTGTCCCCTGCCGTAAGGCTGCAGCCTCATCTGCCCAGTGGGCCTTTGTAGGCAAGGGGAGTGGGGGGGCAGGACCCGAAGGGCAGGGAAGCTCTGAGCAAAGGGGTTCCAGACCCACTCCACTTCTTCTGCTGCCGCTTCTCTTGGGGTTCAGTGTGAGGATGGATGCTCATGGCACGTACCAGGTGACAGTGGGTTTCCCCATCCTGGCATTCCGCCGGCAATCACACTGCCCTCTGCAGTGCACCGGACTGAATGCTTTCACGCAGCGGTTCCAGTGCTCCACACAACAACCCGCTAATGCAACTATGGCCGCTGCCCTGTCAGAAGCAAGAGGTAGGGAGGAAATGGAGAGGTCACGGGCCTGGCCCAAGACCGCCAGCCAGGAAGTGGCTCACAGCCAGATGGCACACACCCCAAGCCCACACAGCCTTCCCTCAGCCGGGGCTTGGAACAACGGGCCCTTAGAGCACAGAGGAGTCCCCGGGTGGTGCAGGCAGAGAACACGCCCCACTACTGACCCAAAGTCCACCCCGAGGTACTGCACAAGAGAGGCCTGACAGTCGGCTTCTGAAAAAGCAGCCACCGACGGACCCCGCGAACATCTGCTCCGACACGCAGGGCGCCAGGGGCAGGGCCTGACCCCGGAGCCACCGGTTGAGGAAGCCCAGGACTCTCCAGGCAGGTCCTCACCCACCCTTGAATCTGCCTAGAACGACTTTCATAATCAGGCGGCCTTCACACAGGGGCCAAGACTGCTGAGTGGACACCAGGAATCAGACTGCTGCCAGCGACTGCCTCTGGCCAGTCCTGAGCAAGTTTCTGAGCTGACCAACAGTGAAGGGTCGGCAGGCGTGGACATCCGTGAGCAGAGCCAGGCCCAGACCTCAGCTCAGCTCGGGCTCACAGCCGCTGGTCAGCAGGATGGGGCCTACTGTGAGCACAGCCTGACTCCTGCTTGGCTGAGTGTCCCAGCTCAGGCGGACTCGGGCACCCTCAAGTCCTGCTCAGGACGCTCTCAGAGCTGCTGGGTCTCTCACTGGTCCTGCCAGGACCTGGCCAGCTGGCATGCCAACATGGTGCTGTCAAGACCTCTTCCTTCAAGCTGGGAGCAGGTGAGAAGGGCGGGCCAGGGCCAAGCGGCGGAAGGCTGAGCGGCTCAGAGCTCCTGGCTGCTGTCATCATTACCCAGCCCCCATGGGCGGGTGGAATCCCGGTCTCCAACCCCAGGGGTACTGCAGGTGTTGGAGAGCTGCTCAGAGGGGAGGGGGGAGGCAGCGCTCCGCTATGGGAATAGGAAGTGCTGAGAAAGCCCTTGTCTCACGTCCTGGCTCCAAAGCCTGCGTCCTGTCTCCACCGTGCATGCTAGGACACCCCCATGCCTGCCGCCCGCAGGTAAGTGAGGAAGGGGGATGGGCACCCCAGGATGGAATAGGAAACCTCCTGGGAACATGGCTGCCCCACAGATGGATTTCTAAGGAGGAAACCATTCTGTCCGCAGGGACCCCAGCTCCGGATGGGGAAGGAGGCCCTCACAGTCTAGACGATGCAGCAGAAAGGCCAACGGAGCTTGGAGGTCACCAAGCACAGATCATGCCGGCCACTGCTCTGCGCACTGTGCCCCCGGCGGCGGCAGGGCCACACAGGTTCGCGGAGCCCGAAGGCAGGTCGCAACCCCGTGGCCCGAGGACCTCGGGAAGCGCCAGCGCAATCCGCCCACCCAGGCGCGGGCTAGGAAGACTCCCCTGCGGCGCCAGCCGGGGCGCCCGGTCCCTCCCGCAGGTCGCCGAGGGCGCCTGGGCTCGCGCCGCACCTGTCCGCGCCTCCGGAGGCCCCGGCGCC